>NC_142715.1:13066250-13392500 GCF_055471065.1 Atractosteus spatula | reverse complement strand
AAAGTCATGGCTCCGGCTGGATTCCGGCTTGTGTTGCGGTACATGAATATAATTATATTGTTATTAAATTCTTTAGATACGCGATTCCATATCATATTCCCTTGTAATCAAATTCTAAAAGTATGCTTGTTGACTCCGGTATCACGTTAGTTAAAGACTTTGATGCTTAAAATGTTTAGGGAGAAATGGAATACTGGTGTGGATTTTGTCTTTAAAGTACCGAGACCAGCCATATACTGTATGTTTATGTTCCAAAATTAATATCATTTATGACCTTCACACGCGTTACAGTATGCTCCCATTCTTTTTATGCTCAGCTACTAAGATTTCCCTTCAGTGGTAAAATTCCATATAAATATTCAATACTTAAACGGGCACAGTAAAGACATTTAAATCTTTCTACGACCTACCAAAGCACCACGAGTGCCCCTGTCGGTCAACCAATCACGTACCGCGGTATTTTGCGTCATTGCGCGTCACAGTGCGCGAGACCGTAGCCAATTACCTCCGGTATGTGTCTGTGCCGTGCACTTTGAATGGCTGCATCTGTATGTATTGTACTATTATTATTGTATCATTCGTTACACTGTGGCTGTGTTGTCTGTGTTAAGCTTCTGTTGCACTGCAATTTCCCTCATGGGATCCATAAAGTATCTATCTATCTAAAAAAATGTATATGCATTAGTTCATCAGATTGTGATGCTGTTTGTAGGCTTTAAATTCTTTTACAAGACATAATGACACAGGCTTCCTGGTTGACATGTCTACAGAGGCTTGAGACCTGACACACATGGACCCTAACAGAATAATACTTCCCAGTGCAGAGTGATACCACAACCATACAAATAAAGAGAATCACACCAGCATGACAGTATGAATAGAGGAGCAATGGAGTATCACTCATACCCATACAAAATGTACAATACTACTCTGGGCAGTAGAAACATAAAAAAGTGAGTGATTCTAAAACAATATTTCCCAGAAGAGTATGGTATTGCATGGGGTCTATTTAGGGTTGAATCAGTGTACAGCTAAACATGAATTCTACAGTATGTGTACATTATATTAGAAATAGAACAAAAATCTTACTTCACACTGTCAGTAACAAACCCTACTAGTTGTGTGTCAGTGCCTGTGGGATAATACTCCTGTCCTGTTTTCCAGGAGACTATTTCCCTGCTCCCTCTGGATGGATGGTGGCTCTCTTCCTAACAGCAGCTGTTACTGTAGCAGCATCAGTACTTCTGGTGATCCAGTGGAGAAGAATGGACAATATGTGCTCATTATATATAGACACGTGTGTGTGTTTGAATGTCTGTGTCAGGAAGGATTTAAAATTCCTCTGTGTATGAGCAGATCAGGACATTCCTCTTGATAACAACTGACTGCCAGTGGGAAGAAAAAAATTAAAACATTTAGCTCAAGAGCCAGAGCATCTTCTAGTCTTTATAGAGAACTACACTCCAGCAGAGCTACTGATGCAGCTATCTATAATACAAACATCTATAATACAAATCAAACCCTGAGATAAACTCACTGCATTATACCAGTGAGCCACAATCAGCCCTTCGTTGCTCAAAACAGATCAACAGGTGACACTTGTGAAAGAAGATTCATTTAATCTGTTCTTTCTCCTTAGCCTAATGATCACATGTCTTGAAAATACAATATGTTGTAGTGATTCTCTGTAGTCTCCCTCTGCACAGGAGGATGAGAGAGGCAGGAGACTGGGAGTGCAGTGAACTGGTCTCTTGTCCTTGTTAGGGACACAGGCGTGCTGGTCACTCAGAGAGGACAGGAAGGAAGAAGGTAGAGGGAGAGAGTGATGGCCAGAGAGACAGAGAAAGGAAACTGGACTCTGTTTATAGAGAGAGGAGAGGGCAAGCTGCACGATGAAGGTCAGGTGCTCAGGCTTCAAGATTGCTACAATTGATATAAATTACAGTACAATATATTCTTAAAGCCTCTGTGTATAGTATATTTTTAATAAGCAAAAGTAAAATAAAATTAACTTTTCTCTAATTTCTATTTATACACAATTTCTAATAATTCTGTGTACTATATGAAATAAAAATATTTCTGTTTGTGTTACACAATATTGTACAATACAATATTTGTGCAGAGTTGTGTGTAATCATTGTATTTCATTAGATTGTTTATCGCTACTGTACAGTATGATTAATGCAGAAAAGCACAAACAGGTAAATACATTTTTACATTTCAATATTAGAATAAGATTTGACAACCAGACACAGCTGCAGTAGTTTAAGGATTCACTTACAGAGTAGTGCAGTCCTCTGATTCCAGAGTATCTATCTTTGTCACCATAGTGAAGCCCATTCAAAGACCCCCTAACCCTTCCTGTCTATTTCAGCCCATGATGGCAGTGACCTTCCCTCAGTCTGGAACAGTATATTCATGAGCTCTGTGTTCATTGGTCAAACATGATCATGTGACAGGAGGGGGTGGGGACCCTTAAAGGGGAAATCACAGATGAATGGTAGAGAGTGTCAGACCTGCTAATCTATCACAGAAATCACAGATGACCTGGAGAGAGACAGACCTTCTCATCTATCAGAGAGAACAGGGATAAGAGGGGTCAGTTCTTTGGAAGTTCACAGCAGAAAGGGTTGAATAAGATCTGTGGATCAATTACTGTCAAACGTATGGCTAGAGGAGCAGAACGACCTGCAAGGATTCTGTCTCTTATGTTATTTTGTGCAGTGAAATATTGAATATTTGTAATAGAAAACATGGCTGATGTATTTTTTTTCAGCTTCTGCAGCCCTGATGCTGTGTCACTCACTGTCCTGTCTGTGTTTCTTTACAGGGCAGGAGAAACTCAATGGTGAGTAAATCAGTCAGACTCTCTGTGCTGTGTCCTGTAGTGATTTCAGCAGGAGCTCCTCTGTAAATGATCCTGCACCAGTTTTCTAACTGAATTGTCTGTTATTATGATAAAAGCTCCACGTAGAACAACTTGTTTATTAACACTTTTCTTATAATTGACAGTTTATTTATGGAAGGAGCTATTAACTGCCAATTTGAAATTGAAAACTTAAACCAAGTTGAGTGTCATCAGACACCGGAGCTCTGATGGTCTAAATCATGTCTTATTGTTTCTAGCCATCTCTGTCATCCTCACAGAACTGGGTAAGTGATCTTCTATGTCTCTGAGATCACAGATCCACCAATACAAACACTAATGAATTATATTTGAGTGCACTGTTGTTCTGCAGTTTACTGTACTCTACTGTAATGAACTATATTGCACTGAATTGTATTATCCGTCAGTAATACACAGGTATTTGATCAGTTGTGAAGATTTAAAAAAGCAATAGAAGCTACAGAGAAATAGAGACATTCCTGTACCACAATGTAAATAAGGAGATCTTACTCAGTTTTGACTCTCAGTTTGGTCCCAATGCACATTTTCAAAGTTAATATTTTAATGAAAACTTTAGTTTTAGACCACTTGCATGGGTGAAAGAAACTAACTGGCAGCACAAACTATAAAGTAAGAAATGCTGCTTGTATGAATATCAGTCCTCTTTGCTCTCTTCTAATGTGTCAAAGACACATTTTCTTCACAAAATCTCGCTTCAGACTGACAACAGCCCATCAGCCCCCTGTCCTGAGTGAACAGTCTGTATCTTGACACTGTGGGGGTCCTGCCTATGTCTTGCTGTCACACACAGTGTCTGTAATGCTGGAACAACACAGCTGCTCTGACTGCTTGTGTTCAGCCAGCTGGGCCCCAGTCTGTGTCAGACTAATACTGTCTCTGTCAGTCTTCCTGGATAATAATAATAATAATAATAATAATAAACTTTATTTTATATAGTGCCTTTAAAGGTGGCTTCTCAAAGCGCTTTACAGGATGACAATAACAATAAATAAGAAGACTACAACAATAAATAAGATTTCACAAGATAGGACACAATTATAATTACAACAATACAACAATAACAATAGAGGAGACCGTGGAAGGTGGTACTAAGAAGAGCAGAGGGGTGAAGAATGGAACCAGTTAAGTAAAGGCTTTTCTGAAGAAGAAGGTTTTGAGTCTGGATTTGAAGGAGTTTAGAGAAGGTGACTTTCTAATATCCTTGGGCAAAGAGTTCCAGAGCTTGGGGGCATAGCAGGAGAAGGCCCTGTCGCCCATACAATGTAGACGGGCTTGGGGGACAGTAAGGAGGGCAGAATTTGAAGAGCGGAGGTTGCGAGGTGGGGAGTAGGGCGATAAAAGTTCAGACAGGTATTGAGGTGCCAAGCCATGTAAAGCCTTATAGGTGAGCATGAGGATTTTAAAGTCTACGCGGAATTTGACCGGAAGCCAGTGCAAGGACTCCAGGATAGGAGTAATGTGAACACTTGCACTAGACGTGGTCAGGATTCTGGCTGCTGAATTTTGGACATACTGCAGCTTGTTCAGAGTAGATTTAGATACCCCAGGTAGTAGAGCATTGCAGTAGTCAATTCGAGAGAATACAAATATGTTGATCAGCTTTTCAGCCACAGTTAATGATAGCATAGGGTGTAGTCTTGCGATATTTCTAAGGTTGTATCAGGCCTGGTGTGGAGATGTGCTCACCATGGTGTGTGACTGGTCATCTCTCACTGTCCAGCTGATGTCCAGAGATCAGGCAGTATGACCAGTGAGAAGGACATCTCTGTATCTCAGTCAGTGATACTGGTCACTGTGGGTACAGGACCCTTAGTCTGTGTGAGAGCAGCCCACACTTTCACTCATCTGACTGAACAGTGAACAGAATTCAGTATTAATGGATGGTTATTTAAATATGAAATATCCCTCAGTGCTGGAGACTGCAGACTGTATTTATTTCTTATCTCTCTCAGTGGCTCAAGCACAAGACTCCAGGGTGTCCTGTGATGTGTCTGTGTGTCTTATTGCATTGTGCTGCTCAGTCTTACCGAGTGAGACTCCAGTCTTACAGCCACTGCTGCTCACACTCACTGACACTCTGATCCACACTGCAGTGGAGACTGGGGATCCTGAAATGAACTGACTGCAGACTATAGTATAAACTCTGGTATAATAACAGGTAAGAAGCAATTAAGGTCTTTAATACAATACTTACTCTCTTTCTGCAGATGCTGTATGTACAATGTGTGAAACTCTGCTGACTGACAGCACTGACTGTACTGACATTTTCTTACCAGTGTGTGACTGTGATTCACAGTGTCTGTATCTCTGTGTTCCAGTGTGTGACTGTGATTCACAGTGTCTGTATCTCTGTGGTCCAGTGGGTGACTGGGAATAACAGTGTCTGCATCTCTGTGTTTCAGAATGGCAGTGGCTGTGCAGTGCTGCAGGTAGGTCTGTTTCCTGGTGAAGATACAGACACAGTACTGCTATTGAGCACCAATATTAATTAGTATTGATTCCTGGTGAGAAATGCACTGATAAAAGGTTAAGGAGAATGAGAATCAGTGTAAACTGAGATTCCCTGCAGGTTCACATCATATTCCTTTGGAAAACCTCATCTCCTTTCACAGTGATCATGTTGTCATTCAGCCAGTGGAGTCAAGTCTGTGCTGGACTGACTGAGCTATAAAATCACACAACCTAAATCAAAACCTTTTTACTATGAAAAGCTCACAGTCTGTAGCAGACTACAAGTCATGGGTACAAATCATGAATCCTACACAGTGGAGCATTTTAATAAACATAGTGGAGATTACAAAATCCATTATTACAATATTTACACAACTGACGGTAAGAACACTATTTCACTGCTGACCTCTTGATCCTACATAATAAGGATATGTGTCCCCGTCACTGTACTGGAGCATTCAGGGTGAGCGCCCCCTACTGGCCCCACTAACACCTCTTCCAGCAGCAGCCTCAGCTCTCCCAAGAGTCTCCCCTCCAGGTACTGGCCAGGCCCACACTGCTGGGTCTCAGTGGGCAGCTGGTTGTGAGAGTTTTCACGCTGGTGCTTGATCTCCTTCAGAGATATTAGACATAAAGCCAGCGAGCAGCACAGCCTGATAACCCACGCACTGTCACACTATAAACTATATCTTTACATGACCTTTGCACCTGTCTGGGGTATAACCCCAGTATTGTCTGTGCTTGACACAGTGTCCACCAGGACACTACAGCTCAGTACTGACCCTCTCCTTTCTTCTGTACAGGTGAAGGCAGCCCCATCCCTGACCTGCGTAAGTCCACTGTATGTAAAATCACAGCTCCTGCTGGGCTCCAGCTCTCTCCCTGTCAGTGTGCTGGGGAAGAGTGTGTGTGGAGGACAGAGCGGTATTTAAACTGGGGGGCAGAGAGCTCCCAAAAGGGCAATTCCGTTGGATCAGAAAAGCCTGGGCAACACTAACAATAAATTAGAAAAATAACACATCACAGAAGTCCATTCTTAAATATTTCTAAATTACTAATGTATTTTTTCAATTCTTAGAACATGAGCAATAAAGAGGAGGTTTCACACTGGTTTCAGTGTGAATGAAGCTGAGCTCCAGATTTTTTTTTAATACTGATACTGTATGTCTGAAGTTGTCTTGTAATTTTAACATTTAGTCTCTTGAAAGAAACCAGTTCAAGAAAGCATCACTGGTCTCCAGTGAATTTCATTACCCCTGACCCCTTAATTTTTGTACTATGAGATTTATAATGAAAACTGTAGTGACATCTTTGTCTCAATATGGAGCCCAGTGTGTGTCTGTGATTAACAGTGTCTGTGTCTCTGTGATCCAGTGTGTGACTGTGATTAACAGTGTCTGTATCTCTGTGTTCCAGTGTGTGTCTGTGATTAACAGTGTCTGTATCTCTGTGTTCCAGTGTGTGTCTGTGATTAACAGTATCTGTATCTCTGTGTTCCAGTGTGTGTCTGTGATTAACAGTGTCTTTATCGCTGTGTTTCTGAATGGCAGTGGCTGTGCAGTGCTGCAGGTAGGTCTGTCTCTTCTTGATGGTAGAGATGCTGTTTTAAGCCCTAGTGTCTGGGGTTATTGTGTTCTTGAGTCCAGAAGGTCTCTTTAGTGTGAGATGGTCAGTGTGTAAACTGTGAGAGGCAGCAGTGGGACTCTGGTACAGGGGCTCCTCTGAAACCTGTAGGCCTCTCTCTTGTCTGGGAAATGGCTGCTTCTCTTCACATGTCAACCAGGCTGATGGGTCAGCAGGAAGAAACATTATAAAATCACCGTTTCTTCTTCTGTTTCCCTCTTTCCTCTGTCTGTGTTAATATTCCAGTTTTCAGAGCTGAACCTTTTTAACCTCCAGCCCCTCAAAGGTCATTTCCACCTGGAGTGTTTGTGTCCTGAACATCTTGCAATATCTTGGACTGGATAGAGAGTACAGGCCTAGTTCGTGGTCTGAATTCAAGGAACCACCTGGACATCAAGTCTAAAACATCAGATTTATATATATATATTACTCAGTACACACACTAGGAAGAAATACCCACCCCCCCCCAAAAAAAAAAAATTATTCAAAAGTGATTTTTCAAAATGTAGCACATGTAGATACCTATTTTGTCCAATATATTTCTACTATTTGTACTGGATAGGCTCTTTTTTACAGCCTTTCTATTCTCCAGGAATAAAACAATAAGAACTGAAAAGAATCTCTTTGATCTTCACTAGATTGACCTGCAGACGAAAGAAGGGTAGTATTCATTAAGTATTGAGAGTTTATACTTAAGTATTTAGTATCAGGAGAGTATTAAGTCAGTATTCACTGGTTATGCGAATAAAGCTTCTTGAATTTAATTGATTAAAACCTCCATTCGCTCTGATCATGTATTAGCCCCGCCCCTGTCTCTCAGTGGATAGAGATCACTGATTGACAGCTGGTGTCTCCTGTCAGAGATGCGGACAGCTAAGCGCGAGCAGTCTGAAGTCAGTATGAGCGCCTCTGTTTCTCTCAGGGTTTCTGGATGTGTTATTTCTGGTTTAAATTGAATACTTTGGATATTTCCTCACATTTTCAAAGTAAGTGTGAAAGCTTTCTTATATTTCAGTAAGGCTTTGCTTTTTCCACTATATTTTTTTTCTGTAACAAACGGGCATTATGCAGTCTTTGAATTCTGCACTTTTTTATTTTGCATCATCAGGAAAATGGTCTTAGAGAAGATGAAAGACCTGCTGAGCTGAGATTTGAAATAAACCGGTTTAACAGACAGGCTGTCCAGTTTCTTACAGTATACAGGTCGTTGTGGTGGGTTTTGAAGTGTATGAAAGGGAGTGGTCGGGCTGTAGTTTCTCTTGCAGTCTGGTTGGTCCTGTGTTCATTAATAATGTCGTTTAAAAAAATAAAGTTTCATCGCTGTGAAAACTAATGTTTAATGTTTGTATTTAGAGGACATTGGGGATCACTCCCATGTGTAATACTCAGTGAAACAATGATAGAAGATGTCGTTTCTCTGGAAGGGAAGAGAAGTCATTAGTAATTGACTTGTGTTTCTCTCTCGGTGTGTTTGGGGACAAAGACATTTCACAGTCTAATGGAGTTGAATTGGACTGTAATCGGCAGAAGCCTGTTGTGATGTTTGCTGTTTTATTCCCCAGCTGCTGTGACTCTGGACCCTGATACAGCTCACTGTGGGCTTAGCCTGTCTGGGGATGGGAAGAGAGTGAGACTGGGACAGAGGAAGAATCTCTCTGACAATCCTCACAGATTTGATTACTGTCCCTGTGTCGTGAGCAGGGAGGCCTTCACCTCAGGGAGACACTACTGGGAGGTGGAGGTGAATGAGTGGTGGAGAATAGGAGTGACCAGAGAGTCTGCAGAGAGGAAAGGAGATTTCAGCTTCTCTCCCCAGCAGGGTTACTGGTGTCTGGAGTCTTACCCTGGTTTCTGTGCTCTCACTGACCCTGAGACTGATCTCCCCAGCCGTCTGTGGCCCAGGAAGCTGGGGGTGTGTGTGGATATTGAGGAGAGGAAGGTCTCCTTTTACACAGTGGTGTCCAGAGCTCATCTCTACACTTTCACTGACATGGTCTTAACTCAGGGGGAGAAGATCTATCCTGACTTCTGGACTGTTGATTCAGATAAGGACCTTGAGCTGCTGCCTGCTGTCAGTGTGGAGATTAAAACCGTCACTGACTTATGAACACAGGCTGACTCTCTCCCAGCTCTCTGTCCTCTGAGATGATGTCATAAATTTAGTAGTAATTTTAGAAATGATGATGTTGTGTCATGTTTATACTAAATAAAAAAAATTAAACAGGGAAAAATAACATGTACCAGAGAGGGCGAGATAACTCACTACCAGCCTGCTGTACTCCTGACTTGTAAATATCTCTGGAAACCCTCCCATGTTTTTTTTTTCTAATTTTAAGAAAATAAACTTTTAAAAATGAAATCCTGTGTGAGTCTCTCCTGCGCGCACCGGAGGCTGTGAAGCTGCCAGAACGGGAAGGGACCCACTGATGTCACCACAGCCAGGAGGAATAGGGACTGTGACGCAGACAGGAAGTGGCTCAGGGTGTTTATGGGAGTTGTAGTTTGTAGCCAGCACTGTGTCTGTGAGCAGCTACAGCCAGTCTAATCCTTAGACAGGGTCACATCAGCATATTCTGTATTGTGTATTTTATTTCTTATTGGGTTTATTTTTCCTGTGGTGGTTTGTTTAGTTTGAGAGCAGTTTTATTTGGTCTCTGTCTCAGGGGGAAGTACGGTGTGGATGCGCTGTGTCTGTTACTCTTTTCTTTTTTCTTTATTTCAGTTCCCAATCAAGTGTGATAATCGGCCAGTGAAAACTCTGTTTTTCTTCATATGAAAGCCCAAAACCCTAAACCCAGCCCAGGGTTTTACATCTGTTTGGTGGCAGCGACACGTTTTTTTCTTCGTGGACAGAAACGTGGGCTTATAAAAAGCAATGAAGAAGTATGAAGAAATGTCGACCCACATCCAGTTCTTTCTGAAAAGAAGTCTGTATATCAGCTTCAAGAACATGGCTGGGCTGCTTGCTACAGACTCCCACCACCCTCTGTGTAAGGATGTGCTCCTGTTCTCAGTTTTAGATGCACTTCCAGCTAGTTTCCGCTCTTGTGCTCCAGTTGAAAGCCCTGAATCTAAAGGCTGTGGATGAAGTCACGAGGAAGACTCCCTGTCAGAGGCACCAGGATGAACCCAGTAATGGCTGGACAGTGACACCGAGGAGGTGGAAATTTCATCTGCGTGACAGGTGAGGTTGTCATCAGTAGGTGAGAATGAGACAGGGCCAGTGCTGGGGAGAGATCTGGGGGTCCTGGCAGCCACTAAACAGGGATTGTCGGGTCTCTGCACAAGCAGGTAGCTGAACTGTAACTTCAGCTTGAGGCAGTGACTCGCGTGCTAATGTGTTGAAGTCCTGTCGCAGGACAGGGGAGGGTGAGTGTGAGCTCGGGTTCGATGCAGAGAGAAGGTGCTGGCGTATCTCCTCAGGCGGGACTGCCCAGCATTTATTAAATATTTCAAACAGATTCTCAAGCAGTAGTAATTATTAAAACACAGAATAAGCAGGATGTGATACAGACAGAGCAGTGCCACCATGACATCACAAAGTCCTGATATGATTTCATGTGCTTCATACATCATACAATCCCCAAATGACTTCACAGCCCCTGTAACTTACTGCGGGGATGTTATGTTTATGATTAGGAGCCATGCAGCTGCACCCAAAGGAGAGAGCGATGAGTGGTCCTGACTCAGGAAGAGAGAGAGGAAAGATGTCTCAAATGCAGATGTAGAGTGAAAACAATTACTTTCTCAACAACGGCCCCCTGTTCCCTTAGCCAGACAGAACGTACAGCTCCTTTTCAGCTCCAGTGAGGAGCTGGTCAGGACTGCTTCCATCCCTGGAGCTCGCACCCAGGGCCAGCCCGACAGCAGGGGAGGAGAAGATACTGCGGCCATTCAGAGGCAAGACAGGGCGATAAACATCAGCCAAGTGCAGGACTGTAGTGAACTGGTCAATCTGGAGAGAGAGAGGGGTTAATACAGACACACTGACTGGACACTCCAGTACATTAACACTGCACTGAGAGAGAGAGGGGTTAATACAGACACACTGACTGGACACTCCAGTACATTAAAACTGCACTGAAAGAGAGGGGTTCATACAGACACACTGACTGGACACTCCAGTACATTAAAACTGCACTGAGAGAGAGGGGTTCATACAGACACACTGACTGGACACTCCAGTACATGAACATTGCACTGAGAGAGAGAGGGGGGTTCATACACACACACTGACTGGACACTCCAATACATTAACACTGCACTGATAGAGAGAGGTTAATACAGACACACTGACTGGACACTACAGTCCATTAACACTGCACTGAGAGAGAGAGAGAGAGAGGGGTTAATACAGACACACTGACTGGACACTCCAGGACATTAACACTGCACTGAGAGAGAAAGGGGTTAACACAGACACACTGACTGGACACTCTGGTACATTAGCACTGCACTGAGAGAGAGAGGGGTTAATACAGACACACTGACTGGACACTCCAGTACATTAACACTGCACTGAGAGAGAGGGATTAATACAGACACACTGACTGGACACTAACAGCTCAATACAAACATGTTTAAGACACACACACACGTCCGCCTGTCTCTCACCAGATCTCTGCTGACCCTCACAGGCTCCTGGAACACGGTCCATACCACAGCCTCATTACAGTCAGGGGTGGTCAAGGACCCCCTGTAGCGAAAGAACTTGGAGCGGTCCACCCCCCTCAGCAGCTCGTCCAGGGAGAGGGACAGAGCCAGAGTCTTAGTGGAGCCTGTGGGGGAACGAGAGAGAGACGCATCCTTAACCGAGAGCGCTCGCTGATGGACCCTCACTGGCTGGACACTCCTCTCCTGTCACCTCACCTGTCCCAGCGACCTCCTTCAGGAGTGACGTCAGTGTCTTCCAGCCCTCAGGAGTGCCACCTGCCTCTGTCGCCTAGCAACCCAAAGAGAGGCTTTCTGTGCCCCAGTCTGTGGTCTTCATCTCCACATGTCTGAGATCAGCTGGTCTCTGGACTGGACAGTGCCACTGGACACACACAGTGACCCCGGGGAACCCCAGGAGCTGAGAGCCTGCACACTCATCTTCCTGCAGGAACACTGCCCTCTGCTGGACACTGGGGCTCAACCAGACAGCTTTGCTGGCTCGACAGATGAACCCCATGTCATTTCAGACGTTCACTATCACATATCACTTCTCTGTCATCATGCCTGTCCTCTCTCTGTCCTCTCTCACTTTGTTCTGTCTTTCTGTGTCTCTCTCTCAATGTGTTCTCCTTCTCTCTGTGTCCTGTTTCTCTCTCTGTGTCCTGTCTCTCTCTCTGTGTGTCCTGTCTCTCTCTCTCTCTGTGTGTCCTTTCTCTCTCTGTGTATCCTCTCTCTCTGTGTGTCCTGTCTCTGTGTGTGTGTGTGTCCTGTCTCTCTCTCTGTGTGTCCTGTCTCTCTCTCTCTCAGTACTGACCTCTATGAAGAAGCCCAGGACAGCAATGCCCTCAGGATCAACCAGAGCTGCAGGCAAACTCTTCCCCTTCTTCACATGGACGATGTGCAGCTGATAACACAACACAGCACCACAGCAGTTACACAACACTATGACACAGCACTGAATGCTGTAATGCAACATTGAAAACAGTAACACAACACAGCAGTTACACAACACTGTGACACAGCATTGAAAACACTGTCACACAGCCCTGGAAACAGTGACACAAGCCTGGAAACAGTAACACAGCCCTGGACACAGTCACACAACCCTGGACACAGTCACACAGCCCTGGACACAGTCACACAGCCCCGCGCTGCCCCCTCACCTCCATGGGGAAGCGCTGGCCGTCCAGCAGGTGCTCGGAGCCGGGGAAGTCTGCGGAGTTTCCCCAGTGGAAGTGGAACTGGACAGCGGAGTACCAGCCAGAGAGCCCCCCGCCACTGACCCCCGCCCCTGGCCGTAGGGTCACCTGCACTGAGACACACAGCCAGAGAGAGCCAGGGTGTCTCCCATCACTGCTCCCATCACTGTCCCAGTCACTGTCCCAGTCACACACTGCTCCCGTCACTGTCCCAGTCACACCCTGCTCCTGCCACTGTCCCAGTCACTCACTGCTCCCATCACTGTCCCAGTCACTCACTGCTTCTGTCATTGTCCCAGTCACACACTGCTCCCGTCACTGTCCCAGTCACTCACTGCTTCTGTCACTGTCCCAATCACTCACTGATCCCGTCACTGTCCCAGTCACACACTGCTCCTGTCACTGTCCCAGTAACACACTACTCCCACCACTGTCCCAGTCACTCACTGCTCCCGCCACTGTCCCACTCACTCACTGCTCCCGTCACTGTCCCAGTCACTCACTACTTCTGTCAATGTCCCAGTCACACACTGCTCCCGTCACTGTCCCAGTAACACCCTGTTCCCATCACTGTCCCAGTCACACACTGCTCCCGTCACTGTCCCAGTCACTGTCCCAGTCACTCACTGCTCCCGTCACTGTCCCAGTCACTGTCCCAGTCACACACTGCTCCTGTCACTGTCCCAGTCACACATTGCTCCCATCACTCTCCCAGTCACTCACTGCTTATGTCACTGTCCTAGTCACACACTGTCTCGGTCAGTCAGTGTCTCAGTCAGTCTCTGTCTCAGTCAGTCACTGTCTCAGTCAGTCTCTGTCTCGGTCAGTCTCTCACTGTCTCGGCCAGTTACTGTTTCAGTCAGTCTCTGTCTCGGTCAGTCTCTTACTGTCTCAGTCAGTCTCTGTCTCAGCCAGACTCTGTCTCAGTCAGTCTCTGTCCCAGTCACACACTGTTTCAGTCAGTCTCTAACTGTCTCGGTCAGTCACTGTCTTAGTCAGTCAGTCTCTGTCTCAGTCAGTCAGTGTCGTAGTCAGTCTCTGTCTAAGTC
Source organism: Atractosteus spatula (assembly GCF_055471065.1). NCBI lineage: Eukaryota > Metazoa > Chordata > Actinopteri > Semionotiformes > Lepisosteidae > Atractosteus > Atractosteus spatula. The sequence goes on along the minus strand of NC_142715.1, from coordinate 13,378,617 downwards.
AGTCTCTGTCTCTGTCAGTCAGTGTCTCAGTCAGTCTCTGTCTCAGTCACACACTGTCTTAGTCAGTCTCTGTCTCAGTCAGTCACTGTCATAGTCAGTCAGTCTCTGTCTCAGTCAGTCAGTGTTTCAGTCAGTCTCTGTCTCAGTCACACACTGTCTCAGTCAGTCTCTGTCTCGATCAGTCAGTGTCTCAGTCAGTCTCTGTCTCAGTCAGTCACTTTCTCAGTCAGTCTCTGCCTCGGTCAGTCTCTCACTGTCTCAGTCAGTCTCTGTCTCAGCCAGTCTCTGTCTCAGCCAGTCTCTGTTTCAGTCAGTCTCTGTCCCAGTCACACACTGTCTCGGTCAGTCACTGTCTCAGTCAGTCAGTGTCTCGGTCAGTCTCTGTCTCAGTCAGTCTCTGTCTCAGTCAGTCTCTGTCCCAGTCACACACTGTCTTGGTCAGTCTCTCACTGTCTCGGTCAGTCACTGTCTCAGTCAGTCAGTCTCTGTCTCAGTTAGTCAGTGTCTCAGTCAGTCACTGTCGTAGTCAGTCAGTCTCTGTCTCAGTCAGTCAGTGTCTCAGTCAGTCTCTGTCTCAGCCAGTCTCTGTCTCAGTCACACACTGTCTCGGTCAGTCTCTCGCTGTCTCAGCCAGTCTCTGTCTCAGTCAGTCAGTGTCTCAGTCAGTCTCTGTCTCAGTCAGTCTCTTACCGTCTCAGTCAGTCTCTTACTGTATCGGTCAGTCTCTGTCTCAGTCAGTCTCTGTCCCAGTCACACACTGTCTCAGTCAGTCACTGTCTCAGTCAGTCAGTCTCTGTCTCAGTCAGACAGTGTCTCGGTCAGCCAGTCTCTGTCTCAGTCACTGTCTCTGTCTCAGTCAGTCTCTGTCCCAGTCACACACTGTCTCGGTCAGTCTCTCGGTCAGTGTCTCGGTCAGTCAATGTCTCGCTCAGTCACTGTCTCGCTCAGTCACTGTCTCGGTCAGTCTCTGTCTCGGTCAGTCTCTGTCTTGGTCAGTCTCTCACTGTCTCGGTCAGTCACTGTCTCAGTCAGTCAGTCTCTGTCTCAGTCAGTCACTGTCTCAGTCAGTCTCTGTCTCGGTCAGTCTCTCACTGTCTCGGTCAGTTACTGTTTCGGTCAGTCTCTGTCTCGGTCAGTCTCTCACTGTCTCAGTCAGTCAGTCTCTGTCTCGCTCAGTCACTGTCTCAGTCAGTCTCTGTCTTGGTCAGTCTCTCACTGTCTCGGTCAGTCACTGTCTCAGTCAGTCAGTCCCTGTCTCAGTCAGTCAGTGTCTCGGTCAGTCACTGTCTCAGTCAGTCCATCTCTGTCTCAGTCAGTCAGTGTCTCGGTCAGTCTCTCGCTGTCTCGATCAGTCACTGTCTCTGTCTCGGTCAGTCTCTGTCTCGGTCAGTCTCTCACTGTCTCAGTCAGTCAATGTGTGTGTCAGTGTTACCTGTGTGTCCGTTGTTGGTCAGCTCTCTCATGATGTTCTTCTCTCTGTACCCAGTGAAGGTCAGCTCAGTCAGATTGGGGTCAGTGGTCACTCTGGAGGTCCTGATGTCCACAGGAGACTGACGTTGCCCATTGCAGTGACCAAAAGGCCTGGATACCCAGGCAGAAGGGCCTGTAACAGGGACACAGTGCCTGTGTACACTGATCGGTTGTGTAGACAAGAGACTGGACCTCAGTCAGGCCATTCCTTAACCAATCATCATTCAGGGTCATTAATCAGAGCATTCCTTAATCAATCACTGATCAGGATTTTATTGATTAGATGATTCACTCCAGTGTCTTACCACACTGCCCGCGATGGTAGCACCAGTCACACTGATGAGACTCTGAAAGACAGAGTGTTACAAGAGGCAAATTCTCAGGACAACTGGTTTCCTGCTTTCTTACGACACTCAGAATTACACCTCCCATCCTGTTACTGAGGTTTGCAGTGATCTCCTCTCTCACTGTGTCTCCTGTCCTGTTGTGTGTGTTTATCACTGAGATATTCTCTGTGATGTCCTCTCTCTCGCTGTGTCTCCTGTCCTGTTGTGTGTGTTTATTACTGAGGGATTCTCTGTGATCTCCTCTCTCTCACTATGTCTCCTGTCCTGTTGTGTGTGTTTATCACTGAGAGATTATCTGTGATCTCCTCTCTTTTTGTGTCTCCTGTCCTGTTGTGTGTGTTTATCACTGAGGGATTCTCAGTGATCTCCTCTCTCTCACCGTGTCTCCTGTCCTGTTGTGTATTACTGAGAGATTCTATGTAAACTCCTCTCTCTCACTGTGTCTCCTGTCCTGTTGTGTGTTTTATTACTGAGGGATTCTCTGTGATCTCTCTGTCTTCAGGTATTCTTACTCCAGTCTGCAGGTGCTCTGTTGAGAGTGTGGTATCACCTGTGGGATCACAGTGTGGTTTGGCAGCAGCTTGATGTCTGACTGGAATGTGTCACAAGGTTGATCAGTTTGGCCCAGTCCATTACCCTCTGGTAAGCATTATAGGAGCACAAAGACACGGATCTCCAGACTCAGAGACAGCTTCTTCCCTCAGGATGTCAGCTTGTCTAATTCTACAGTGACTCTACAACTGCACACTGCTTGTGCTGCCTTTTATCTGTGTGTTATTCAGCTTCGTTGTTGCTGCTGCTGTTGTTGTGTGTTGAAGTTGGTGTTTCCTCAATGTCTTTGTATTGGAGCCTACATGCAAATAAGCATCTCATTGCGCTTGCGCCTGTGGCAAATAAACTAAACTGAAACTGCTCTGAGATTGTGTCTAATTAGATTGCTGATTGAATACTCAATAGAAATGTATATCACTCTGAACCACAGCAGAGCTTCAGTTCCAGCTCAGGATCTAAGGAGCAGGAGGAGTGAGAATAATACTCACTGGCTCTCACTGAGGACAGCAGCTCCAGACACAGCAGGAGGAGAAACACATCCATCTGTTAGAGAAAACCAGACAGATGAGTATGTATCCCTGAGCACACCTGTGTCTTTAACACACAGCTGGTCACTGAACACAGACGAATCCCAGTCCAATCAGGGCAATACAGCAACCTACACAGCCACACACAGCACTGAGACTTTCTGTCAAGTACTATAGTAAGATATACTTTGTTATTGTGTGGTGAAAGCACAGTACAGTGCAGTAAAACCCAGTGAGATTGTAAAAGAGTTGATTACAGGTAAAGTCCAGCGAGATTGTGGTAAAACAGTCCATTACAGGTAAAGTTCAGTGAGATTGTGGTAAAAACATAGTTCAGTGCAATACACCCCAGTAAGATTGTGGTAAAAACACAGTACAGTGCAATACACCCCACTATGTTTGTGGTAAAACACAGAACAGTGGAGTACATCCCAGTGAGATCGAGGTAAAAACACAGTACAGTGTAGAAAAGCCCAGTGAGATCAAGGTAAAAATACACTACAGTGCAGTAAAGCCCTGTGAGATTGTGGTAAAAATACAGTACAGTGCAGAAAAGCCCAGTGAGATTGTTGTAAAAACACAGTACAGTGCAGTAAAGCCCAGTGAAATGAGGGTAGAAACACAGTACAGTGCAGTACAGCCCAGTGAGATTGTGGTAAAAGCACAGTAGAGTGCAGTAAAGCCCAGTGAGAGTGTGGAGACAGCAGATCAAAGGAGACACACTTACTCTGGGGGTCACTGTGGTGTCGATGTGCCCACTCACTCAGCTCTCGGTGTGAGCCCGTCTGTGGGCTGTGCCGCTCTTAAACCCTGCAGACAGCCAATCACACACAGAGCTGTTCAGCCCCTCTCGCCCGCTTGATTTTACGTAACTGATCTGAAAGTGCCGCCCAGCTTCAGTAGCATGGCTGGGCAGCTTGTTCCACACTCCCACCACCTTTCGCGTAAAGAAGATCCTCCTGTCCCGAGGTGAGTCAGGGATCGGTCTCCTGTCTTTTCTGATTCCATCTTCGCAGCTGTGTGTCGTTCTCATCTTGATGAGCTGCTGCACTGGCGCTTGTGTGATTCGACCCTGATAAGCGCTCCCAGACTTTGCAGATAACTCAGGCACACCTGATAGCTCTGCAGACTCCCCGAATCTGATTTCCAATCACCCTGGGGGGGAGACAGCAGGACAAAGCTGGAATTGAACAGACGAAAGAGCAGCTAGACCTCTGGCACTGAGCAGGGGTGAGCATGTGTGCCTTGTAGCGCTGAGGTCCTGGGGTTCAGCTCTGGGGTGCTGTGTGTGGAGTTTGCATGTTCTCCCCATGTTCATATGGGTTTCCTCCCACAGTTCAAAGACACACTGGTAGGATATTGGCCTCTGGGAATATTGGCCCTGGTGTCAGCGTGTGTGTGTGCCTTGTGATGGACTGGCGTCCTGTCAAGGGCGTACCCTGCCCTGGGCCCGTTGCTTGCTGGGATAGACTCCTGCTCCCTCACGACCCTGAGCTGGAAGAAGTGGTGCGACAACGGAGGGATGAATAAAATCGTGAGCCTTGAGTTGACAATCCTCCCCAGCTGTAGAACAAGGACAAAGTCCTGTTTTAGAGTATAGTGCACTGTTGTGGTCAGCATGTTACAAAACAAAAGATGCTGCTGCACTGGAATAATTCCAGAGATGTATACCATACTGACAAGCTGAAGGAACTGAGTCTCTTAAGTCTGAAGGGAGTGTCCCACACTGACAGGCTGTAGGAACTGAGTCTCTTTAGTCTGAAGGGAGGGTCCCACACTGACAGGCTGGAGGAACTGAGTCTTTTTAGTCTGAAGGGAGTGTCCCCCACTGACAGGCTGAAGGAACTGAGTCTCTTTAGTCTGAAGGGAGTGTCCCACAGTGACAGGCTGAAGGAACTGTCTCTTCAGTCTGAAGGGAGTGTCCCCCACTGACAGGCTGAAGGAACAGAGTCTCTTTAGTCTAAAGGGAGTGTCCCACAGTGACAGGCTGAAGGAACTGAGTCTCTTTAGTCTGAAGGGAATTTCCCACACTGAGATGCTGGAGGAACTGAGTCTCTTCAGTCTGAAGGGAGTGTCCCACACTGACAGGCTGAAGGAACAGAGTCTCTTTAGTCTAAAGGGAGTGTCCCACAGTGACAGGCTGAAGGAACTGAGTCTCTTTAGTCTGAAGGGAATTTCCCACACTGAGATGCTGGAGGAACTGAGTCTCTTCAGTCTGAAGGGAGTGTCCCACACTGACAGGCTGAAGGAACAGAGTCTCTTCAGTCTGAAGGAAGTGTCCCACACTGAGAGGCTGGAGGAACTGAGTCTCTTCAGTCTGAAGGGAGTGTCCCACAGTGACAAGCTGAAGGAACTGAGTCTCTTAAGTCTGAAGGGAGTGTCCCACACTGACAGGCTGTAGGAACTGAGTCTCTTTAGTCTGAAGGGAGGGTCCCACACTGACAGGCTGGAGGAACTGAGTCTTTTTAGTCTGAAGGGAGTGTCCCCCACTGACAGGCTGAAGGAACTGAGTCTCTTTAGTCTGAAGGGAGTGTCCCACAGTGACAGGCTGAAGGAACTGTCTCTTCAGTCTGAAGGGAGTGTCCCCCACTGACAGGCTGAAGGAACAGAGTCTCTTTAGTCTAAAGGGAGTGTCCCACAGTGACAGGCTGAAGGAACTGAGTCTCTTTAGTCTGAAGGGAATTTCCCACACTGAGATGCTGGAGGAACTGAGTCTCTTCAGTCTGAAGGGAGTGTCCCACACTGACAGGCTGAAGGAACAGAGTCTCTTCAGTCTGAAGGAAGTGTCCCACACTGAGAGGCTGGAGGAACTGAGTCTCTTCAGTCTGAAGGGAGTGTCCCACAGTGACAGGCTGAAGGAACTGAGTCTCTTTAGTCTGAAGGGAGTGTCCCACACTGAGAGGCTGGAGGAACAGAGTCTCTTTAGTCTAAAGGGAGTGTCCCACAGTGACAGGCTGAAGGAACTGAGTCTCTTTAGTCTGAAGGGAGTGTCCCACACTGAGAGGCTGGAGGAACAGAGTCTCTTTAGTCTAAAGGGAGTGTCCCACACTAACAGGCTGAAGGAACTGAGCATCTTTAGTGTGAAGGGATGGTCCCACACTGACAGGCTGGAGGAACTGAGTCTCTTCAGTCTGAAGGGAGTGTCCCACACTGACAGGCTGAAGGAACAGAGTCTCTTTAGTCTAAAGGGAGTGTCCCACACTAACAGGCTGAAGGAACTGAGCATCTTTAGTGTGAAGGGATGGTCCCACACTGACAGGCTGGAGGAACTGAGTCTCTTTAGTCTGAAGGGAGTGTCCCACACTGATCAACACAGCTGAATTCTTCATAATAAACAGTAAGACACAAGCCAGAGGACAGCAGAGGAAACGTTGGGGAAGAGCAGTTCAAACTGTGACCAGAGGGCTCCCCCTGTGGTATTATCATGAAAGGGTATGAGTGACCATGGCATGTGCTTCAGAACTATAGAACGCTTCCACACGTGGCACAGTGGCTATTTCTGATTAGGTGAACCTCCTCTTTCAGGAATTCTGAAAAGACAATCAGCCCAGATCAGAAATGAAAATAGGTCAAGTCAGGTCAGGTTTGAAATTCTCTCACCCCTCAGAACGGTGTCTGTGCTGACACACGAGACAGACTGAGGCTTTACTGGGAGTATGAAAGCCCCTGGAGAAGGTGTGAATGCAGAGATTAACAGGGAAGATGCTCCTCTGTGTTCCTGTTGTTTCATGAACGACCATCTGAGACTCAAACTGTCTTTAATCCTTTCTGGTTTAAAGACACTGGAGCTCCCAGAAGTTTTCTGAAACTTTAGTCATTTCTGGTTCACTGCTGGAACTCCCAAAAGTCCTCAAAGTGGAAGAGCATCCAAGCAATGCAGACGTTCAAGAGAGTTTCTGGTTTTAATGACCTCTTGTCACTACAGTAAAGTTCTTACACACTAGATGTAAAGTAAGTAACTGTGGTTTTATTCCATGTTCAAACAATTAACTTGAACCTCTTTACTTTCTTAAAGAACATATTATTCTCTGACCCTTGAACTACAAAACCTCACCTACAGAATTCTTTTTAAGCCCCCAAAAGTCCCTTCCCTTTCAACTTACTTCCTTCAATGTATCCCAAATTCCAATCTCCAAACAAAGGCACTAGAACTGTCTTTGCCAAGCCCTGTGTACTGTACTGTAGAAACAAGCTCTAGGGCCAATGGAACCCCGTGAAACTGTCAGTTGGCCCTCTGGTGTCACACAGCTTCCTGGTATTTGTAGTCCTGGCTTGTAGTCTTCAGCTCTAGCTGCCCATCCAGGAATTCAGTCTCTGTGAATCAACAGCTATAGGAAACACAGCGAGAAGCAGGTGGAGAGGAATCCTGCTGAATCAGGGCTGAGGTCTTCTTTCTCAACCGCGGGCCGTTAGCAGGCTCGCACCCTTGCGAAACACCACATGATTCGGGGTTAATAACGGCTTGGTTTCTTCAGCACAGCTTGTGCAAACCTCTTGCAACTTCCAAGAATAACAAAATCTTAAATTTGTGAAATCATGAGTCAGGATGCACTTCTTTTAAATATCGCTACTGCTGTTGATACTAACAATCCCAATGATAATACTGAAACACCAATAAATAATATTGTTGCTCATTAAGGGTAAAGGTGTTGGTATAGGATTTCACTATAGATGCAAGAATCTACAGCTGGTAACACTATAGAAATATAGATGGATGACAATACTAATACTAATCTTGACACAAATACTGATATTAATAATGATACTGAAATTAGTACTAATGATGATACTAATAATGATATTAACACTAATAGAGAAAATAATACTGAAACTGATATTACTGATACTAACACTGATGATACCTTTCATACTGACAATACTAATGATCTCCCTTCTTGTATGAATTGGCTGCCCAAAAGATAATGGAAATCAATCTCCCTACTCTACAAGTACATCAGCAAATTTGGGGAGAGTGTCTTTAGTGTCAGGATTCCAGAAATAATGGGAATTATCCATCCATCTACTCTCTAACCTCGGCATCTGCTTCAGGGTTGCGGGAGGGCAGAGCCTATCCCATCAGGCAGTGGGCTCAGGGCAGGGTCCAGCCTCGAGGAGAGTCCAGTCCATCACGGGGCAGCACACAGACACAGACACGAGAACAGGGGGCCAGTTTGCTCAGAAGTCACGTAGTCTCCCGGGATATCTCTGGGCTGCTGGAGGAAAGTGGAACTCCAGGAGATAACTCAAGCAAACACAAGAAGACCTCCACACACACAGCACCCCAGAACCTGAGTCCACAACCCCAGCTCTGTGGGGAAGACGTTCAGCACCACCACCACCCCCAGTCTTCCCATTTCTGATTTATGAAGAGAAGGGGCTGCTGCAGAGCGGCTTGTGCAAGATGATCAGACGTGTGGTTTCAGGTTTAAGGACGGAAACGAGCCCAGTCACTAACGAACTCACTCCCCCAGCTGGCAGTGAGGCCACACCAGAGGGCTGGAGAGGGGAATTCTTCTTGATCACGCCTGTGTTGTACGAGTTGTTCACAAACCCCGCACTCCACCTTCAACTAGATGTTCGGTTAGAGGAGCGATTTGATCATCATTGAAATAGCGATGAACTTGTAAATGTTAACAATAGCAATAAGCAGCAGAAACTGCACAAAGGTCTGTGCTTCTCCAGCGCACGTCGACCACGTCTGATCGCTGCTCCAAAGATATTTACTGTGCTTTGGCTTCCAGTCTCTGTTGGGATTTTTCTGATTAAAGAGAAATGTATCAATTTTAAATTCCATACCTTCACAGTGTGAAGGGACCCAGGCTGTGATCATGGGGAGGCCGAGAAGAAAGCTGTTGAGTATACTCCTATACTCTGGAAATGCCATACTCTGATACTCTCAGACTCCAATACTCTCATATTCCTACAATATAAGAGGAATATGAGAGTATAGGCACACTCCCATGTGCCTATACTCTCATACTCCTGAATTCCCATACTATCAGACTCCCATACTGCTTTAATCCCATACTCTCATACTCTCATTCTCCAGTACTCCTATATTCCCAAACTCCTATAATTGTTTACTTCCACACTCCCCTACACCTATACTCCCATATTCCTGTCCTCCAATTCTCCATTACTTCTATACTCCTATAATTCTTTAGAATTAATAATAATTCATAATTGCTTGCATTTATATAGGGTTTTTCTGGACACTCAAAGTGCTTTACAGGTAATGGGGACTCTCCTCCACCACCAGTGTGCAGCCCCACCTGGATGATAAGACAGCAGCCATAGTGCGCCAGTACACTCTCAACACATCAGCTATCAGTGGGGAGGAGAGCAGAGTAATGAAGCCCATTCATAGAGGGGGATTGTTAGGAGGCCATGACTGGTAAGAGTCAATGGGAAATTTGGCCAGGATGCCGGGGTAACACCCCTACTCTTTTCAAGAAACAGCCTGGGACTTTTAATGACCACAGAGAGTCAGGACCTCTCATCCTTTTATGTCTCATCCGAAGGATGGCGCCTGTTTACAGTATAGTGTCCCCGTCACTGTACTGGGGCATTAGGACCCACATAGACCGCAGGGTGAGCGCCCCCTGCTCGTCCCACTAACACCTCTTCCAGCAGCAACCTTAGTTTTTCCCAGGAGGTCTCCTATCCAGGTACTGACCAGGCTCACACCTGCTGAGCTTCTGTGGGTTTACTTTTTACTCTAATTAACCTCATCATTGTCCCAGACACCTTTGCTCCTGTACTCTAACATTCCTATTCTCTTTGAATCCTAGACTCCAGTATTCCCATACTCCTATAATCCCATGTTCCTATAATCTCATGCTTCTGTTCTCCCACACTCTATACTTCAATACTGCCATACTCCTGCTCTCCAATACTGCAATACTCCTGTACTCCCACTCTTCTACAGCCCCACAGGAAACACTTTACAACTGAGTAAGAAACTGGGCCAGCTGGTCAGTGAGGGAGACACCAGACTGGCCTCAATCACGAGAGTAAGACAATCAGACAGCTTGCAGACACCAGGGAGCCATTTAGCCCATCTGGCCCCACTGGGCATCAGACAGAGCGCTGGCTCTGTGGCTCAGGATCTGCGCCTGTGTCTGGAAGGTTGCCGGTTGGAATCCCACAGCCGGCAGAGGAATCCTACTCCGTTGGGACCCTGAGCAAGGCCCTTAACCCCAACTGCTCCAGGGGCGCCGTGTAAATGGCTGACCCTGCGCTCTGACCCCCAGCTTCTCTCCCTGTCTGTGTGTCTCATGGCCAATAAATGATCTTATATATCTGATCTAGTACCTAATGGATTGAAAAATCGGAGACTTGGGCTCAATGAAGTGAAAAGGCTCTTCACCGGGATCACCCCCATGGCTCCAGCTATAAAGCCTGCCCCGATCTTCCAGGCAGGAGCGGGTTGGAGTGTGACTGGAGCACGAGGTGCGGGGGGCCCTGTCTCTCTCTCTGGGGCCCCTCCAGAGTCATTCTTTCATGACAGCCCTACCGTGCCTGTGGGTGGGAGCTCCAGCAAGCTTGCAGTCTGAGCTCTAGATCACAGAGCACCTGCAATCCCACTGTGAGTGGGGTGAGTCTTTCTGCAGAACTGTGTGGCAGCCAGGCCTATAGAAAGTGAAGGCCCAGTCCTATGGGTCAGTGTCCAATAGTAGCTGGAGAAGGTCAGTCCTCTGTGTCCAGTAGTAGCTGGAGAAGGTCAGTGCTCTGTGTCCAGCAGTAGTTGGGGAGGGTCAGTGATCTGTGTCCAGCAGTAGTTAGGAGGGTCAGTGCTCTGAGTCCAGTAGTAGCTGGAGAAGGTCAGTGCTCTGTGTCCAGCAGTAGTTAGGAGGGTCAGTGCTCTGTGTCCAGTAGTAGCTGGAGAAGGTCAGTGCTCTGTGTCCAGCAGCAGTTAGGAGGGCCAGTGCTCTGTGTCCAGTAGTAGCTGGAGAAGGTCAGTGCTCTGTGTCCAGCAGTAGTTAGGAGGGTCAGTGCTCTGTGTCCAGTAGTAGCTGGAGAGGGTCCGTCTTCTGTGCCCAGCAGTAGTTGGGGAGGGTCAGTGCTCTGTGTCCAGCAGTAGTTGGGGAGGGTCAGTGCTCTGTGTCAAGCAGTTGCTGGGGAGGCTCAGTGCTCTGTGCCAAGCAGTAGCTGGGGAGGGTCAGTGCACTGTGTCCAGCAGTAGTTGGAGAGGGTCAGTGCTCTGTGTCCATCAGTAGTTGGGGGAGGGTCAGTGCTCTGTGTCCAGCAGTAGTTGAGGAAGGTCAGTGCTCTGTGCCCGGCAGTAGTTGGGGAGGGTCAGTGCTCTGTGCCAAGCAGTAGCTGGGGAGAGTCAGTGCTCTGTGTCCAGCAGTAGTTGGGGAGGGTCAGTGCTCTGTGTCCAGCTGCAGTTGGGGGAGGGTCAGTGCTCTGTGTCCAGCAGTAGTTGGGGAGGGTCAGTGCTCTGTGCCAAGCAGTTGCTGGGGAGGGTCAGTGCTCTGTGCCAAGCAGTAGCTGGGGAGGGTCAGTGCACTGTGTCCAGCAGTAGTTGGGGGAGGGTCAGTGCTCTGTGTCCAGCAGTAGTTGAGGAAGGTCAGTGCTCTGTGCCCAGCAGTAGTTGAGGAGGGTCAGTCCTCTATTCTAGTGCCCAGCACTGTGAAGGAGAGACAGTCTTGTGTCCTTTGAGAGAATCAGAGACTGAAGGTGCTTCTCCTGCAGCTGCTGTTTTTAATTCTGATCCTAGACACTAAAAGTAAGTGATGAAATAGCCACAGGTTGGGGCATGAGGGAGGAGAGTGGTAGCTGTTGTGTGTTAGTGGAGCTCAGGGATCAGGACTCCAGGTGGGACACCACCTGGAGGAGCCTGAGGGCATAGGCCTTATCCCCAGATGTCCTGTCCTCTGAGCACGTGACCCAGCGATTCCAGTCCTGTTCCTGTTCCGTGACTGTTCCTCGTCTTGTTTTCCCTCTTCTGGGGGTTTTATCATGTGCTCGTCTCGGATGGATTACCTTGTTATGGATTACGGACTGTTCCCTGACTACCAACCTGGATCTGCCTGGGCTCGGTTGCCTTTGGCTGTTCCCCTGTGAACTGGATCACAAACTGTCCTCACAAATAAACCTAGTGTGTCTTTCCCTGAAGTCCGTCTAGTGTTTTCTCCAGAAAAACCGTCAGGTGTAACTGACCTCTACATGGGAGACCAATCTGGCTCCCGTAACACACCTGCTGTGGTTTGTGTTAATAGAGCTCAGATACAGAAATCAGGACTCCAGGTGGACTGATAATACAAGCTCATATCAAGAGGACCTTTATCCTGTCAGTAGCATTATTTTTCTGATGTGAATCCCTCTCCTCAGGGAATCAATAATTCTTATCTCACTCTCACTGGGGACTGGGGTTCTCAGGGGCTGAACTGAGCCAGTTACTGTCTTCCTGAGCCCAGAGTCACAGTGACCTTTAACCCCTGACTGAAGACACTAGAGTTCTGAAGGACTGGGGCTTTCAGGGACTGAACTGAGCCAGTTACTGTCTTCATGAGTCCAGACTCACAGTGACCTTTAACCCCTGACTGAAGACACTAGAGTGCTGAAGGACTGGGGCTTTCAGGGACTTAACTGAGCCAGTTACTGTCTTCATGAGCCCAGAGTCACAGTGACCTTTAACCCCTGACTGGAGACACTAGAGCACTGAAGGACTGGGGCTCTTAGGGGCTGAACTGAGCCAGTTACGGGCCTTGGCTGGGACTGTGAGCTCTGGAAGAGGTTGCGCTTGGCCCAACTCCCCTAGGGTATACATCCGGGTCTCCAGCTACAGGACCTGGGCGCAGGACAACAGTGGAGTCTGATAGTTCTGCTGAGTCCTGGGGTCAGCGCCCTCTGCTGGCACTCTCTTTACCTGCAGCTTCTGCTTCTGATTTTGTTTTTAATCAAACTACAGTAAAATGAGTTGGGATACTGTGACACTGTGTTTGTTGTGTGTGTGTTACTTACTTAAAGTACTTAATATTACATTTTCTGTTCCATCTCTCCCCATTACACTTCACACACAGACACACACACACAGGATACATTGCAATCACACACATGTATATGCACTCATGAACACCTACAAACACTGTAATAGGATCACACATGTACACAGAGTGCATATTAAATATTACAAACAGACATATCTATAGACATTGTATAGAATCACACACACAGACAGGGCACAATCCCACAAGCACTCACAGGACACAATCCAAACACAGACAGACAGCACAATTCCAGACACATGCACACAGGGAATAGGCGCACACAAGGCACAATCACACACAGAGGGCACAATCTAATAAACACACACACATAGCACAATCACACAGACACATGCACACACAGGGTACTGTTACATGCACATTTAATACTCTTACACATGCACATAGGCAGGGCACAGTCTCTCATACAGGGCACAATCAAACAAACACACACAGGGCGCAATCATACAACCTCACACACATAAGACTCAGTCACACAATCTCACACACACAAGGCACAATGTCATGCACACACAACACAATCACACAATCTCAACACACAGGACACAATCACACACAGAGTACTATAACACCATCACACACACAGGGTACTATTACACACACTGACAGGACAATCATACAACCTCACACACACAAGACTCAAGTCACACAATCTCACACAGGACACAATCACACACACAGGGTACCATGTCATACACAGAGTACTATAACACAAGCACACCCACAGGACACAATCACACAATCTCACACACAGGACACAATCACACACACAGGGTACCACCTCACACACAGAGTACTATAACACAAGCACACTCACAGGACACAATCACACAATCTCTCACGCAGAGTACTGTAGTGTGCTCTCACGAGGCACCAGTTCTATAGGGTTTGGGCATTTACTGGGACAATTATTAATTGTAGCAGTAAATCACATAATTGATTCTTTTAATGGCCTTAGAATCCAACCATGCGATATAACTCAAACAACACACACACAGGTACTAATACACGAGGATACATTTATTAATACATAGAATATGCATGTAAAACTAACAGATCTTATCGAGAGGGTTATCAGAATACAAAAGATATATATTCAGTCAGTTACGAAGAGTTACATATATCAAGAGGACATACGTTCAGTATATCATTCATTTAGACCGTTTCGTAAATGCACTTGGTTATAACTTCTACATTGGATGCTCAAAACAAGTACATAACTCTTAGGAATTAAATTGATATCAATTGGTTGGGATAACAATTGAATTCTCGAGCTGTAATGCATTGAAGTTGAATACTCATCCAATCTCTGGGGATTCAGATCTCCTGCGGGCTCTCTGGCTCCGTACCAGGCTGTGCTGTGCGGCTTGCGACGGTGCGCTGCTGACGCTCACTGACCGGCTAGTTAGTGTTGGCTTTAACTAGCAGAGTTTGTGCACAGGAGAAAAGATGACTGTGGGTCCCAGCAAGTCAGGAAGAGGACCGGTTCGTTCCTGATGAAGCGCTAGTTCTGAATAATGATTCAGCTGTCCACAGTTCCGACCTGTTCACGAGGCTTACTGCTGATGCTAACCTCGGGTAGATCCTCTGGTTACTCTCTGGCAACCTCCGCTCTAGACTCTTAGAACAAAGGAAAGTTCTGGCACTCGGACACACTGGCCGTTCCGTGGTTGTCCGGGCTGAGTCTCAGGATGGTCAGGAGGCGCGCTGCGAGAATGTCCTTCCCTTGGGAGCCTTCTGCTCCTGGGCCGTCCTGCCCTGGAATTCTCCTTTGAATTGTCCGAAAAAGTTCACAGAATTCTCGCAGGCCCTCTGTGTTGCCTGTTTTTACCTGGAGGAACTTCAGCTCATTCATTGGCTGAAAGTTCCATGGGCATCAGAGTCCCACGTGGGTTACTCGGCCCTACCAGTCCCTGATTGGTTGATCAAGGTGAGATGTGAGTCACTTACTCCTGACACTTAGGAATGCAGTCCAGATGTCCTTCTGGCACACCCTAGACAGATAGGCGCCAATGGTTGACCATTGATCATGATAGCCAGGCTTAGCTAAGTGCATCCCCATTTGGGAGCTGTCCCTTATCAAAAGAAAATATCTTTAAATCAGCCTGCATGAATAGTGTCTCTGCGGCTGCACCACAGAGATGAACAGAGAGATGAGGCCTCATTTGGGAAAGCACCGCAACACTTAATTCTGTCTTATTAACAAGCATTGCCGCTACACGGGTTTGCTTGAACCTTTGATAAAAAAAGTGATCTGATCTGAAACTACCCAGCTTACAATCTCTGAGGTAGTTGTTACTAAATACATGTGCCGTGTGCCTTTACTTTTGTAAAAAACTGGTATCGGGAAAAGTTTCTTAATATTTCTTTTGATTAGCATGCAAGAAAATGTGATCATTACCTATGGAATTTCCCGCCAGCGAGGAGCTTGAATTCACAACCTTGAGATTCAGTGTTCAAGAGTCACAGAAGAGGTCGGCCTGGTCTTCAGTTTGCCAACGATAAGCTCCGGCAGTGCTCCTCTGTAAAGCAGATTGTTCGGATCGGTTATGTGGGACGGCACTTCGATACTAAGATCGTTTGCAGCACACACATGGTTTCCCCCCTTCACGCAAAAAACATAGACGAAGGAAGCTCTCTTGTCTTGGGCTGCTGACTCCCGGATTTAAAGCGCTCTGGGTGCCAGCTAAGTCTCTAACAAGCACACTATAAAGACAGGAATTACACTTTGCTCACGTCACGCATGGAATGGCGAGGCTACTTGTTCCAATATTATCTAGTCACACCTCATATGGTGCCGATTCCTGGTTTTCATTTAAGAAAGAGCACTGCAAACACCGTAAACAGTGCAAAACATGTGATGAAAGAAGTCTTTTCCCCCCTTTGTCTAAAGCAGAACACAGCGGAGTCATGCCGAGGGTTGTGAGATCAAGATTTCAGTGGAGCACTGTCGTCTACGTCTTTAGCTACATGAGTTGGACATCCTCTTGTACACGGAAAGCAGATTGAGATCCTCTGACATGAAAAGTGCCAGATAAAAGCCATTTCTCATCCTTTCTCTTAGTGGTGGAGCTATCGCATGTAAATGAGGCAACTTGCAAGGCGAGCAGGCTCGGTGCACACCGAACGCAGATGTCTCAGAGCAGTTGAGACGTGTCCAAGTGGCTGTCAAAGGACGGCACTTTGCCGGCGCCGTGGTTTAGTTGGCTAAAGCACCTGTCTAGTAAACAGGAGATCCTGGGTCCGATTCCCAGCGGTGCCTTTCTTCCTGTCTTACTGTACAGAATTTATTTTTACGGGCAAATCCCATGCCTTTTAATTCAGGTGAATGCAAGTGTTCGTTTCCTTTCTGGAACAACTTGTTTTGAAAGAAATCTATACAGCTTGCGAAAGATGAAACACAAATCTTGCTTATCAGTGAAGAAGAGGTACTCCCAGCAGGCCAGCTAATACCAGCAGTGTTTTTTTTTCAACCTAACCCAGAGAATGGAGAAAAGCAAGGCGCCTTTGGCTCTGCAGTGTAATCAGTTCGCGAGTTCGGCGGTTAGCTGAAAGAGTGGTAAATGCAGCTTGCCCCAGCCCGTCCTTATTCTTTTAAAGAGGATAAAAAATTAACTTCGCCGTGTAGCGGCGAGGCTTAATAATAAGGCAGAATTAAGTGTTTCTGAGCTTCCCAAATGAGGCCCCATTTCTCTGTTCATCTCTGTGGTGCAGCCACAGAGAGACCATTAGTGCAGGGTGATTTAAGGTCCTAGGACAGCTCCCAAAGGGGGATGCACTTAGCTAAGTCTGGCTATCATGATCAATGGTCATCCATTGGCGCCTATCTGTCTAGGGAGTGCCAAATGGACATCTGGACTGCATTCCTAAGTGTCAGGAGTAAGTGGCTCATATCTCAGCTTGATCAACCAATCAGGGACTGGTAGGGCCGAGTAACCCACGTGGGACTCTGATGCCCATGGAACTTTCAGCCAATCAATGAGCTGAAGTTCCTCCAGGTAAAAACAGGCAACACAGAGAGCCTGAAAGAAGGGGAGATTCAGATTCAATGAGAGCCTGAGAGATTCAGTAAGATTCTGGAGAGGATTCTGTGGACTGTTCTAAAGGGAATTCAAAGGAGAATTCCAGGGCAGGACGGCCCAGGAGCAGAAGGCTCCCAAGGGCAGGATATTCTCGCAGCGCGCCTCCTGACCATCCTGAGACTCAGCCCGGACAACCACGGAACGGCCAGTGTGTCCGAGGGCCAGAACTTTCCTTTGTTCTAAGAGTCTAGAGCGGAGGTTGCCAGAGAGTAACCAAAGGATCCACCCGAGGTTAGCAACAGCAGCAGGCCTCGTGAACAGGTCGGAACTGTGGACAGCTGAATCATTATTCAGAACTAGCGCTTCATCAGGAACGAACCGGTCCTCTTCCTGACCTGCTGGGACCCACAGTCATCTTTTCTCCTGTGCACAAACTTTGCTAGTTAAAGCCAACACTAACTAGCCGGTCAGTGAGCATCAGCAGCGCACCGTCGCAAGCCGCACAGCACAGCCTGGCACACAGCCAGAGAGCGCGGATTGGACAGCAACAGCCTGCAACTGTTTCTTTGTGCCCGCAGGAGATCTGAATCCCCAGAGATTGGATGAGTATTCAACTTCAATGCATTACAGCTCGAGAATTCAATTGTTATCCCAACCAGTTGATATCAATTTAATTCCTAAGAGTTATGTACTTGTTTTGAGTATCTAATGTAGAAGTTATAACCAAGTTCATTTACGAAACGGTCTAAATGAATGATATACTGAACGTATGTCCTCTTGATATTTGTAACACTTCGAAACTGATTGAATATATATCTTTTGTATTCTGATAACCCTCTCGATAAGATCTGTTAGGTTTATATGCATATTCTATGTATTAATAAATGTATCCTCGTGTATTAGTACCTGTGTGTGTGCGTTGTCTGAGTTATGTCGCATGGTTGGATTCTAAAGCCATCAAAAGAATCAACTTTGTGATTTACTGCTACAATTAATAATTGTCTCAGTAAATGCCCAAACCCTACAGAACTGGTGCCTTCAGAGAGCCACTACATTTACATTTTGGCCGGCTATGATTACATATTTGGCGTCCCTGAACGGCTATGAAACATTACAGCCGCCATTACTACCAGCTTTAAAAGACTGCCATGGGCACGGAAAAAAACACACTACAGATGACTTTTCTGGAACCGAAGCAGAGATTCCTTTACGAACCAACTGATAAAGTTCAGCCAGTGAATACTGTTAACAGAATGTGAAAGCACGATCAACTTTGTAACTGCAACCACAGGAAAACCAGCAAGAAGCAGGCTCCATTCCCCATTTAAATCTGTCGTGCGAGGCATGCTTTTTGAACGCATGAAGTAAATCCCACGATCGCTTTTGAACTTGGACAATGTACTTCCAAAGGAGCGCTATGCGCAAAGATTTAACAAGCTCAACCCCCGCCAACGATTCGGTGTGAAGAAGCAGAACATTCAAGTTTCACAGACAGAAGCGGCACGCAAGCACAGCCAACATTAAAATGGAGGGCACACTACGATTTGCATTGACACAAAAGTGATCTGGGCAGACGTCGTTCCCTGCATAACGCAAAAAGTGGCAAAGCGCTTTTGGGTTGAGAGGACGCAAGAAGGTTTTTGTTTTGTGCCTTGATGTCAAGCTGAGAAAGTATCTTTAAACACTTTGCTTAGTTTCTCGAGAGACTGCCAAAAAGCAGTTCCCTCCCTTTCGTCTGAAGTCAGCTGAAAGGGGGTCGCGACAGAAGCACCTGGCAGCGGTGGGATTCGAACCCACGCCCCCAAAGACACTGGAGCCTTAACCCAGCGCCTTAGACCGCTCGGCCACGCTACCCGCTGTGTGCTGTCTCTTTGTCTCATTACTTGCTCGGAGGAGGTCGGGTGGGTTTTGCTCTTGTCGCCCGACTTAGTGGCGTTATGACCGTGGAACCGACTGCACCTGCTTTTTCTGAGATGCTTCCCCTCTCATGGCGAGATCTCGACTTCTTTAACACCTCTGGATAAAGATCTTCTGTGGAGCAGGTTTCAGACCTCTGCGTACAGCACCCTTGATGTCATTTTATTTTTACAGCAGCCGCATCCGGAAAGTTGTGTCTTTTACGTTTTATTTGAACAACAAAACTACATACAATACAAACAAGAGCACATATAACGTATCAAGAAAATCATCAGGGGCACGTGCTATAATACAATTACACTTTATGAAAAACGATTACACAAGGTAAATAAAGATAAGGTCCGCACAGCTTGTTCTTACATTTCGAAAGAGTCCGTAAATACCCCTTTATGTCTATTTTGAACTGTTCAAACGTAGGACTCTTCCCAGACCATTTCACTTTATACCACATTCCTAAACGAGGATGCATCTCCTGTTTTAGAACTATTTTGGGTGGTATAGCTTATACAACACAGCTACAGTATTCTAATCGTGGACTGCAGATCTGTGCTATAGTTCAGTCGAATTCGAAGGATCCAGCAATCGTACTGGATTTGACTGGGATTCTGAAATGTCTCTTGCAAAGGTATTCGGGTTTGCTTGAACCTTTAAAAAAAGTGATCTGAATCTACCCAGCTTACAATCTCTGAGGTAGTTGTCACTAAACTCGGACGTGATGTGCCACACATGTGCCGTGTGCCTTTACTTTTGTAAAAAACTGGTATTGGGAAAATTAAAGTCGAAACCCAAAACAGTTACATACTTAAGAGTAAATGCCTCCTAATAGCTAGCAAGTGCTCCTAGTTAGTAAAGTTGTTTGTGTCCCTGCCTGTCACGCGGGAAACTGGGGTTTGATTACCGACGGGGAGACAGCTAGTTTTTTATGATCAGATTCCAATCTTTAATGCTGTGTGTGAGAGTTTACGTAACTTTCCTTTTCTCACATTTTCTGACGACTATTCCGAAGGAGCGCCCTGTCAACTCCTAATTCTTTTAAAAAAATCTACCTGCATGTTTGATTATTTTTGTTTTATTTAGAAAAAGTTCAATATTGATCATAACTAAAGAAAATAATGATCAGAAACAAAAACAAAATGATGAAGATGCGACTCAATCTTGAATCAGAGCTGGGTGACACGGGCTTCTGTTCTGATATGGTTGTACGAGAAACAGGAGGAATCTATTCTCTCCTATGGAGCATGAGCTGAATCAGGAATGAGACATTTCGTGTGTTTGTGCATATGTCAACGCATGACCTACATTGTAAAACTAAAACTAAATTAAAAACTAACATTAAGTTTTCAGAGACATTCATTTATATACAAACAAGAGATAGACAAAGCAATAATTCTACATTAACTTGTCCTGCACTGATCAGACTAATTGAAATGGTCTGATTCAGAGCCTGTGCAGCTCGTGCTAATACAACATTTTCCTTTGATTTCCTTTGAGGGCGGAGTTGTCTTTAAAATCTGGATTAAATAAAAAGGAGTGACGTCAGTGTAAAACAGCTTTCCTTCTTGGGGAACAACGGTTGTGTTCCATATTTCTAATTATTTTGGTTTCAAGATAGCAATTTAGTATGAAACATAAAAGCCAGCTGGATAAAGCTGTTACACGTCATTTACAATGGTCTTTCAACTAATAGCCCGTGCAGGGATCAAACCCCAGCTGTTGGTACGAGTTGTGTAAGGCTCTGCAACATGCATATGAGAAACTAACCTCTGCTTCTTCATTATATACACAGTGAGCTATATATGCGGGCTTACTGCCCCCTGCGGGCTCTGTATTTGATTGCGGTACAAGACTGGCCGTGGAGAAATGAAGTGAAGAGGGTGTGTTCATTAAAAGGCTCATAGCATCCCTGGATGGTCTCAAACCACCACCCTTTTGGTTAACAACCGAGCCACAAAGACTCATGTACAGCTTAACACTTCTCGGTCTCGGTGTAAGTGATACACTCCGTAAAATTTCTGGAGAATCATTTGTTTTTAAAGGAAAATCGCCAACAGCGGCCGAGATCTATTGGAGTTTTTTCATTCTATACTGCAATTTCTGAAGGGTACCCTGTGAAAATACGAATTTTGACGAGAAGGGATGGACATATAAGGTCAGTAGGCTTGGGGAATTGGACCTTATGGTGAAGGCTGCGGGCTCGGCATCAGCAGAACCTGATCAATATCGGTTGACTCCGATATACTTTGACAACTTAACTTCTGGATTTAGAGACATTTACCTTAGTGTCGGTATACTAAGATGTTTTGGTAACGAGGAAGGAGGGACAAAGCAAATTGGTAGAATGTGTGCTATTTTGTTGACTACAAGTCCTCACATGCCAGAGGGTCAATATTAAAAAAAAACATAACAGTATAATCTCTTGTACTTCACAATTTAATAGTGTCTGTTACATTGTGTCTCACACCTCAGTGTCAGAATTGTGAGACGAGTTTGTAATCAGGAGGGAGGGCCATAGCAATTCAGCAGAAATTGCATTCACCTTTTCCCAATGCATTCTCACATGCCATTTTCTCACATGCCATGCTCAGAGGGTCATATTTTTAAAATGGTATCATAAAATGTCCTGAAGTTCAGGATTTTGACAGTCTGTTATATTGTGTCTCACACCTTGATGTCAGAAATATGAGACGATTTTAAAATCAAAAGGGAGGGCCCTAGCAATATAGCAAACATTGCATTTACCATTTGACAACGTATTCTCTCATGCCATGTTCAGAGGGTCGTATTTAAAAAACGGTACAGTACAATGTCCTGAAGTTCAGGATTTTGATAGTCTTTTCCATTGTCTCTCACACATCTGTGTCAGAATTTTTAGACATTTTTATAACCAGGAGGTAGGTTCGATCACCCTCTGCTCATCCTCAGTTAACCATATAGTCTCATATGCCATGTTCTAAATGTCCTATTTAAAACTGCTATATTAAAATTTCTTGTAAAATGCAAGAGTTTGAGACTTTTTATGATCAGAAGGCAAGGTCGTGGAAAATATGCAGAAAGTGCCAGTGAATTTACGTTTTGCCTTTGTCTTATTTACTCGTGGTATAACATGCCAGTTTGTTTTATTGTGAGTTGTGTTTCTGAAATGTGTTTCATACAAAAATGCAATTTGGACAGTCTCTACTTACATATTCCCCTTTACTAAGGAAATGTACAGTAATACATCAGGATAAGTATTTTTAAAAATGACTGTAGAGAGCCATCTACAGGCGAAAGACGACATAACATCACAGCAGCAGCATTTAAGATGGAACGAAAAACGCAAAGCAGCAGCTGGCGAATAAGAAGCCAACTTCAGCCTCGTTAATGCAATAGCATTAGGTGAGGCGGAAAAATATTTCTTGCTCTGAATCTTATTATTTTTATAGGAGGTGTTCTAGGACTTCTTGCCTCAGAAAAAAAAAACTGCCAGTACATCACTTATTTCTACTCCATCAATAGCAGCAGTGTTATCAGTACTGAGCCCTAAATGTAGGTCCTATCATCATATAAAAAGTCGAAAGTATCGACTGCATTCAACTGATAAAATGTATCTTCTATGAGAGTTATATCTTTATCCAAAATACATCGGAAACAAATTTGCACGTTTTTTGGGGGGGATCCTGAAGACTGAGACTCAAAACTTTTTTTTCCTTCTTTCCAGGAGGAAGGATTATTCAGATGCAAACATTGTCCCAAAATCAATGTACTCTCCATTGATATTCAAATTCTCAAATTCTTCATCTGAACGTCGATATTGAAATATGATATCGTACAAATTGTGGTTTTCTTTTTAAAGCAAATTTTATGCTTTAAATTAAATAAATTGTATTTATTATGAATGTGCCGGAATTTTTTCAGTACTTTAGAGGGTTCTGCCATTTTAGATGTTATGCTGTTCCTGTCTGATTTATCAAATGTGTCATTTAAATCTCCAGTCATTTCTATATCAGTCTGAAGGCCTTGCAGTAAAGATTGCAATTCATCCAAAAATGCCAATTTTCCCACTGGTGATACATACAAGGAAATGAATGTATATTTTCCCCCCAAATCAACAAATTTAAGATCAAATACCTCCCTCATCTGCAGGTGGAGATAATAATGTCAGAATAAATACAGGTTTAAAAGTCAGGAGCATTGATAGTCCTATTTTAAAATGACACTAAAATGCTCACAATATATTAAAAAGCTCTGTAAAATGCAAAAATAATAAAAAAAATATTAAAACAAGGTAAAAAGAAATAATACACAGTTATAAAGCTCAGGAATTATCAATGTGAAGTTACAATGGGTTGATTGTGTTTCATGTGATTTAAAAAATAAAATGTTTGCAAAAAATCCACTTACAATATGCTAAAAATGGCAAGAATACTTAACCTTTTACTACCAGTGACATATTTAGCCAATGTCCACCTGGAATTTCCTCCCCCTTAAACATTTGTTATATCTCTGCAGCAGAACATAGCAGGAGCCTGGTTCAGGTCTTAAATTGAAGCTAACCCCCTTGGCTTTGAGTGTGTAAAGTCAAATTTCTTATATTTCTTAATGTGTCGACTCAGCAGACAAACATATGAAAAAAACCCCAAAAAACAGCTGGCGAACATTTTTTTGGGGGTCTTCAGAGGTCAGAGTTTTCAACTATATGCATGTCAAGGGCCTGGGAATGATTTGAAAACCTTGTTCTAGGTGGCTACTAGCTTGGATAAAAATTTGGGACAAATGGATCAATTAGAAAAAATTCTACATCATGTTTTGTGAAGACTGGACCTGGAATGAAATTTCACGCCTATAATAAAAAATCATAAAAATATTGAAAATAATAAGAATAAAAACCATTGCAATTGCTATAAAAACCTTAAGACACTGCTAGAGAGCCTTTACCTGCTGTTATGCAATGAAAAAAAACCTCAGAGTTGCCTTCTGGTGTGAAAAAAAGGAGCACTGATAAGAAACTGATAAAAAACTGATTGATTATCCCTTCTGAGTCAATGATTGACAGCTAAAAATGCAGCCTGAAGCTTCTAGAGGAAGTCTCACCCCCTAAGGGCTCTGAATGGCTGAAAATACAAAGAATGACAGCGGTTTTTACCAATCAAATCGCCTTATTTCTGGCGCTCGTTCTTCAAACATTTACTACGTAATCAGTAACGTTTACTAGTCTCTAGCTCTTGAGATAAATTAGTCTGGGTTATTTTGGATATATATCATGCTCCAGAATAAGGTAAAAACATGGGATATATATATATATATGCTGGTTTTTGCTTTTGCGGTTTTGTTGGTAAAAATGTATGATATTGACATGCTGGGCTGGCCAGGTGATCGGGTGTTTTTATTGGGATTCTGCTAGTTCATTAATTTATTGGTTTATTGCATAATAGTGTCATGTCTGTGGAAACAAACTTTATGATTTTGTTGTGGTGATATTTGAGAATACGTGCATGTGAGAAAATTTGTGGAGCGGTTTCAAACAAACGTTGTTTATCTCGCGTTTATCTTAAAAATAATAAGTGTCATCTGGGGAGACAGGAGTGGTCCTCGGTGACCGCGATCCGGACTAAGTTAACAGGTGTGTAATTTAAAAAAAACAAGTTAAAAATAAATGCTAAATGGGTTTAACATTCAGGAATGTAATTGGTCAGATGCTTACGATAAGTGATGCTGGTGTTTCGTGTGATTTAGCGAATTCAAAAAAATATTCATTTTAAATACGGCAAGAGCTCGTATGAAAAAAAAGTTCGTAAGTATCTTTGTTACAACAGCCGCGCCAGAACTATTCAGATACTGTACATCAGAAAAGTACCTGAACTTGACTGGTTTATATTCAGTTATGTGCATTGGGAACGAAAGGGAGACTTAGATGGATTTTATTAGGGGTTTAGTAATCAGAAAATTTATTTTTACACGTTTGTGCCTACGAGCAGAAATAACTTCCTGCTTTCAGCGCTTTTTTTGTTTCTGCTTGTAACCTCGAACAGAGAAACCCAGTACTGACTCACAGAAACACCCCGGAGTTTCTGTGTTTCTGGGATTGAAGAGGGATGTATGCAGCGGTGTTATGAGTCTGGAAGGAGGAGACGCGCATTCCGCACGGGGAGCGTAGAGCAATGAGCCGCACCTGCTGCGCGCTGGGTCCTGTCCTATATAACCGCTGAGCACGGACACAGAGTCTCCAGCCAGTGCTTGAGATTTATGATTTCAATGTTTTTTTTTCCTTTTGAGCAGAAGATGGATTTCTTCCTCTAGTTAAAGTTATTGGAGTTGTGGTTACTGTGCTAGACCGTCGGGAATAAAGATAAGAGTGCTTTCTTGATACTTCACAAGAGTATACATAATTCACGAGCTGTATTAAAAAAATGAACTGGAAGAAAAGCAATAGGGCTGGAGTTTATAGACTGTGATGCAAATACGAGAGTAGGAGAGGAGGGGACTAGTTCAGGAGCACAACCGGCCCTCTCCTGCCCATTCTCCCACCAGGGTCTGTTGTAACCCAGTGTGAAATTCAGTGAAATTGCAGTTCAGCTTTTGATCACTCAGCTGCTTTGCCCTGGGAATATGGGGCAAATAAAGGAGATAGCAACCAGACTAGAGGGAGAGTTTTTATTCCTAAGGGATGACTTGTTTTACAACAGCAGACAACTTAAAGAAAAAGAAAACCTGTGTTCTGCTGCTCCAGGTTGGTTCCACTGGGAACAAGTGTGGCCAGGAGCTCATGAACAGTAATTAGGGGTTGTTTCCACAAGGGGGGCTGGAGTAAGTTAGATGTCAAGGGCAATAAAACTCATTAGACCTAATTGACCAGTTAAAGTGAGTTGTTCTGCTTTCTGCACAGAAACCAGTGCTCTCTTCTCAATGTGTGGGTGAGTCTGTCAGTGATATAACAGCTAGGCAGGACTTCCACTGTGGTCTATTTCATCACCTGTGTCCCCATCTTCCAAAGACAACAGTCCAATCTAGCATAGAGTGTCCCGGACTGATAGTGACTGACAAATAGTGACCCCTTAATGGAGGAAACTTTAGCTTTTGTAGGCAATTATACCACTTGACAATGTTACAGGTGTTGGGGGGGGGGAACCCCTGGTGATCCCACAGTCTCACATAGACAATGGCCAGTCTACACAAACCTCCAGTCAACACAGCCCTGACCCCTGTTATGTCACCCAGGTCAACACTGTGAGACAATGATTATTTAGGAAAATTGTAAGGAATGCATTCCAAAGCAGTCAATGGAAGTATGGAATTAAAATAGTCGAGTCTTGATAAATAGAGTATATTATCTATTTATTATACCTTTACAGATGCAGCCATTCAAAGTGCGCGTTACAGACACGTACCGCAGGTGGCGTCGCGCAGCGTGACGCAAGATGACGGGTGGCACCGCAGTACGTGATTGGTTGACCAACAGGGGCACTCGTGGTCCGTTGGTCTGTCGTAGAAAGACTTACTGTACAGTAAACGTCTTTGCTGTGCCCGTTGTAGATATTGAATTTTACCACTGAAGGGAAATCTTAGTAGCTGAGCATAAAAAGAATAGGAGCATACTGTAACGCGTGTGAAGGCAATAAACTATATTAATTTTGGAACATAAACATACAGTATATACAGTAGCTGGTCTTGGTACTTTAAAGAAAAAAATACACACCAGTATTCCATTTCTCCCTAAACATTTTAAGCTTCGAAGTCTTTAACTAACGTGATACCGAAGTCAACAAGCATACTTTTAGAATTTGATTAAAAGGGAATATAATATGGAATCGCGTATCTAAAGAATTTAATAACGGTGTGATTATATCCGTGTACTGCGACAGGGCTGTGTAGGGCTGTTTCGCCTCTCACTTCATGCAACTGTACCAGGAAGAGGATTTCTTTCTATTCAAAACGTGTATTTTAAAAGTTTAAGAAGTAAATACCTTACAGCGTACACAGATTTCTAAACTGATCAGGATCGTTATCTTTGTCTTATGCATAATAATGTTCACCGCTCTGTCCAGCAAATTAATAATAAACTTTATTTTATATAGCGTTTTAAACGAATAAGTAATTAGATTGCTCATAAACCTAATCACTTGCTTTTTCTTTTTATTTAGGCTCAGATTTCAACTATAGATCGTATTATTAATAACCATAATAACAACCAACCAACAAAAACAACCATATAAACATAATACCAACCAAAAACATAGATAACGACCACAATACAAAATCAAATATATCAAACCAATATACTCTCGCAATTCCTACAATTATCATAATCCCGCCCCTTATTTCTCCTCTTTATCATAAACAAAATCCACTTCAATTTTCAACATAAAGCCTTACTGCTTGCTGGGTTTTTGAGGGGGGGTGTCTTTTGCTGGAAATCTCACCTGCTTCTTCTTTACGAGTACAACGCCCTCTCTGCAGGAGTGCTGGCTGTGACGAATTAAACCGGTTTCACAAGTATTGTAGGTACAGTGTTAACTGGTAGCTGGGCACCTCAATTAAGTCGCTTTAACATGCCAATGCATTGGTGTATCAGTTTATTTTTTAACAAACATTTCTTTGAAAAAATGAAACGTTTCCCTTGGTCAGAGATTAAATAAAACCTCACTCGCACCAAACAAATTTATATTTCTAAATATCACAACATGATCGAATTTAAGTCTTTTTAATAACAATGAACAGTCACATATGCGTTACAAAATAAACATTTATATTGATTTGAATTGCGTTTTGATTTAAATCGTAAACTCGTGTTTAAATATATGTGTTTAAAGGCGATATACTGTATAAAAGCGCTGATTCTTATGGAGTGTGTTCCGCCGGGGATTCAAAAATTTATTTTTTTTAATCGTGTATCTAAGGAAAATTGCAGTATAACTTTGTTAATGCACAAACAGTGGCATGTTACATTATAATTTGGGTGTCTCCCCTTGCCAGAAAGCTCTAAATTGCATTTTGAGTGCGGTTTTTGACTTTTTCTAAATTGCAACCCATAAATAAAGCTGATAAAGCTTAGACTAACTGTATTCTAAACTGTATTACAACGTAAATTGCAAAAATGCACTTGGAATCTGTCCAAGCCCTCCTACGAAAATTATTTAAACTGCGACACGGATCACTCATCTCTAAATAAACTTTATTTTATATAGCGTTTTAGGCGAATAGGTAATTAGATTGCTCATAAACCTAATCGCTTTTTCTACATAAACACAGCGTGATTGCTCTCTATGCTTTTCCTTTATATTTAGGCTCAGATTTCAACTATAGATCGCATTATTATAAACTTTCTTGGAAAAATGTCTTTTATGTAAACCATGTTTGCTATTAATTCATTTAGGGCTAAAATACGTTCATTGTCTTCCAATCGAGTCGAGTTGACATTAGAAGCTTGCCACTCCCGGACTGTTACACCAATGCATTAGCATGTTAAAGCGACTTAATTGAGGTGCCCATCTACCAGTTAACACTGTACTTCCTACAATACTTGTGAAACCGGTTTAATTCGTCACAGCCAGCACTCCTGCAGAGAGGGGGTTGTACTCGTAAAGTAGAAGCAGGTGAGATTTCCAGCGAAAGACACCCCCCCTCAAAAACCCAGCAAGCAGTAAGGCTTTATGTTGAAAATTGAAGTGGATTTTGTTTATGATAAAGAGGAGAAACTGGGATGGGAGGAGGGTTTGGTTTTGCATAAGGGGCGGGATTATGATAATTGGAGGAATTTGCTAGAGTATAATGGTTTGATATATTTGATTTTGTATTGTGGTCGTTATCTATGTTTTTGGTTGGTATTATGTTTATATGGTTGTTTTTGTTGGTTGGTTGTTATTATGGTTATTAATAATACGATCTATAGTTGAAATCTGAGCCTAAATAAAAAGAAAAAGCAAGTGATTAGGTTTGTGAGCAATCTAATTACTTATTCGTTTAAAACGCTATATAAAATAAAGTTTATTATTAATTTGCTGGACAGAGCGGTGAACATTATTATGCATAAGACAAAGATAACGATCCTGATCAGTTTAGAAATCTGTGTATGCTGTAAGGTTTGCGATTTAAATCAAAACACGAATCAAAATCAAGACATTTAATATACATATACATACGGTATACAGTACAGTTTGCATACGGTAATATGCTTATGTTCCTAAATCAATCTCTTTTATGAGCATGTGTAAGGCATGGTGAATCGATTCTCAAAAATTACTGTACTTTGCATGATTGGAAAAAAATGCGTGATTGCGAAATGCTGTGGTGTTACTTTTACAAAGACGGTCAATGAAAAAAAGAATGTGGACCAGGGCAATACTTTGAGTTTACAGCTTGTCCAAGGTCATTTATTATTAATACTATTAGTAATATCTTCGTTAAAGACTTTGATGGCTACAGCTCAAACATGAGAGGTTGAGCTTTATTAGCTCCACCTTGCGGAAATTCCGGATACTATTATTTTGCTAGCGGTATTTACCGGTAACTTGCGGTATTTACCGGTAACTTGCGGTAGACTGCGTACAGCATACCGGAAAATAATGCGGTATCGCCCGCGCATTTTGAATGGCTGCATCTGTACATTGTGACAAAAACAAATTTCAAGTCCATTATGAGCACACACAGCATATTAAAGATGGGTCTCTGCACTGTAAAGGAATCTCAGTAACTTTAGCTAATAAACCTGAAATGTCATTTCTTTTACTGCTTGTTCTTTAAGGTACTAACTCATTGAAATTATGTAGATTAAAATAAGACTATTCACAAAGAAAAAGCATTTATCACAAATGTATCATGCCAAATAAACTCTAGTAATCAAGAGGAATTAAGAAAAGGAAACAAAACCATCTTTTGAGGATGCCAGATAGAAATGTAAACACACACTCAAACGTGGGGCCAATCTTACCAGAAATCAATTAACACACCAATGATCTTGGACTGATGTCTGAAAACCAGAGCAAACAGTACAATATTAAGGTACTAAAGCTATTAGTAGAACAGATCTAGCTTCTCAACATAATACTAATGTCTGAACTTCATTGAATAGTGACACTTCAATCTTTCACATTCAATATTTTTCACAAAATCAACAGCTGAGAACAGACTGCCATATAACTTTATCCAGTGGTTTTCAGAGCAGAGGCATCCGTGTGGGCAAGAGTTCTTTCCCTGAGGTCCACTGCACGTCAGCTAGCCACGTTCTGGCTGGGTCGTGTGTACTCCTGGGAACGTCGCCTGTAATGAATATTGGGGACTTTGTACAAATTAATAACGTGAGCATATTAATATGATTTGTGTTGAAGCCAAACATAGACAATCACTGTTAAAACTTGAATTCAACCTCCAGTGTCTGCTTTTGAAATGCTGATCATCACCCGTCTTCTGGCTTCTAGATGCACGTGTTAATGGATATTTCTTGTCTTCTTTTTTTTTCCCCCCATATGCTCTTCTCTGTATCATTAAGTACTTCTGGGTCATTTCATGTACCTCGTGGCATCTTGGCTGGTGGTGAATGGCAGGCAGCTGCTCTAAAAATAACATGCCTATTAATATGATGTTGAAGACAAAACCAAAACAATACAACTTTGTTTTGCACTTTACAATTTATCACAAGCTTGTCATATTTACAGTCATCAACTGATTTAGGCTGCTGTTCCTGTGAAAAATGTCCTTTGTTTAAGAAAGATTCAATTTAAAATCTTTAGGTTTTAAATATAAACCACTGGCAATATGGTAATCACTTTTACAACTTTTAAGAAGTTGCAAGATAGCTCTACAACTATGTTGTCCTTAACCTATTCAGAAACTACCACTAATATTGTAAGAAATTGTTCTCTAGACTCTAGATCTTGTGGGCTCTGTTCTCGATGAATTGGAAAGGTGTCGTTCATGAAGTCCAGTACTCTGTCGATCTCTCTCTTACCAAGAGACTACCCATCTAACGCTGCAGGAAACTCCAGTGCCTGGTTTGGGAATGCCGTGCTATTCAGATTCTATCAATAAATTTCAAGAATGGTTCACCTTTTTGTTTACACTGTGGCATTTCTTTGCAGTAACAATTGAGTGGGATAGTTATCTGCCTTCTATACTCTTCTGAAAATCATGTATCTTTTTAGCAGTCCCATATCCCTTCCTTATATCCTTGCTGATGAGAATGAGAAATGGTATTTTCAAGACATTAACACGAATATAATTTTTACATTAATTCCAAGGTACAAGAAAATGAATATCTTCAAAATATGCACTTTAATATACTTACTTAGTTTCTTTTTTGGAAATGGTCAGTGAACCAACCACTCCAGAGCTTGTCCTTCAACCTTGAAATTATTTCCTGGAAATGCTGTAATCACAGAGGAGCTCTTCTCCCCTCAACAATGTCCCTTTTTGTCACAGACAGAATTATGACAGGCTGTTCGTTGATTATAAATGACTTTCTTACAGCCCTTACATTGTCTTTTCTCTTTGATGGATTTATCCATCTTCTGATTTGCCTCCTTATCCGGGAGGCAGGCTCAGTGTTTTTCACGAGCATCAATGCACAGTTCTTGTGCAGGTTCATCTGAAAAGAAAAGACATCTCATGTCTCCCTCTGTCATCTGTGAGCTTCAGCAGTTGTCTTTGTGATGACCTTGCCGTTGTAATCACACACCACCTCTCCCTTCTGGAAACACCTGGAAGTCACAAACTTCTTCCCCTTCACAGGATCGTCAGTGATGCTCAGGCCTTCCCAGATTTGATACTTTATCAACTTTTTAATTTGCATGCCATTTGGTGGCAGTCCTGTGTTGGGCTTCCACTTCTCAAGCACTTCAGACACTGTTGATACATTGGCTGACCAGTCCATCTTCTCCGTCTCCTTTCACAGCTGCTGACCTGGGCAGTACAGCGCAGTTTAGTGAAGTAAAGATGAAACGGCTGATAAAACACAAATAAAATGCAATTAAGGTACATTCCAGATTTTCTTAAATACCGTACATGATTGGAGCTATGCAGGTGGAGGTCTTTTGTTCGGTATTAACATGGATTTTAATTGGCTTCTATGAAAATTGGCCATGGTGTGAGTGAGTCCTGTGATGGACTGGTGTCACATTATGGGTGATACAGTACTTTGCATCCACTGCTTGCCAGGATGGTTCCAGTTCTACCACAACCCTGAATTGAGTGGATGGGTATATCAATGTAGCCATCAACTTGCATGTTCCTCTTCTTCACTCAAGCCAGCTGTTGTTTGAGGTTTTGTGCTCTTTAATAGGAATTATGACCATTTTTGTGCCCACTTGTTGAAACAACACTTTCTTTGCACCCATTCCTCAACCTGTAATAGCGAGAAAATAAAAATGAATACACCAAACTGTAAAAATCCCATATATGGAATTTCTTACTTTTGTTGTATGAAAGTATTCTTACTGTCATGTTCTTTACCACCCCTGGGTGCTACAGGTGCTTCAGCTGGAGAAAGGCCTGCAGGTAATACAGTACAAGAAGCTGCTCAGGCAAGGTGATGTCTTGCCCAGTCTGTGCAACACATCTCTCTTTGCAACACTTTGCAACACCTTCCAGCAATCCTTCGTACTTGGTTCTGGACTCTGCAACTGTCTATATCTGTGGGAGAAATTAATACTCATCAACTTTTTTTGTATTCAGATTAAAAGTACAACTGAAAGAAGTTTTAAAATGAAAATGACCTATTTTTAGTAATCTCTTGGCAACATTCTTACTGTTCTTCTTCTGAATATCCTTTAGGATACTTTGGAAGTTGATGATGAGGTTAGCCAGGCTGGGATCCTCTACTTTCACACTGATATCATTTAGGATGTAGCCTGGAAAATGGTTTATGTTCTTAATATAATTAGCAATGATTTGGTGAGACAGTCCAGTGGTCTTCATTTGGTTACAATAATTGTTGTTTTGGATAGGCCCTTTACAAAGTTTAAGGAAGATGCAGATGGATCCATAAAAACAGGAATCTGGAAACATTTTCTACCTGACAAATGTAGAGTCACTATGTTTATGGCTGAGATTTCACATGGGTGAATTTTAAGCTAAGGAGTAAAAACATGTGCTATGGAAATATCACTGCTCAATTTTAAATGCCTTTAAAAATAAATACCTCCTGAGAGCAATCTGCCACTCCAAGATCCTTGGTAAGGTCCTGTTTAAACCCAGCCAGGTGAGGAGCATCCAGGGAGTGCGTTCTGTCCAGTCCAGCCTGGGTCACCGTCTTCCTGAGAGCCTGCTGATGGCTTTTAAGAACTGGGGGGACAGTAGGAATACAAAATACACATTTAAACATTTTTACTTCTAAGACAAACTAGAATACAAGTATAAAACAAAAGATACATTTGGAAAAAATAGAAAGTTCTCCAGAACTCACATCTTCCCCTTCCTCTTCCACTTCAGTCTCTGGCATCTCTTCCTCCTGGACAGCAGCCTCTTGCTCAGGGCATCTGGACCACTGGTATATCATTTTAACATACCCTTACATAAAGGTAAAGGTTAGAAATGAAACAGAAGAAGCCTTATAAATTATAAATATCTTACCTTGCTGATGTGTCTTCAGGATTCCACATAAAACAGTCCATGGACTCCGCCAATCTCACATTCTCACCACACATGAGCCCTATGCTCTTGCAATCCCCGACCTGCCCATTCCTCAGGTGATTCAACAAGTCCTTCCTGGCCTGGAGAAGGAACTTGCTGATCTCCTCTGCTGAGGCTCATTTCATACACACCCTCTTTAGGTGAAGACGAAACTGGTCAAATGTCTTCAGGCAGGTCTTGCACACCAGAGGAATCCTCATGGGTCTCTTTTGAAAATAAATAACTTTTGTGTAAAGGAACAAGTCAAGACTGTTTCAGTTTCTTAACCGAGCCTTAATTTTCTCTCCAATAGCTTCACCATATTGTTTATTGTATTTTTATCAGAATTATACCTTGCTCTAAATTAATGACTTTATAAAACAACTTAACTCTTACTTGGTCTTGTTCGCAGTCTTTCCAGTAGAAGTCGTAGAATTTAAAAACTGCTGTGATAATTTGATCTGGCCGAGTGTCCTTCCCTAACCCAGTATTGATAGTTTGTGTACTGTAGGGTCTAAAGGTGGTGTTCTGCAATTTCCTCCCATAATGTTTCTTTGATCAGTTGGAAGCAAGTGTGAAAGCTTCCTCCCAGTGGGGAAGCTCAAGATCCTCTAGTTGTATGACAGATTTTGCTCTTCGAGGATCTGCAGTGTGGTGTGAAGCCAATTTTTGGTTCCTCGGACTTCCGTCGTAGGCTGGCGGGTGCTCGGTTCTCCCGTCCAATAAAACTGCTGTGTTTTGTAAATGGTGGACTGTTTGGATCATTTTGTAGATGATCCTGGTTCCTTGTTGAAAGGTATCCTGTCTGTTTGACATGTTTGTTGTGTAGGCAGTGTGGAGGGTGACCGTACGGTTGCGTGCATTCTCAACTCTGGATTGATCCATACTTACCATTTAAATGCCTAAAGCTTCGTTGACACCATTAGGTTTCCACTGTTAGGCAGCTTTACCTCTGTAGAATCTGTGGCTCCATAGGAAGACAATCTTGCCTTTCTGTGTGTCGCTATGTTTCTGCCTGGGTCTTCTTCAGGCATTGTTCTGGAACACTGTGTCCATGCTGGCCTGTTTTTATCCTGTTTTGTAAGGGGCAGTGTGTTGTAGTTCCTCCTAGGGGGCTAGTTTGTATCCTATGGTCTGTGTTCCTTCTGTACGTTTCTGTATGAGTAGGTGCAGTTTCAGTTGGTGAATGGGTTTCTGTTTTCCTTGGGTGGGATTATGCATGGACCATTAACATCTCAATAGGCAATCAGGGTCTTTTGTTTTCCTCCCTAGTAGGACTGTGCAAGCTGTGCGAGTTTCCATAGCTGATTGGTTTCAGTTATTCTTCTGTTTGTTGCGTGTTAGTATGGTGAAGAGTTCCAGTCCCTGTAGGATCTGGCTAGTTAGGAGAGGGGAACAAAGCTCCTTCTCCCAGATTTTATCCGAGAGGGGACCATCTGGGACAAGGAGAGCACTCTCCTTCCAACGACTAAAACCCTCCTGGTTTTTCTGATGTTCAGGTCTTGTGTAAAGATAGTATTAAGTCTTTTGATCCACTCCCTTTCCTTTTTCTTTCTTTCTATCTCTGTCCAGTTGGGGTTGCTTTCCAGTCCCGTGGTTCCTGATGTACCTGTGTTGTGTCAGCTGGGTTCGGATGGAGTTACCCGTTCCCCCCCACATAGGTCACCCCGCACTTTTTGCACTGGATGCTGTAGATGGCGTTATTGATGTTTTCTGAGAGTGCCCTTTGCAACTGGAAGATTTCTTTAGTTTCTTTGTTTTGGATCATTGTTTTCTGTTATGAAATGTTTGGCTCTTGGTGTATATGATCTGTTGTGTACAGGTTTTAGCTTGCTTTGGACTAATTAATGCTGAAGGTTTTTGTTTTTTTCTGTGTGCAGATATGATTTTGTGCTCCCTCAGTATGTTTGTGTTTTCTAATATCATGGTTTTTGGTTGGTTTTTATGCTGAGTTGAGAATATGATGTGTTGAGGGGTATTTTTCTGTCATCTGGAGTTTTTCTATTTAGAAATGTTCGTGCCACATTTTTGAGGAAACTTTGTGTGTATCTTCTCTGGCATAAAGCTTGGAAGAGTGTGTATTTGGCTTCCTCAAAGTCTTGTTGTTGTGTACAGATTTTGTGGAAGTGTAGGAGTTGTGATTTTACCAGTCCTTTTAAAGGATGTTTTGGGTGGAAGCTATCCTTGTGCAGTAAGCCGTGTGAATGTGTCTTTGAAAAATACCTTGATGTCCAGTTTGTCTGTGTTGTTGAAGGAAG
This sequence comes from Atractosteus spatula, assembly GCF_055471065.1. Taxonomy (NCBI): domain Eukaryota; kingdom Metazoa; phylum Chordata; class Actinopteri; order Semionotiformes; family Lepisosteidae; genus Atractosteus; species Atractosteus spatula. The sequence continues at coordinate 13,342,934 of NC_142715.1, read as the reverse complement.
AAACCTTGTATGTGGTGGTGTCTAGGAAGTCTATCAGGCTACCATGCTTGGTGTATTTGAGTTTAATGGACCTGTGGTGTGTGTTGAGGCTGTTAATGATTTCGTGTAAGGCTTGATATGTGCTGCCTATATGTTTATTTTTTATTTCTTTGCCCTGGGATGGACTGGTGTCCTTTCCAGGGTGTAGCCTGCCATGTGTCTATTTCTTGCCACGTTTTAAAGTAGAGTTACAATGTTGCTATTTTTTCAGTTTTAAATTGACATTTACAAATGTATATTGAAGCAGCTACCCACCTGAACTAAACTATCTCAGCATGTGTAGTCTGCAAAGGAACAAGTAATAGGTTTATTCCATACTGAAAAGAGAAGAGAGAAAACTCAATGTTTCGGCTGTGAAGCCTTCTTCAGGTGTGAGAAAGACAGGGCAGATTACAAAGATTAAATAGCACAGAAGAACAAAAGCTGGGAGAGGGGAGGAGGCAGGAGCAGCAGAGAGGCCACTCAGGAAGTGCAAAATGGAGAGAGGTGAAGAAAGGTGTGAAGTCAAAACCTGCAAGAGAATAGAGAAGATTATTTTAAAATAAATCAGTCATTGAGAGATCCTGGCTATTTGAGGTGAAAAGAAAAACTATGGGCTTGGAGAAATCTTTAACCTTCCCAGCCCTAATATGTTCTCTGAAGTGTTCTCCTGGTCTCCTTTCGGTTTCCCAAATGTAGATAGCTGGGCATTTTTTGCAAGAGATACAGTAAATGAGATAGAGGATGTTGTCAGGGTTATCCGGAATTGTCCTGTGATGCCCTGAATGTCGGTAGATATGTATTTGCAAGTGATGTAGCGAGTGCTATTGCAGGGGAAGGTGCTGAGTGCGAGGGAGCTGTGAACAAGAAGCTTATGTGGTGGTCAGTGATAAGAGATGATTGGGCGGTCGGAAAAAAGAGTACCAATGGAGGGATCGTCCTGTAAAATGTAGTCATTGTTAATGATGGTCCTGGGGATAGAAATTGGGTTAGGGTGGTAGGGAAGCACCGAGGGAATGCAGTTGTGAGATTGGGAGTTCCTGATTGAGTTGATGATCCGAGGGCTGTTTTTGGCCCGGGAGTAGAATAAAGCGACACCTTTCATCAAACTTTTTGACAGGTACCACGCCCCCTTTTTCAGCCAATGGGAGGCCGCCATGGGCAGATGTCCTGCCCCCTTATCGGCCAATGGTGCAATGTTATGGGTGGATGTCCCGCCCCCTCCAGAGCCAATGGTGTGTCATAATGAGTGTTGTTGTCCCGCCTTCCACCCCGAGCAGCCCCAGGCCTCAGGGTCCAAATGCCCACCACCGCATCCCCTTCGATTTATAAATAAGTGTGTGAAAGCGCGTATTAGCGATGAGGGATGGAAGGTGATAATGTCTGCTGCAGGTTTGAATGCAATCTATTATAACCCTAGGGAATCGGCGGTGTGGGAAGTCTGGTGAGGGCCGCGAGTTTTCGGGATGTGAGCACACACACACACACACTGACTGACTGACTGACTGAGTAAAGTGTCACAGAAAGAACTCGCAGGACAAATAGCATGTGAAATGTGAACCACTTTATTTCATCAGTAGGTTTTAAATTACAGAAACATCCCAGTATACACTTTTAAACTTTTCACACACATTACAGACTACTGCTTGCAATCGCCAATTAAATGTTGGTGCAGAAAATTAGTTGTAGCTATCGCCCCAACATTGTTCAGAAACTCAGCAGCATCTGAAAAAGCATTCATAACGCACTTTCTCTCGCCATTTCTATAGCCGTGAACACCGAACTGGGCGACCCTAACAGAGCAAATAAATTAGCCTGAGTGATCAGAGGGACGGTGTTACCACAGGTTCTATGTAAAATACGTTGTATTTTGGAATACACTCCGCTGAATCCGCCAGGCTTCAGTTTCTGATCTGAAAACATCAGAATCGCAGTAATTTCACTCATGTTCTTTACATGCACATCTATCTCTTTAACAAATTCAAGGACATTAGTATTCAGTTAATTGATTTTCATTTCAAGTTTTGCAGAAAGAAGAGTGTAAAGCACTTTATGTAAGAATTCTTACGTATACATTCGAAATTTTTCATTCTTCTCACGATGGCACACCTGTGTCTGTAAAACAGAGTGAAAGCTCTATTCACATTGCGAGTATTTCACAGCCCTGGTTTTACATAGATCTTTTTTCTTTTCTGTAAAAATATGTATAAATAAGTATAAAATAAGTTTTGCAACGCACCAAAAGTCACGTGTAGTATTTTTCCATCTACCTTTACAAGTAAGGAGCGTACATACTCATATGGCGAGCGGTCGTCAATTATTTTTCTCAGCAAGTGCTTTATACTCCGCTCAGTATCATCTGTAAAAGTATAGGCACCCAGGCCACTGGCGATGTACAGAACAGCCGATAAAATTCGGGCTAAACTGAGACGCTTATAAATTTCTAATGCGGCAAACAACACATCTTTGTACTGTAACATGACCAGGGGAAGGGTCATTCATAACAGATATTTTCGGAATTACCTACTTAAAATACTAGATATGGACCTTAGCAAAATGGCTGCCAAAAAGAATCAGCTGACCGGTACATGGAAAGGGTCTACCCTGAGAAACAATGAGACACAGCTGAGCCGCATCAGGAACCAAAATAAAAGTGCCCCGGAGGCAGTGAACAGGGCGGAAGCCGATAAGGTGAATGCGGTTTGGAGGAAAAGAGAGGAAAGAGGTGTATGTTAAAGATCGGGCTAAAGAATAACGGACTACTGAAAGGAGAAAAGGTTTATGGTTTTTGGATTACGGACACTGGATAAGGATACATCACGGATTGGCTTTATTACGGACTTTTGGAACTCGGATCGGATCAGGATTAAGGGAACGGATTACGGACTGTATTTGGAAGATAGTTGGAGGAAGAAAAGCCACGAAACTCAGGAAAGAAAAGTGTGGTGTGAGTACTACTTTCATTTACATAAACTTTCCCCCAGAGACACCACAGTACCCATCCGCGCACCCGACAACTAGGCATGTGTGACCCCGTTGACCTGGGTGATTAATCAAACGGGCCGCGCATTCATCAACCACAACCCCCTTTAAACAATGGTTGAAGGTGCAACATACCACTGACTTTACAATCTGATCCATAGCATCGGGCTCATTAGAGCCATCATTAGCTAAACTAGGTTGAACATCATCATTAATCACATTTTGGTGAACACACATGAACAGACACGAAACATTCAAGCTTGATGGTAGTTTGAAGATTGATGCATCGACCTCTTTGTTATTCTATTAAAGGAAAAAAGAAAAGGAAGGCTTAACAAAATAAATAGGCATGCTTTTTACCTAAAATATTTACAATTGTAATGCCTCTTTTGTGTTAGAGTTTTTCGTTTGCTTCGAACTTGCTGTGGTTTAATATTTACCATTTGTAGCAACTCTTCATCAGTCGTTGACGGACCCCCAACACCTGAATCACCGTCAGAGTTCACATGACAGCCACTGTCACACACCACTGAGTGCTGGGTCAGCTTTTGCTAAAAAGAAGACAAAGTGTTGAAAACAAAATACGCTAAACGCAGATTGAAAATACAATTCCACTATCAGAAAAAATATTTTAGCAACCTACTTCTTCAGTTTGCATAGCAGAGGAATCAGATGATTCACTACTCAAAGAAGCCATCTTCGCAGCAGTCAATATCGGGGCCTGACAGCTCAGGTGTCACACTTCAAAACCGGCAAGTCGGCTAATTTAAGCATAAACTCCAAATTTGTAACCATGCCTACATAGCTCAAGACATTTTTCAAATGGTTGTGATGTTTTAGAACGCCCCACCATATCCCCCTGCCCCAAAATCACACGTGTTTTATCGAGAGTGAAAAGTAATCACGTTGAATTAAAATATGTAAGCTTATTTCAATGACAAATTCTCAACAACTTTTCAAAAGTTTGAAATGATTTTCCACGTACCGTGAACGTAAAGTCTTTAAACCTTAAAAATATTAACATGCAACCCAAGCCTCAAATGATGTGTGTTTCTCTAGAAAACAAATTACATTGAATCAAAAAATGTAAAACTTATTTTATCTTTTGAGAAGAGCGTTGTAGGGCAGTTCTTTATATTTTAGTGGATATGTCATAAAAGTGTTAAAATAATTGAATAAGACACATTTAGCAGCGATAAATTATAAGCACGAGCAAAAATTGATATTTATAACGCTTATAGATTTTAACAATATAACAGACTTTACTAAAATGTTTACTTTTAAATTAAATATTACATCACAACATGTCCACACCCAGGCACCTGCCGTTAAAGGTTATGGGATGTAGAGACACAGTATATAAGGTTCATGATGAGAATAAAAAACGCTCATGCTAATACACAAGCACGTGTCTCACCAAAGCTGACAAATAAAAAGCCAAAAAGCCGCACTGCACGTGTGAACAGGAGAATGAGCGAGTGAGCGAAGATAGGGCGCCTCCTGCAATTAAAGGCTTATACCACCGGGTATTCCCAGGCGGTCTCCCATCCAAGAACTAACCAGGCCCATCCCTGTTTAGCTTCCGAGATCAGACGAGATCAGGCGTGCTCAAGGGGGTGTGGCCGTAAGCGAGAGCAAGGCTCGCTGGCACCCTTCTTATAGAGAGGACAGCTCCGTCACCTCTTTTACGACGCTGCTTTTTTTCCCTTGCGTTTTTCTCTTCTTCCCACGTTCTCTCTCTTCACTGCCTTCGTCCCCGCTCTATTTCACTTCAGCCTTTCACTCTTGCTTCCTTCCAATGAGGACGGAGCTGCGGGAGAAAGGGCGCTATAGAGGATCGCTGTGGAGAGCTGCTGCTGTGCTTTGACATCTGAGCTCTGTGGAAAACGATCTCAATACAATTCTGAAAAACGCGACTCCTCGAACGCCAGCCGAACAAGTCTCCACAGCCGAAGCGCTGTGTCTCTTTTCAGCTGGCGATAAACCTTTCCTCGATCCTTTGCGGACTTGTAAAACTGTTCATGATCAGAATAAAAAACGCTCACGCTAATACACAAGCACCCGTGTCTCGCCAAAGCTGACAAATAAACAGACGGACAAGCCGCACTGCACGTGTGAACAGGGGAATGAGCGAGCGAGCGAGCGAGCGGGGATAGGGCGCCCCCTGCGCTTAAAAGCTTACAGCACCTGGTATTCCCAGGCGGTCTCCCATCCAAGTACTAACGAGGCCCATCCCTATTTAGCTTCCGAGATCAGACGAGATCAGGCATGCTCAAGGGGGTGTGGCCGTAAGCGAGAGCAAGGCTCGCTGGCACCCTTCTTATAGAGAGGACAGCTCTGTCACCTCTTTTACGACACTGCTTTTTTTCCCTTGCGTTTTTTCTCTTCTTCCCACGTTCTCTCTCTTCACTGCCTTCGTCCCCGCTCTATTTCACTTCAGCCTTTCACTCTTGCTTCCTTCCAATGAGGACGGAGCTGCGGGAGAAAGGGCGCTATAGAAGATCGCTGTGGAGAGCTGCTGCTGTGCTTTGACATCTGAGCTCTGTGGAAAACGATCTCAATACAATTCTGAAAAACGCGACTCCCCGAACGCCAGCCGAACAAGTCTCCACAGCCGAAGCGCTGTGTCTCTTGTCAGCTGGCGATAAAACTTTTCTCGATCCGTTGCGGACTTGTAAAACTGTTCATGATCAGAATAAAAAAAGCTCACGCTAATACACAAGCACCCGTGTCTCGCCAAAGCTGACAAATAAACAGACGGAAAAGCCGCACTGCACGTGTGAACAGGGGAATGAGCGAGCGAGCGAGCGGGGATAGGGCGCCACCTGCGCTTAAAAGCTTACAGCACCTGGTATTCCCAGGCAGTCTCCCATCCAAGTACTAACCAGGCCCATCCCTGTTTAGCTTCCGAGATCAGACGAGATCAGGCGTGCTCAAGGGGGTGTGGCCGTAAGCGAGAGGAAGACTCGCTGGCACCCTTCTTATAGAGAGGACAGCTCCGTCACCTCTTTTACGACGCTGCTTTTTTTCCCTTGCGTTTTTCTCTTCTTCCCACGTTCTCTCTCTTCACTGCCTTCGTCCCCGCTCTATTTCACTTCAGCCTTTCACTCTTGCTTCCTTCCAATGAGGACGGAGATGCGGGAGAAAGGGCGCTATAGAGGATCGCTGTGGATTGCTGCTGCTGTGCTTTGACATCTGAGCTCTGTGGAAAACGATCTCAATACAATTCTGAAAAACGCGACTCCCCGACCGCCAGCCGAACAAGTCTCCACAGCCGAAGCGCTGTGTCTGTTTTCAGCTGGCGATAAACCTTTCCTCGATCCTTTGCGGACTTGTAAAACTGTTCATGATCAGAATAAAAAACGCTCACGCTAATACACAAGCACCCGTGTCTCGCCAAAGCTCACAAATAAACAGACGGACAGGCCGCACTGCACGTGTGAACAGGGGAATGAGCGAGCAAGCAGGGATAGGGCGCCTCCTGCGCTTAAAAGCTTACAGCACCTGGTATTCCCAGGCAGTCTCCCATCCAAGTACTAAGCAGGCCCATCCCTGTTTAGCTTCCGAGATCAGACGAGATCAGGCGAGCTCAAGTGGGTGTGGCTGTAAGCGAGAGCAAGGCTCGCTGGCACCCTTCTGATAGAGAGGACAGCTCCATCACCTCTTTTACGACGCTGCTTTTTTTCCCTTGCGTTTTTCTCTTCTTCCCACGTTCTCTCTCTTCACTGCCTCCGTCCCCGCTCTATTTCACTTCAGCCTTTCACTCTTGCTTCCTTCCAATGAGGACGGAGCTGCGGGAGAAAGGGCGCTATAGAGGATCGCTGTGGAGAGCTGCTGCTGTGCATTGACATCTGAGCTCTGTGGAAAACGATCTCAATACAATTCTGAAAAACGCGACTCCCCGAACGCCAGCCGAACAAGTCTCCACAGCCGAAGCGCTGTGTCTCTTTTCAGCTGGCGATAAACCTTTCCTCGATCCTTTGCGGACTTGTAAAACTGTTCATGATCAGAATAAAAAACGCTCACGCTAATACACAAGCACCCGTGTCTCGCCAAAGCTGACAAATAAACAGACGGACAAGCCGCACTGCACGTGTGAACAGGGGAATGAGCGAGCGAGCGAGCGGGGATAGGGCGCCACCTGCGCTTAAAAGCTTACAGCACCTGGTATTCCCAGGCGCTCTCCCATCCAAGTACTAACCAGGCCCATCCCTGTTTAGCTTCCGAGATCAGACGAGATCAGGCGTGCTCAAGGGGGTGTGGCCGTAAGCAAGAGCAAGCCTCGCTGGCACCCTTCTTATAGAGAGGACAGCTCCGTCACCTCTTTTACGACGCTGCTTTTTTTCCCTTGCTTTTTTCTCTTCTTCCCACGTTCTCTCTCTTCACTGCCTTCGTCCCCGCTCTATTTCACTTCAGCTTTTCACTTGTAGCGGCAATGGTTGTTAATAAGACAGAATTAAGTGTTGCTGTGCTTTTTCTAATGAGGCCCCATCTCTCTGTTCATCTCTGTGGTGCAGCCACAGAGAAGCTATTCATGCAGGCTGATTTAAAGATGTTTTCTTTTGATAAGGGACAGCTCCCAAATGGGGATGCACTTAGCTAAGCCTAGCTATCATGATCAATGGTCATCCATTGGCGCCTATCTGTCTAGGGTGTGCCAGATGGACATCTGGACTGCATTCCTAAGTGTCAGGAGTAAGTGACTCACATCTCACCTTGATCAACCAATCAGGGACTGGTAGGGCCGAGTAACCCACGTGGGACTCTGATGCCCATGGAACTTTTAGCCAATGAACGAGCTGAAGTTCCTCCAGGTAAAAACAGGCAACACAGAGGGCCTGAGAGACTATTTCCTGGACTTTTCTAAAGGGAATTCAAAGGAGAATTCCAGGGCAGGACGGCCCAGGAGCAAAAGGCTCCCAAGGGCAGGACATTCTCGCAGCGCGCCTCCTGACCATCCTAAGACTCAGCCCGGACAACCACGGAACGGCCAGTGTGTCCAAGTGCCAGAACTTTCCTTTGTTCTAAGAGTCTAGAGCGGAGGTTGCCAGAGAGTAACCAGAGGATCCACCTGAGGTAAGCACCAGCAGCAAGCCTTGTGAACAGGTCGGAACTGTGGACAGGTGAATCACTATTCAGAACTAGCGCTTCATCAGGAATGAACCGGTCCTCTTCCTGACTTGCTGGGACCCACAGTCATCTTTTCTCCTGTGCACAAACTTTGCTAGTTAAAGCCAACACTAACTAGCCGGTCAGTGATCATCTGCAGCACAGCACAGCCTGGCACGGAGCCAGAGAGCCCGCAGGAGATCTGAATCCCCAGAGATTGGATGAGTATTCAACTTCAATGCATTACAGCTTGAGAATTCAATTGTTATCCCAACCAGTTGATATCAATTTAATTCCTAAGAGTTATGTACTTGTTTTCAGTATCTAATGTAGAAGTTATAACCAAGTTCACTTTATGAAACGATCTAAATGAATGATATACTGAACGTATGTCCTCTTGATATATGTAACTCTTTGTAACTGATTGTATATATACCTTTTGTATTCTGATAACCCTCTCGATAAGATCTGTTAGGTTTATATGCATATTTTATGTATTAATAAATGTATCCTCGTGTATTAGTACCCGTGTGTGTGTGCGTTGTTTGAGTTATATCGCATGGTTGGATTCTAAGGCCATCAAAAGAATCATTTTGTGATTTACGGCTACAATTAATAAATGTCCCCGTACATGCCCAAACCCTACAGAACTGGTGCCTTCAGAGAGCACACTACATTTATTGGCGTCCCTGGACGGGCTATGGTAAGACTGAAATGAGTCTACCAAGCGGAATAATTCAATATAAAACACCGCGGGTTTCATACTCGACAATACAGTGTGCTGAAAGCCGAAAGGAAAAAAGTTCCCCTTGCTCTTTAAGCAGTGCTTGATTGTTTTGTGATCTTTTGCGATCTACTGGGTTGATTGCATACTTGATCTTGTGGTTTTCTGTGGTAGAACTGTGATTTCGTACTTAAAAGTAATACTCTTTAAGTTTAACGATGGTTTCTAAAAGGTCTGAATTCAAGTCGCTATTAAGCACTCTCTCTAGCAGCGACAGGTCTGACCACGATCTCCGTCATATCTCCGTCAGCGGAGAAGCTAGGAGAATAAACCTCCATTCTCTGAGAGAGCTAGCGAAGGACATGGAGAGATTTGACCCTGCAGTGTCAGAGAATAATATCGAGAGTTATATTCAAGACCTCAGGTATACCCTGCAGTACCTGCCAAACGCTACAGAACAGGAAAAAGTGTTTCTGGTCAGGAAAACTAGCAGCAGAGCTGTACATGAGTGGATGGCTAGGCAGATGAAGAAAGTCTGTGATGACTTTGAAGAGCTGTGTCAAGCACTTATCAGAATACAGTGCGTTTATTGACCCGACTGCCGCGATAGCCGCCGCCCTTAACATTAAGCACGAGAGAGCAGAGTCCCCTCGCGAATATTACGAGAGACTGAGATGAACTTATTTTGCAGGGCGAAATGATGAGGGTTGTGAAGAGAACACACATTTCAAGGGTTTATTCATTGCGAATCTCCACCCGTCAGTCAGAAAGATGATCTTAATGCATACAGATGCACAGACCATGAAAATGACTGATATTAAGAGATTCGTGCAGAAAGCCTGGGAGTATGATGTCCAAAGTCGCTCTGAGCAAAAAGCTGTTAAAGCGACTGTGTTCGCCGTCAGAGCCAGCAGGGTTAATTCCCCCCTGCTTGAAGGAGCACAGGCTCCTGAGCTGGCTAAGCCCTGTTCCAAAGCAGGCACACAGGACCACACCCAGCGTCCTAAGTTCCATGAGAACACCGGGGAAGAGAAAGGGCTAGATAAAGCTGAACAAAAGGATTCAGTAGCCGCCCGCCTGGCCAGGCTTGAACAAGTTTTATTAGGACAGAGACAACCGCTCCCCAAGGCTGCCGGAAGCGTGAATGAGCTGATACTCTCCACTGGAGGAGGCGGAGACCCGCCCCCTCTCCCTCCCTCAGTCTATCTGATTGAATGGAAGGGTTCCTGCCTGGATGAGGTCAGCCACTCCCAAGCGAGTGCTGACTCCACCCCTGAAGTCACAGAGCAGGCAGTAAAACAGAGAGGAAAAGCAGGAAGCTTTTACCTCAAGGCTGCCATGGGAGATGTCTTACACAGTGAGACATTGATTGACACTGAGGTTGAAAGGTGTTTGATGTCATACAGCAAGCTCAAACGGGTAGAAAAAGAAAAGGGCATGCGACTCAGAGAGGAACCTTTGGTGGATCACCAGAAAGGCAAGGTGTGGAAACAGATCAAGGCTCCTAAGCCTTCTGTACAGAAGGAAAGGGGGGCCAAGAGGCAGACTGTGCTCACACAGTGCCCACCGAACACAGAAGCCTATGTGGAGATTCCTTCTGTTCCCTCTGGACGAGAAATAAAAATATTTTCTTGTTCCCCGGATATACAGGGAAGTCATGTCCCGGCTGAGGTCACAACAGCCTCCATGCCACAGGAGCGGTGCTCCAAGCAGCCGCCTGATCCACCAGGTAAAGCACACCCCTTTTACATCCCTAAAGAGGAGCAGATCTCCCCACCTGGCGATGAAAAGGAGCTTTCCCTGTGCACCCTGGCACCCAAGAGGGGTCATGACCACCACCCTGCAGTGGTGGAAGGGATCCAGATGGCAGGAGAGCAGGTTGGTGATGTAGCCCTCACCCTTAGCCCTGAGAGGTCCTCTATCAGTGAGGATCTGCTTGAGCAGCTGTCACAGGGCCACCACCAGGTGCCCCTGGTGCAACATTCACAGGTTAGACAGGAGGTCCAGCTGGACGCTGAGACTACTGCGCTGTGGACACACCTGATCCCAGATGCCGAATCCCTCTGCTGTGACCCAGGGAACCTGCAGTCAGGTAACATTATTTCTCACAACTACCAGGTAGTGAGTGAGACTGACCTGATTTTCCTGCCTCAACGGCAGGGTTTCCAACACACCCAGTCCCCCAGAAGGGACAAGGAATGAAAGCCAAGCCGGTTTTCCTACAGCCACCAGCTCAGTCTGTCAGTCTGAGGCTGACCAACAGTGGTTCAGCCAGACTGGAGCTGGATGGTCAAGCCACCCGCCTGCCAGTGCAGAACACGGAAAAGTGGGGTGTCAGAATCCCCGCCTGCACTGACATGGGCCTGGTGTGTGATAGCGAGTTCGAAGACTGTGAACTGGCTATCCCAGTGCTGGGGCAGCTCCCTGAACCCCTAGCGAGGGAAGGGGGGAGCGAGCAGGTGTCCTACACCGGCCCCCAGCGAACGACTGTAAACATGCCGATAGAGGGATTCCTCAATCAGGAAGTGTGCAGGGTGGACCTGAACAGTGAGAATGGGGTAACAATTCCAGATCACTCAGGTGCTCCAGATGACCACTCAGCCGGGGGTCAGGCATGCTCCACCGCTGCACCGCCCCCTGCAGAGTTCCTAGAGCACAGGCATGAACAAATCGAAAAAGCAGATGCCCTGGAAATGGAGGAGCAGCATCAGCAGCTGCGTCAGATCTCCCCAGATTTCCAGGATGTCGGTGCCCAAGATGCCACATGGCATACTGAGAAAGACACCATGTACACGCTGCGCCAGCTTAGAAAGGCAACAGTCACTCAGAAGGAGATGACTGGGATCAGCCACCCTAAAAGACTTTTGGGAGGACCGATTGCTGCCGCCACTGTTGTGCATTTGCTATTTCTGGTAGGTTTGTTTGCTACTGGCACTCTCACCCTGACTGCCCAAAGAAGGCAGGTGTCAGAGATGCCAGAGGGTAGTGACAGACTGTATCAACAGCAGCAAAAGTTGGAAAGCATAGGGAAAACCCTACAGGCAATTTCCTATGCAACTGGGTTAAACCTTATCCCCTAACCAGTGGACATGATTGCCGGTGTTATACAGTGGGTTTATGCTTGTGTGCAACAGGCCAGAATGTTGACACAAGACCTGTTAAGGGAGTTCAGTGCCACTGTAGCCAGTCTAGCCATGGCACAATTCCCAACCCACTTGATTCCATTCTTCTCAGTAGAGGAGTATGTGACATTAACCACCCCATCGCTCATAGCTCACCCAGAAGGCAATCCAAGATTGAATTTGGTTCCAAATCTTGAGATGGGTATGGCTACCAAAGCTATCCATTGGCTGTGTCTAAATGATTCACCAATGAAGGGTGTAAAGCTACTAACGAGCAGAGGGAGGTTAATGAACCCCATGAAGAGCAGGTGGGAAGTAAATGGCTGGTCAGCACACCACATTTAACTGTCACTATGACTTGTGACAGGCATGATACAGCTACCACAATGCAGCTACCTAACCAACAGTTTCCTGCAAGTTCCCGAGGAGGCCATAGTACAGCTTGGTGACTTAACACTGTACGGTCTGGAACCAGACAATATAAGACCAAACTGGAGGTCATGGATGCCTTCAGGTGCCACACTATTGAATTGGATAGAAATCCAAGAAACACTACGCCCTGAAGAGGTACAGGTAGTTAGTTTGCTTTAATGGAACAAACCTCCAACCCACCCTGGCAGGTGCCCAACACAGGTGTCGTGGTTTATCAGGGGGGCTGGGAACAGGAACTGTTGTTATTGTAACACTACTGCCGGGTCACTGTCATGACTGACAGTGTACTCTGAATGCTGTACTCTTACATCAAGATGTACTCCGGGTAGCATGAATGAGTCAAAGGTAGCATGTCAAAAGAAAGGAAGTTACTTCTTCCCAAATATCTGCCTACAGAGGTATCAGATATTGACAGTGAACTTCCTGATGTGTAATGCCTAGACTGAGATGATGTCTCCTACCGTGTTTATACATACTCCAGATTTTATTCATCCTGTTTGTTCCCAATGCTGGTTCCGGTATGAATTCTCGAGGAGTAATGTAGACATTTAAGGTTAATGTTCTAATGACAAGGGACATCACTTAACTCTGTTTTGTTTTGAAGGCAACAACGCCTCAGGACCTCGTGACCTTCAAAAAGGGGGGATATGTAGCGGCAATGCTTATTAATAAGACAGAATTAAGTGTTGCTGTGCTTTCCCAAATGAGGCCCCATCTCTCTCTTCAAATCTGTGGTGCAGCCACAGAGAAGCTATTCATGCAGGCTGATTTAAAGATGTTTTCTTTTGATAAGGGACAGCTCCCAAATGGGGATGCACTTAGCTAAGCCTGGCTATCATGATCAATGGTCATCCATTGGTGCCTATCTGTCTAGGGAGTGCCAGATGGACATCTGGACTACATTCCTAAGTGTCAGGAGTAAGTGACTCATATCTCACCTTGATCAACCAATCAGGGACTGGTAGGGCCGAGTAACCCACGTGGGATTCTGATGCCCATGGAACTTTCAGCCAATGAATAAGCTGAAGTTCCTCCAGGTAAAAACAGGCAACACAGAGCTCCAAGACTATTCTAAAGACTTTTCTAAGGAGAATTCTAAAGGAGAATTCCAGGGCAGGACGGCCCAGGAGCAGAAGGCTCCCAAGGGCAGGACATTCTCGCAGCACGCCTCCTGACCATCCTGAGCCTGGACAACCACAGAACAGCCAGTGTGTCCAAGTGCCAGAACTTTCCTCTGTTCTAAGAGTCGAGAGCGGAGGTTGACAGAGAGTAACCAAAGGATCCACCCGAGGTTAGCATCAGCAGCAAGCCTCGTGAACAGGTCGGAACTGTGGACAGCTGAATCACTATTCAGAACTAGCGCTTCATGACTTGCTGGGACCCACATTCATCTTTTCTCCTGTGCACAAACTCTGCTAGTTAAAGCCAACACTAACTAGCCAGTCAGTGAGCATCAGCAGTGCATCGTCGCAAGCCGCACAGCACAGCCTGGCACGGAGCCAGAGAGCCCGCAGGAGATCTGAATCCCCAGAGATTGGATGAGTATTCAACTTCAATGCATTACTGCTCGAGAATTCAATTGTTATCCCAACCAGTTGATATCAATTTAATTCCTAAGAGTTATGTACTTGTTTTGAGTATCTAATGTAGAAGTTATAACCAAGTTCATTTACAAAACGGTCTAAATGAATGATATACTGAACGTATGTCCTCTTGATATATGTAACTCTTCGTAACTGACTGAATATATACCTTTTGTATTCTGATAACCCTCTCGATAAGATCTGTTAGGTTTACATGCATATTCTATGTATTAATAAATGTATCCTCGTGTATTAGTACCTGTGTGTGTGCGTTGTTTGAGTTATATCGCATGGTTGGATTCTAAAGCCATCAAAAGAATCAACTTTGTAATTTATGGCTACAATTAATAATTGTCCCCGTAAATGCCCAAAACCTACAGAACTGGTGCCTCGTGAGAGCACACTACACTGTGAAGGGGAAGAAGTTTGTGACTTCCAGGTGTTTCCAGAAGGGAGAGGTGGTGTGTGATTACAATGGCAAGGTCATCACAAAGACAACTGCTGAAGCTCACAGATGACAGAGAGAGACATGAGATGTCTTTTCTTTTCAGATGAACCTGCACAAAAACTGTGCATTGATGCTCGTGAAAAACACTGAGCCTGCCTCCCGGATAAGGAGGCAAATCGGAAGATGGATAAATCAATCAAAGAGAAAAGACAATGAAAGGGCTGTAAGAAAGTCATTTATAATCAACGAACAGTCGGTCATAATTCTGTCTGTGACAAAAAGGGACATTTTTGAGGGGAGAAGAGCTCCTCTGTGATTACAGCATTTCCAGGAAATAATTTCAAGGTGAAGGACAAGCTCTGGAGTGGTTGGTTCACTGACCATTTCCAAAAAAGAAACTAAGTAAGTATATTAAAGTGCATATTTTGAAGATATTCATTTTCTTGTACCTTGGAATTAATGTAAAAATTATATTCGTGTTAATGTCTTGAAAATAGCATTTCTCATTCTCATCAGCAAGGATATAAGAAAAGATGGAAAGATGGCGACGATTTACAGAAAGCTCTCTCGTTGTGTGTCTGTTTTAATGTTTATTTATACGTTAATACTCTTGTTTTGTGTTGGACGCTCAATGTCTGTCATTACTTATGATAGACAAACGCTTTTAAACCTGAGGACAGACTCCTTAATGTCATCAAACAACTTTTTTCACGTACCGGACCCCACCTGCTGGATCGGACAAAGATGCGGCAAACAACAACAACAGGTGGGCAGACGCCGGGGGAGACGAGGCGGCGTACTAGCGCGACCACGAAGGCGTCCGCACAGACCACCGCTGCCGTCTATTTTGTTAGCTAATGTTCAGTCACTGGACAAAAAGATAGATGAGCTACATTGTCGGATCAATGCGGAAAGGGACCTGAGGGACTGCTGTGTTTATGCCTTCACTGAAACCTGGCTGAATGCATGCGTCCCGGACACCGCCATCCAGCCAAAGGGGTTCACCGTTTACCGCATGGACAGAAACCACCAAGCAACCGGCAAACACAAAGGAGGAGGCGTCTGCTTCCTGGTCAACAGCAAGTGGTGCACCGACGTGAAGGTAATCTCTAAATCCTGCTCGCCGAATCTAGAACACCTGACCATAAAATGTCGACCCTTTTATTTGCCGAGGGAGTTTTCCGCCACTATCATCACAACCGTTTACATTCAACCTCAAGCCTGCGTGGAAGCAGCACATAGCGAACTCCACGACATTATCAACAAGCACGAAAACTCCCACCCAAAAGCCGTCTCAATTGTAGTTGGCGACTTCAACCACTGCACTCTGAGGAAAGTACTGCAAAAATACATTCAGCATGTCACAGTACCGACAAGAGGAGACAATATTTTGGATCACTGCTACACAACAATAAAAGGAGCATACAAAGCGCTTCCCAAACCGAGTTTCGGTAAGTCGGACCACATCGCTCTCCTGTTGCTTCCTGAGTACAAACAGAAGCTGAAGACCTCCCCCATTGCGAACAGGTCAGTGCGTTGTTGGTCTGAGGAGGCGGAAAGCAAGTTAATAGACTGCTTTGATAGTACAGACTGGGACGCATTCAGAGCTCCCGACACAGATTTAAATGAGTATACGGACGCGGTCACCAGCTATATTAAATACTGCACCGACATTTGTGTACCAGAAATGAAAATTAGGTCATTTCCCAATCAGAAACCGTGGTTCAACAACGACATTCGCAATAAAATAAAAGATAGATCCATCGCGTTCAAATCGGGGGACAAAGAGCTGTACAAGAAATCACGGTATGCATTAGAGGAAGCCATAAAACGCGCCAAACGGAGCTACAGAGTGCGGCTTGAAACGCAGTGCGCTGACACCCGGAGGCTGTGGCAGGGATTACAGTCAATCTCAGGCTACAAGGGCTGCAGCCAGGAGATTGACACGAACAACGCATCCCTGCCTGACGAGCTGAACCATTTCTATGCCCGCTTTGATGCTCTGAACACGGGCAATGCTGAGAAGACCCCAAGTGTGCAGGGCGAGTTTGTTCTGAAACTCTCAGAGCAGGACGTGCAGAAGACTCTGAGCAGGGTGAAAATCCGTAAGGCTGCAGGGCCTGATGGGATACCACCTCGAGTCCTAAGGACATGTGCAGCCCAGCTGACCACAGTGCTTACGGACATCTTTAACTCCTCCCTGTCACAGTCCATGGTCCCCACCTGCTTCAAAAAAACCACTATTGTTCCAACCCCCAAAAAGGCAAAAGTGACATGCCTGAATGATTACCGCCCAGTAGCATTAACATCTGTGGTGATGAAATGCCTGGAGAAGCTGGTGTTGTCACACATCAACTCCTCCATCACAGAGTCCCTGGACCCCTTGCAGTTCGCCTACCAGAACAACAGATCAGTGGATGATGCTGTCTCCCTGGCTCTGCATACAGCCTTGGAACACCTGGACACTAAGAACTCGTATGTGAGAATGCTGTTTGTGGACTACAGTTCAGCATTCAATTCCATCATACCCAGTCAACTGGTGACAAAGCTCAGGGGATTAGGTCTGTGCAACTCTGTCTGCAACTGGCTGCTGGACTTTCTTATCGAGAGACCACAGGTGGTGCGGATAGGCAATAAAACATCAACACCACTCACCCTGAGCACTGGAACCCCACAAGGCTGCTGTCTGAGTCCAAGGTTGTACTCCCTATTTACTCACGACTGCACAGCAAGACACAGCAACAACCGCATCATTAAGTTTGCCGATGACACCACTATAATAGGACTGATCAGTGATGATGACGAGTCCACTTACATGGATGAAGTTGTACAGCTGCTTAGGTGGTGTCATAGCAATAACCTGGACTTGAACATAAAGAAAACGAAAGAGCTAATAGTGGACTTTCGGAGACACAGGCCATACACTCACAGCCCACTCAGTATTGATGGAATGGAAGTGGAAACAGTCACCAGCTTTAGGTTTTTAGGAATTCACATCTCTAAAGATCTAACCTGGACTGTGAACACTGACTCTATCATGAAGAAGGCTCAGCAGCGCCTTTATTTCTTGAGGTGCCTCAAGCGATGGGGGATGCCAATACATGTGTTGGTGAACTTCTACCGCTGCACCATCGAGAGCGTCCTCACCAACGGGATCACCGTGTGGTATGGCAACACCTCTTCGCGAGAAAGAAAGGCACTGCAGAGAATGGTCAATATGGCCCAGAAGATCATCGGCTGCGGTCTCACCGAGATTAAACAGCTCTATGAGGACCGCTGCCGTGGTAGAATTCTGGCCATCACAGAGGACAGTCACCACCCCGGGCATGAGCTCTTCACCCCACTGCCCTCAGGCAAGAGATATAAGAGCATACGGACACTTACCACTAGATTCTTCAATAGCTTCTATCCACAAGCAGTGAGACTGGCGAACACATTTAGCCATCCCCCTCGGACCTCACCTACACCATCACCATCTACCTCTTTATGATTTCTTATCTATTGCACATCTCCAGTCATTGTTTACACGTCTGTATTGTTTACATTCAAACTGTCTACATGTTTACTTGCACATTGTCTATTGTTTGTTTGTACATTATCTTGATGCACTGTTTGCACTTTGTCTTGTTTTTTACACTTGCTTTACAATCGAGAGACTTTCTGTGAGTAAGAATTCCATTGTACCAGTACCGGTTACATATGGCAATAAAGTTCAAGTTCAAGTTCATAAGGAAGGGATATGGATCTTGCAACTTCTTAAAAGTTGTAAAAGTGATTACCATATTGCCAGTGGTTTATATTTAAAACCTAAAGATTTTAAATTGAATCTTTCTTAAACAAAGGACATTTTTCACAGGAACAGCAGCCTAAATCAGTCGATGACTGTAAATATGACAAGCTTGTGATAAATTTTAAAGTGCAAAACAAAGTTGTATTGTTTTGGTTTTGTCTTCAACATCATATTAATAGGCATGTTATTTTTAGAGCAGCTGCCTGCCATTCACCACCAGCCAAGATGCCACGAGGTACATGAAATGACCCAGAAGTACTTAATGATACAGAGAAGAGCATATGGGGGGGAAAAAAAGAAGACAAGAAATATCCATTAACACGTGCATCTAGAAGCCAGAAGACGGGTGATGATCAGCATTTCAAAAGCAGACACTGGAGGTTGAATTCAAGTTTTAACAGTGATTGTCTATGTTTGGCTTCAACACAAATCATATTAATATGCTCACATTATTAATTTGTACAAAGTCCCCAATATTCATTACAGGCGACGTTCCCAGGAGTACACACGACCCAGCCAGAACGTGGCTAGCTGACGTGCAGTGGACCTCAGGGAAAGAACTCTTGCCCACACGGATGTCTCTGCTCTGAAAACCACTGGATAAAGGTATATGGCGGTCTGTTCTCAGCTGTTGATTTTGTGAAAAATATTGAATATGAAAGATTGAAGTGTCACTATTCAATGAAGTTCAGACATAAGTATTATGTTGAGAAGCTAGATCTGTTCTACTAATAGCTTTAGTAACTTAATATTGTACTGTTTGCTCTGGTTTTCAGACATCAGTCCAAGATCATTGGTGGGTTAATTGATTTCTGGTAAGATTGGCCCCACGTGTGAGTGTGTGTTTACATTTCTATCTGGCATCCTCAAAAGATGGTTTTGTTTCCTTTTCTTAATTGCTCTTGATTACTAAAGTTTATTTGGCATGATACATTTGTGATAAATGCTTTTTCTTTGTGAATAGTCTTATTTTAATCTACATAATGTCAATGAGTTAGTACCTTAAAGAACAAGCAGTAAAAGAAATGACATTTCAGGTTTATTAGCTAAAGTTTTTATAAGTGAACTGAGATTCCTTTACAGTGCAGAGACCCATCTTTAATATGCTGTGTGTGCTCATAATGGACTTGAAATTTGTTTTTGTCACAATGTAAAGGTATAATAAATAGATAATATCCTCTATTTATCAAGACTTGACTATTTTAATTCCATACTTCCATTGACTGCTTTGGAATGCATTCCTTACAATTTTCCTAAATAATCATTGTCTCACAGTGTAGACCTGGGTGACATAACAGGGGTCAGGGCTGTGTTGACTGGAGGTTTGTGTAGACTGGCCATTGTCTATGTGAGACTGTGGGATCACTAGGGGTTCCCCCCCCCCCCCCCAACACCTGTAACATTGTCAAGTGGTATAATTACCTACAAAAGCTAAAGTTTCCTCCATTAAGGGGTCACTATTTGTTACATTCTGGCGGAACAAGAGACAAGATAAACCTCTCACTGTCACTGACGGAGCAGTCCGGGACACTCTATGCTAGATTGGACTATTGTCTTTGGAAGATGGGGTCACAGGTGATGAAATAGACCACAGTGGCAGTCCTGCCTAGCTGTTATATCACTGAGAGACTCACCCACACATTGAGAAGAGAGCACTGGTTTCTGTGCAGAAAGCAGAACAACTCACTTTAACTGGTCAATTAGGTCTAATGAGTTTTATTGCCCTTGACATCTAACTTACTCCAGCCACCCTTGTGGAAACAACCCCTAATTACTGTTCATGAGCTCCTGGCCACACTCGTTCCCAGTGGAACCAACCTGGAGCAGCAGAACAGAGGTTTTTGTTTCTTTAAGTTGTCTGCTGTTGTAAAACAAGTCATCCCTTAGGAACAAAAACTCTCCCTCTAGTCTGGTTGCTATCTCCTTTATTTGCCCCATATTCCCAGGGCAAAGCAGCTGAGTGATCAAAAGCTGAACTGCAAGGAGCTGAATTTCACACTGGGTTACAACAGACCCTGGTGGGAGAATGGGCAGGAGAGGGCCGGTTGTGCTCCTGAACTAGTCCCCTCCTCTCCTACTCTCGTATTTGCATCACAGTCTATAAACTCCAGCCCTATTGCTTTTCTTCCAGTTCATTTTTTTAATACAGCTCGTAAATTACGTATACTCTTGTGAAGTATCAAGAAAGCACTCTTATCTTTATTTCACGTACAGTATACAGCAGACTGCTTGATAAAAAATAAATAAAAGCGCTATTCCCGACGGTCTAGCACAGTAACCACAACTCCAATAACTTTAACTAGAGGAAGAAATCCATCTTCTGCTCAAAAGGAAAAAAAAAACATTGAAATCATAAATCTCCAGCACTGGCTGAAGACTCTGTGTGTCCGTGCTCAGCGGTTATATAGGACAGGACTCAGCGCGCAGCAGGTGCGGCTCATTGCTCTACGCTCCCCGTGCGGAATGCGGGTCTCCTCCTTCCAGACTAGTAACACCGCTGCATACATCCCTCTTAAATCCCAGAAACACAGAAACTCCGGGGTGTTTGTGTGAGTCAGTACTGGGTTTCTCTGTTCGAGTTACAAGCAGAAACAAAAAAAGCGCTGAAAGCAGGAAGTTATTTCTGCTCGTAGGCATAAACGTGTAAAAATAAATTTTCTGATTCCTAAAACCCTAATAAAATCCATCTAAGTCTCCCTTTCGTTCCCAATGCACATAACTGAATATAAACCAGTCAAGTTCAGGTACTTTTCTGATGTACAGTATCTGAAAGTTCTGGCGCGGCTGTTGTAACAAAGATACTTACGAACTTTTTTTTTTCATACGAGCTCTTGCCGTTTTTAAAATTAATATTTTTTTGAATTCGCTAAATCACACGAAACACCAGCATCACTTATCGTAAGCATCTGACCAATTACATTCCTGAATGTTAAACCCATTTAGTATTTATTTTTAACTTGTTTTATTTTTTTTTAAATTACACACCTGTTAACTTAGCCCGGATCGCGGTCACCGAGGACCACTCCTGTCTCCCCAGATGACACTTTTTATTTTTAAGATAAATGCGAGATAAACAACGTTTGTTTGAAACCGCTCCACAAATTTTCTCACATGCACGTATTCTCAAATATCACCACAACAAAACCATAAAGTTTGTTTCCACAGACATGACACTATTATGCAATAAACCAATAAATTAATGAACTAGCAGAATCCCAATAAAAACACACGGCAACCCGGCAAGCACAGCATGTCAATATCATACATTTTTACCAACAAAACCGCAAAAGCAAAAACCAGCAAATATATATATATATATCCCATGTTTTTACCTTATTCTGGAGCATGATATATATCCAAAATAACGCAGACTAGTTTATCTCAAGAGCTAGAGACTAGTAAACGTTACTGATTACGTAGTAAATGTTTGAAGAACGAGCGCCAGAAATAAGGCGATTTGATTGGTAAAAACCGCTGTCATTCTTTGTATTTTCAGCCATTCAGAGCCCTTAGGGGGTGAGACTTCCTCTAGAAGCTTCAGGCTGCATTTTTAGCTGTCAATCATTGACTCAGAAGGGATAATCAATCAGTTTTTTTATCAGTTTCTTATCAGTGCTCCTTTTTTTCACACCAGAAGGCAACTCTGAGGTTTTTTTTCATTGCATAACAGCAGATAAAGGCTCTCTAGCAGTGTCTTAAGGTTTTTATAGCAATTGCAATGGTTTTTATTCTTATTATTTTCTATATTTTATGATTTTTTATTATAGGCGTGAAATTTCATTCCAGGTCCAGTCTTCACAAAACATGATGTAGAATTTTTTCTAATTGATCAATTTGTCCCAATTCTTTATCCAAGCTAGTAGCCACCTAGAACAAGGTTTTCAAATCATTCCCAGGCCCTTGACATGCATATAGTTGAAAAATCTGACCTCTGAAGACCAAAAAAAAAATGTTCGCCAGCTGTTTTTTTTGTTTTTTTTCATATGTTTGTCTGATGAGTGGACACATTAAGCAATATAAGAAATTTGACTATTCACACTCAAAGCCAAGGGGGTTAGCTTCAATTTAAGACCTGAACCAGGCTCCTGCTATGTTCTGCTGCAGAGATATAACAAATGTTTAAGGGGGAGGAAATTCCAGGCGGACATTGGCTAAATATGTCACTGGTAGTAAAAGGTTAAGTATTCTTGCCATTTTTAGCATATTGTAAGTGGATTTTCTGCAAACATTTTATTTTTTAAATCACATGAAACACAATCAACCCATTGTAACTTCACATTGATAATCCCTGAGCTTTATAACTGTGTATTATTTCTTTTTACCTTGTTTTAATATTTTTTTTTATTATTTTTGCATTTTACAGAGCTTTTTAATATATTGTGAGCATTTTAGTGTCATTTTAAAATAGGACTATCAATGCTCCTGACTTTTAAACCTGTATTTATTCTGACATTATTCTCTCCACCTGCAGATGAGGGAGGTATTTGATTTTAAATTTGTTGATTTGGGGGGAAAATATACATTCATTTCCTTGTATGTATCACCAGTGGGAAACTTGGCATTTTTGGATGAATTGCAATCTTTACTGCAAGGCCTTCAGACTGATATAGAAATGACTGGAGATTTAAATGACACATTTGATAAATCAGACAGGAACAGCATAACATCTAAAATGGCAGAACCCTCTAAAGTACTGAAAAATTTCCGGCACATTCATAATAAATACAATTTATTTAATTTAAAGCATAAAATTTGCTTTAAAAAGAAAACCACAATTTGTACGATATCATATTTCAATATCGACATTCAGATGAAGAATTTGAGGATTTGAATATCAATGGAGAGTACATTGATTTTGGGACAATGTTTGCATCTGAATAATCCTCCCTCCTGGAAAGAAGGAAAAAAAAGTTTTGAGTGTCAGTCTTTGGGATCCCCCCCAAAAAACGTGCAAATTTGTTTCCGATGTATTTTGGATAAAGATATAACTCTCATAGAAGATACATTTTATCAGCTGAATGCAGTCGATACTTTCGACTTTTTATATGATGATAGGACCTACATTTAGGGCTCAGTACTGATAACACTGCTGCTATTGATGGAGTAGAAATAAGTGATGTACTGGCAGTTTTTTTTTTCTGAGGCAAGAGGTCCTAGAACACCTCCTATAAAAATGTTAAGATTCAGATCAAGACATATTTTTCCACCTCACCTAATGCTATTGCACTAACGAGGCTGAAGTTGGCTTCTTATTCGCGAGCTGCTGCTTTGCGTTTTTCGTTCCATCTTAAATGCTGCTGCTATGATGTTATGTCGTCTTCCGCCTGTAGATGGCTCTCTACAGTCGTTTTTAAAAATACTTATCCGGATGTATTACTGTACATTTCTTCAGTAAAGGGGAATATGTAAGTAGAGACTGTCCAAATTGCATTTTTGTATGAAACACATTTCAGAAACACAACTCACAATAAAACAAACTGGCATGTTATACCACGAGTAAATAAGACAAAGGCAAAACGTAAATTCACTGGCATTTTCTGCATATTTTCCACGACCTTGCCTTCTGATCATAAAAAGTCTCAAACTCTTGCATTTTACAAGAAATTTTAATATAGCAGTTTTAAATGGGACATTTAGAACATGGCATATGAGACTATATGGTTAACTGAGGATGAGCAGAGGGTGATCGAACCTACCTCCTGGTTATAAAAATGTCTAAAAATTCTGACACAGATGTGTGAGAGACAATGGAAAAGACTATCAAAATCCTGAACTTCAGGACATTGTACTGTACCGTTTTTTAAATACGACCCTCTGAACATGGCATGAGAGAATACATTGTCAAATGGTAAATGCAATGTTTGCTATATTGCTAGGGCCCTCCCTTCTGATTTTAAAATCGTCTCATATTTCTGACATCAAGGTGTGAGACACAATATAACAGACTGTCAAAATCCTGAACTTCAGGACATTTTATGATACCATTTTAAAAATATGACCCTCTGAGCATGGCATGTGAGAAAATGGCATGTGAGAATGCATTGGGAAAAGGTGAATGCAATTTCTGCTGAATTGCTATGGCCCACCCTCCTCATTACAAACTTGTCTCACAATTCTGACACTGAGGTGTGAGATACAATGTGACAGACACCATTAAATCGTGAAGTACAAGAGATTATACTGTTACGTTTTTTTTTTTTAATATTGACCCTCTGGCATGTGAGGACTTGTAGTCAACAAAATAGCACACATTCTGCCAATTTGCTTTGTCCCTCCTTCCTCGTTACCAAAACATCTTAGTATACCGACACTAAGGTAAATGTCTCTAAATCCAGAAGTTAAGTTGTCAAAGTATATCGGAGCCAACCGATATTGATCAGGTTCTGCTGATGCCGAGCCCGCAGCCTTCACCATAAGGTCCAATTCCCCAAGCCTACTGACCTTATATGTCCATCCCTTCTCGTCAAAATTCGTATTTTCACAGGTTACCCTTCAGAAATTGCAGTATAGAATGAAAAAACTCCAACAGATCTCGGCCTCTGTTGGCGATTTTCCTTTAAAAACAAATGATTCTCCAGAAATTTTACGGAGTGTATCACTTACACCGAGACCGAGAAGTGTTAAGCTGTACATGAGTCTTTGTGGCTCGGTTGTTAACCAAAAGGGTGGTGGTTTGAGACCATCCAGGGATGCTATGAGCCTTTTAATGAACACACCCTCTTCACTTCATTTCTCCACGACCAGTCTTGTACCGCAATCAAATACAGAGCCCGTAGGGGGCAGTAAGCCCGCATATATAGCTCACTGTGTATATAATGAAGAAGCGGAGGTCAGTTTCTCATCTGCATGTTGCAGAGCCTTACGCAACTTGTACCAACAGCTGGGGTTTGATCCCTGCACGGGCTATTAGTTGAAAGACCATTGTAAATGACGTGTAAGAGATTTATCCAGCTGGCTTTTATGTTTCACACTAAATTGCTATCTTGAAACCAAAATAATTAGAAATATGGAACACAACCGTTGTTCCCCAAGAAGGAAAGCTGTTTTACACTGACGTCACTCCTTTTTATTTAATCCAGATTTTAAAGACAACTCCGCCCTCAAAGGAAATCAAAGGAAAATGTTGTATTAGCACGAGCTGCACAGGCTCTGAATCAGACCATTTCAATTAGTCTGATCAGTGCAGGACAAGTTAATGTAGAATTATTGCTTTGTCTGTCTCTTGTATGTATAGAAATGAATGTCTCTGAAAACTTAATGTTAGTTTTTAATTTAGTTTTAGTTTTACGATGTAGGTCAGGCGTTGACATATGCACAAACACACAAAATTTCTCATTCCTGATTCAGCTCATGCTCCATAGGAGAGAAAAGATTCCTCCTGTTTCTCGTTCAACCATATCAGAACAGAAGCCCGTGTCACCCAGCTCTGATTCAAGATTGAGTTGCATCTTCAACATTTTGTTTTTGTTTCTGATCATTATTTTCTTTAGTTATGATCAATATTGAACTTTTTCTAAATAAAACAAAAATAATCAAACATGCAGGCAGATTTTTTTTAAAAGTATTAGGAGTTGACAGGGTGCTCCTTCGGAATAGTCGTCAGAAAATGTGAGAAAAGGAAAGTTACGTAAACTCTCACACACAGCATTAAAGATTGGAATCTGATCATAAAAAACTAGCTG
Source organism: Atractosteus spatula (assembly GCF_055471065.1). Lineage (NCBI taxonomy): Eukaryota > Metazoa > Chordata > Actinopteri > Semionotiformes > Lepisosteidae > Atractosteus > Atractosteus spatula. Next base: position 13,317,044 of record NC_142715.1, on the reverse strand, counting down.
TCTCCCCGTCGGTAATCAAACCCCAGTTTCCCGCGTGACAGGCAGGGACACAAACAACTTTACTAACTAGGCGCGCTTGCTAGCTATTAGGAGGCACTTACTCTTAAGTATGTAACTGTTTTGGGTTTCGACTTTAATTTTCCCAATACCAGTTTTTTACAAAAGTAAAGGCACACGACACGTGTGTGGCACATCACGTCCGAGTTTAGTGACGACTACCTCAGAGATTGTAAGCTGGGTAGTTTCAGATCAGATCTCTTTTTTTATTAAAGGTTCAAGCAAACCCGAATACTTTTGCAAAAAACTTTTCAGAATCCCAGTCAAATCCAGTACGATTGCTGGATCCTTCGAATTCGACTGAACTATAGCACAGATCTGCAGTCCACCATTAGAATACTGTGGGTGTGTTGTATAAGCCACACGGCCAAAATAGTTCTAAAACAGGAGATGCATCCTCGTTTAGGAATGTGGTATAAAGTGAAATGGTCTGGGAAGAGTCCTACGTTTGAACAGTTCAAAATAGACGTAAAGGGGTATTTACGGACTCTTTCGAAATGTAAGAACAAGCTGTGCGGACCTTATCTTTATTTACCTTGTGTAATCGTTTTTCATAAAGTGTAATTTTATTATAGCATGTGCCCCTGATGATTTTCTTGATACGTTATATGTGCTCTTGTTTGTATTGTATGTAGTTTTGTTGTTCAAATAAAACGTAAAAGACACAACTTTCCGGATGCGGCTGCTGTAAAGATAAAATGACATCAAGGGTGCTGTACGCAGAGGTCTGAAACCTGCTCCACAGAAGATCTTTATCCAGAGGTGTTAAAGAAGTCGAGATCTCGCCATGAGAAGGGAAGCATCTCAGAAAAAGCAGGTGCAGTCGGTTCCACGGTCATAACGCCACTAAGTCGGGCGACAAGAGCAAAAGCCACCCTGTTTCCTCCAGGCAGGTAATGTGGCTGAGTGGTTTAAGCCTCTAGCTTAAGGCTTCAGTCTTTTCGGAGGTGTGGGTTCCAATCCCATTGCTGCCTGGTGTTTTTGTGTTAAAACCACCTTCCTACTGTTTTGGAATCCAATGGGGGATATGTGTTTTTTGATAAATGGAGCAAAAGCTATTTTATCAGCTTAACATCAAAGCAGGGAAAAAAAATGTTTCGTCTTCTCAACACAAATTCTCGTTTCCACCTTCAGCAGGGAAGTTTGTCTACCAAGATCACTTTTGAGTCATTGCAAATCACAGTGTGCCCTCAATTATGATGTCGGTTGTGTTCCTTTTATCGTTCTGCGTCTTCAAGTCGAGTCGTCCTCAGAGGTAGAGCTGATAAAGTCTTTCTGCATAGCGCTCTATCAGAAATAACTTGTCCAAGTTCAAAAGAGATCGTGGGTTTTACTTCAAGCGATCACAAAGCATACCTCACATGTCAGATCTAAGTGGGGAATTGATTCTGTTTTTTTATGTTCTGCTAGAGTATCTATTGGCTTGCGTTTATCAGCTGTGTTGAAAAGATAATCTGTGCTTCGTCTCAGAAAAAATCATCAGTACCGTCATTTTATTCTGTGCGTATGGCCGTTATTTAAAGTATATAAAAATCACGAGTTCATAGATTTCTCCAAATATCAACGACACCTTTTAAACCTGTGATAAGAATTCCTTCAATCCAATAGTTTCACTCCAGGGAAAAGGCAGGGAAACATAGAGAATTCTTATTTAAAGACAACATCCGTATTGGATTGCATGTAAGCAGGCATCACTCAGAATTCCTAATATGATTTTGAATTCAGTTTTGCAGTTCTTTAGTGTTTTACTACTTTCAGAGAGTCCTTTATTGACCTTGCTGAAGCAGAGAAGCGACATAATCACAAATGTGACCAGTTTTTTTGCTGTTTCTGGTTAATAATGATTATTATTTTGTATTTTGATTAGTATTTTTCGTAGCGTTCTTCCTCAGCTTTAAAGTTATTTGGTGAGCAAGAACCACTGAGAATGAGTCTGAATGTGTTAGCCCATTTCAAAAAATAAAATAATAAGTTATATAAATCAAACCTTTTCTTCTGTAGTAATTTCATTTGATATTAAAATTAGTCCTGATTTACAATTTTTGGACATGGTTCATCTTAAATAATTTTGTAATAAGTTTCAGTTTAGGAAAATCATGCCCAGAAGCTACCAAAACTGGTAATGTTCACATAATGTGTAATGCAATAGCAGCAGTTGGGGTGGGAAACAAAAGGCATTTTTTGTATGAATCCTAAAACTTCATAGAGGGCGTTCTAGGATTTCTTGCTTCAGATAAAGCTGTCAATACAACATAGATTTCTACTCAGTCAATATCAGCAGTGTTATCACTACCGAATGCTAAATATAGATCCTGGCAATACTTCATGAGTATTTCATTAGAAAATTGTTTATGTTTTTTTTAACATATTTTCAATACCAGACAAAAAGTCGAAAGTTTCAATTTCATGCTACTGATGAAATCTCTCTTCGATGGAAGTTATAAGTACAGTACATCCAAAATACTGCGGAATCAATCAAATTTACATGTTTCTTGTGGATCCAGAAGATTATTTTGAGACTCAAAACATGCCTGTCTTTTCTTTTTTTGAGGACGAAGGAGTAGCAGCAGGAGTAGCAGTAATGGCAAGAACATGTTTAGAGTTCAGCACTTCTCATTTCTAATGCAGAGCCATCGACTCAGAAAGCACTGCCCGTGATAAAAGAAATTGCAGAATTGCTGCCTACACGCTTTGAATTGCTGGCATTCTCTGAAAGCGTTCCTTTTTGAGGGTTCATGAAATTCCTCACATTTGAGCCAACGCTAAAATATTTCATTCGGGGTCGCCTAATTCATAGTGCAAACCGAATCTATAGGGGAATGCTGTGGCACATGAAGCCGTTTGTTATTCTGTTGTGAGGTGTGAGGGGCGGAATGCAAATCGAGTTGGTGAATAGAAAATGAAACAGGAGTCACTTCTTGAGCTACGAATTCCAAAAAGTATGAAAACCTGTGCATTTTAACAGTGCAGAATACTCACAAATTGCACTGAGTTGCTTGCTTTCCTCTGCTGCTTTTATATTTCAGTCATTCACTGTCATCTAGCACTGGAACAATTCAAGAGAGGTAAAAACAGAAGCTGTCAGGAGTGGGATTTGAACCCAAACCTCCATTTGGAGACCAGAACACCCAAGCCAGCTGGAAAAACACACATCCTTGCGTTTAGCACCTTAAACCACTCGGCCACCCTGACAAGCAAGAGCACATACTGTGCTGAATGCAGCAGTAGTTGACTAAACTGAGTTTCTTCCCTGAAATTATTTGCTTGCGAAGAGCCAAGTTGCCTTGAATGGATCTTGGAAATCAAATATACGGATGGATTGTTATTCGGTTGTGAGTTTTGAGGGGCGTATTATAAATTGAGTTGGTGAAAAGGCGCTTTTTGTTAGTCTGTCGGGAGGCTGCACAAGGTGTTTAGAGGGAGAACGTCTAAAAGGTAGGCTCTCTATGTTTAACATCAAGGCAGATTTTTTTTTTCTCAATGGAAATGCTCTTTGGCGCTTTCAACTTTACGTAGGGAACAACATCTGCCGAGATCACTTTTGAGTCAGTGCACATGGTAATGTGCCACCAAGTACATTTAATATTGGCTGTTGTAGTGAGCTGCTTTTGTTTGTGAAGCTTTTACTTCTTCAAGCTGAATTATTGGCAGGAGTAGCTTATTTGCTCATAGCGCTCCATCAGAAATACCTTGTCCATGTTCAAAAGAGATCAGGGGATTTACTTCATACTTTCACATAGCATACCTTACACGAAAGATTTAAATGGGGAATTGATTGTGCTTCTTGATGTTGTTCCTGTGGTTGCCTTGGTTACAATGGTGAACATTCTTCCACGTTCTGCTAGAGTATCCACTGGGTGGGCTTTATCAATTGGCTCGGATAGGTCATCAGTGCTCCGTCTCCAGAAAAATAATCAGCACTGTCTTTTTTCTGTGCGCATGACCGTCTTTTAAAACATATAAAATCACGAGTTCATTGATTTCTCCAAATAACAATACATTTTAACAAAGCGGTTAGCATTCCTCCAATCCAATAGTTTTACTCCAAGTAAAAAGCAGCGCAATATATAGAGAGATGATATTCAAAGATTTCAACGTTCTTATTGGATTGCCTGTATGCAGATATCGCTCAGAATTGCTAATATGATTTTAATTCGGTTTTTCTCTACTACTTTCAGAGTCTTTTATTGACCTTGCTGAAGCAGAGAAGTGACATAATCACAAATGCGACCAGTTGTGCAGCTGTTTCTGGTTAATAATGATTAATGCGAAAAAAACAGCTCCTTGCATTCAGAGCAAGAGCAACCAATGCGCTCGCTTGTTGAGTTGGGTATTTTACAAGCTACTCTTCGTTAGCTGTAAAGTTATTTGGCGAGCAAAGACCTCTGAATCCATCAAGAAGACAGAAAATCTAATATCGCACTGCCGTCTTGTGTACAAAATATTTGTTCAGCTCTAACGTCTGTGTGCTTTGACAAGGCATCTCAAAAGGATGTATTAAATAAGAAAATGATCCTTTCTGTTACCATTCCTGTGGTTGGAGCATTGTTTCGCCCTTTTACATTCTACAATTTTTACAGACAAGGTTTTATCACTGGAGTTGTACAGAACAAGTGTGCATCAGTCCATGAAAATCATCAGTACTGCTGTTTTTCTATGCATAGTTTAATCAAGAGCACTTAAAAGATGCAAAAGATAGATTGTGTTCTGTGAGCACCTGCACATCTTTAAGTCACTTCCACAGTCTTCTAAGTTGTGGATGTAGCTCAGTGGTAGCTTGCATGCTCCACATGTATGAGGTTCTGGGTTCAATTCCTGGCATCTCCAAGGGCTTTATGTTACTGTGCTCACATCGCAGTCTTCTCTCGAGTGAGAACTCTTTACTCGTGTTCATAGAGTTTACACAATTAAACTCGCTGTGCTACAGTGTTCTCTGCAGTTTTAAATGTACCTCCAAAGCATTTAGTTCTGTTAACTACCAAAGAATGTGAACTAATTTAAAGTCACATTCAGGAAATCTAGAGAACGTCTTCACACTTGTCGTGGCTGTTGCAGAAAAACCTCACCCGGGATGTTGAATCTCACCCGGAATTTCCTGAGAGATCATTCACCGAGCGAGTCTTCCCTCTGGACTCCGCCCTGAGCTGAAAGCTGTGCAAATTCGTCCCTGCGTGTCCTGTACTGTGTAGCACAGTGACAAGAACGCCTTGAGTTTTTTTCCGTATGTGAAGGAAAATGCAAAAGAGCATGAAAAGTATTGATGGTATAAAATATCCATGGTACAATTAGAGAAAGAACTGACGGACAAAACAATGCCATTTGATGATTACAAGAGAAACACAACCGTCTGAACATGGGCTTGGATCCTGAACGCTTGCGTTAAAAGACAAAGCAAAGGATATAACCTGTAAATGTCTTCATGTCTTACAGTTTATGAAATAACACAATTTCTTACTATTGATAGATGCTTTTTTGAATTTTAACAGAATCACAGAATTACAAACATTTGGGGTTAAACTGTTATTCACATACTCTAACGAAGAGAAACGTTAGTGTCTTCCGGTGTGTGAGCCCATTTCTCAAAAAATAAAAAAATAAGTTATATAAATTGAATTGTTCTATTTTGTAGGCTTGCATAGTCTTATTCATATTTCAGTTAAACATTTTCTTCTGTAGTAATTTCATTTGATATTATATTAATCCTGATTTACAATTTTTGGACATGGTTCATCTTAAATAATTTGTAATTAGTTTCAGTTTTGGAAAATCGCGCCCAGAAGCTACTAAAACTGGTAATGTTTGCATAATGTGTAATGTAATAGTAGCATTTTGGGTGGGAAAACAAAAGGTATTTCTTGGTATGAATCCCAACACTTCATAAGCGGCGTTCGAGGATTTCTCGCTTCAGATAAAGCTGTCAATACATCATAGATTTTTACTCAATCAATATCAGCAGTTATCGCTACCGAACGCTAAATATAGATCCTGGCAATAGTTCGTGAGATCTTCGTAAGAAAATCCAAAAAACTACAGAAGCAATCAACGTTTTTTTTGGATCGAGAAGAGGATAATTATGAGACTCAAAATATGCCTGTCTTTTCTTTTTCCGAGCACAAATGGATTATTGAGGTGTAAAGATGGGTTCAAAACCAAAGTCATCTGCTATTGCTGCTGTTTCTTTGATAGTTTCTTCAAATCCTTCAATTGATCATTGATATCGAGGAATAATATTATACAAATTGTGGTTTTCTGTTAATTGCCAATTTTATTGTAATTACATCTTCGTTTACAGATGTCTTGCGTGTATCACAAGGTATAATAGTCGCTGTGTGTCCTCAGCTAAAATGTTTTAAAAAGTACGACAAAAGTTCAATATGCTTAACATCATTTATGGTTATATCTATATTAAAATGAAGGTAAATATACCAAGATATTAAAAACCAATTTTACAGTCCTAAACTAATAATGCTTGTGAAGTTTTCCAATAAATCCGAACTGTATTTTTGAAATATTATTGCTGAGAATGCAAAGAGAATACAAAGATCAAATTCAATGAGTGAAAATACAAAAGTAGTTCACTAAACTGAGTTTATTCCCTGAAATGATTTGATTTGCTTGCAAAGCACTAAGCAGCTTTGAACGGATCGCGGGAATCAAATATACAGATGGGTTCAGAGTGTGCTTTCCAACTTTTGTGTAACATTTTCCTTTGATAGGGCAGAGTTGTCTTTACAATCTGGGTTACATAAAAAGGAGTGACGTCAGTACAAAACAGCTTTCCTTCTTGGGGATCAACGGTTGTGTTCCATATTTCTAACTATTTTGGTTTCAAGATCTCAATTTAGCGTGAAACATAAAAGCCAGCTGGATAAATCTCTTACACGTCATTTACAATGGTCCTTCAACTAATAGCCCGTGCAGGGATCAAACCCCAGCTGTTGGTACGAGTTGCGTAAGGCTCTGCAACATGCATATGAGAAACTAACCTCTGCTTCTTCATTATATACACAGTGAGCTATATATGCGGGCTTACTGCCCCCTACGGGCTCTGTATTTGATTGCGGTACAAGACCGGCCGTGGAGATGAAGTGAGACGGGTGTATACATCAAAAGGCTCATAGCGTCCCTGGGAGGGCTCAAACCACCACCCTTTTGGTTAACAACCGAGCCACAAGGACTCATATACAGCTTAACACTTCTCGGTCTCGGTGAAAGTGATACACTCCGTAAAATTTCCGGAGATTAATTTGTTTTTAAAGGAAAATCACCAACAGCGGCTGAGATCTACTGGAGTTTTTCATTCTATACTGTGAATTCTGTAGGGTACCCTGTGAAAATACGAGTTTTGACGAGAAGGGGTGGACATATAAGGTCGGAAGGCTTGGGGAATTGAACTTTAAGGTGAAGACTGCGGGTTCAGCAGCAGCAGAACCTGATCAGTGTCAGTTGACTCCGATATACTTTGAAAAATAACTTCGGGATTTAGAGTCAGACGTGCTACCGTTGCACCATGGGGTATTTGATTTAAAAAAAATAGAAAAACAGTCAGTGTTCCTGGATCTGTTATCGAGAACAACACCTGCACAAGAGCTGCGCAGGAAGAATAAAATGTGGTATGGGATGAAGAGACTCTCTTCGGAAGAGCGGCGCTCTTCACAGGAGAATTTTTTGTGAAGCTGATTTGTCTCCTTTGGGGATTTCAAAAGTGCTGATATCTGTGGCGCAAAGGTAGCATGTCTGACTCCAGATCAGAAGGCTGCGTGTTCAAATCGCGTCGAGGTCTGCTATTAGTTTATCAGGTTCTGTTGGTCCTGAACACGGAATTCACACCATGTAGTTGAGTTCTATCTGTACACCACATAGATAATCTAAACACAACAGAACCCTACAGGACACGCAGTTAGGGTCTCACACAGCGAATACCCTTGAACACAAGAGAGAAGGCACAGTTCAAATCTGCGAAACATCACCTCTGTCTTTAGAGACAGCTACATCAGAGAATGGAATCCCGGAAGTTTAAAATAACTTCTTTTAATACAGGTTCAAGCAAACCTGAAAGTTAGGGAGTTTCCGGACACTTTTGTTTTATTAAAAAGTGTCTGAAGCCTGAAAATGTAATTTGAAAAAAAAACCGCTATTGGACAATAGCAGGTACTTTTTGTAACGATTTGCTATTTCATGCTGGAAAACAAAGGAAACAGACCCAATGTTTGCTTTCAGGTGCGGTTCATTACATAAAAGATATTACTGAGGAGCTCGAATAAAATTTAAACGAGCCAATCTTACGATCCGAAATCAGATGCGTTATTTATTAAATCGCTGGCATTTCACATAACCTGAATTCCCTCATAGTGTGCTCAGCGTCGCTACTAGTAATCCACCGCCACGTCTAAAATTTCGATTCCGATTCCGAAATTCCGATTGATTGAGAATTCAAAGAAAGACTGTTTTCTTCCACAACACCGTATAATTATCACATCCCCCAGACTCTCCAACTTCTCCAGACCTTGCTGGGTGAGCATTTGCTCCGATAAATTAGGTCACGTATCATGTTAAATCACTTCTTCTCAACACAACATTTCCTGGTGCACATTTTCTCTATGAAAAAAATACATTTTTCCCTTGCACGATTTTTCGTTTTTTATCAAAACGTACAGCAAGAAAAAAGAAGAAGAAATAGTGTCGCAAAAGAACTCTGTCGCCCTTGGGAGATGTCAAACGCATTGGACATGAAAAATGCCCAATAAAAGCCATTTCTCTTCGTTTCTCAGTGTCGGGGCTGCTACTGTATGTAAAAGAGGCAATTTTCTCTGAGAGCAGTTTCAGCGCTTTCTGAACGCAGATGTCTCAGAGCGGTGTGTCCAAGTAGCTGTTAAAGGTGATGGTTATCTTGTCACCATAGCTTCGTTGGTTAAAGCACCTTTCTATTAAACAAAAGAACCTATGTTCAAATCCCAGCCGTGTGTTTCTTCCTATCTTGTAGTATAGATCTTACCATTTTGGGCACTCACAAAGGGCTTGATTTCGTTAAATGCATGTGTTCATTTCCTTTCTGGAAAACTTGTTTTTTGATGAAATTCACACAGCTTGCGAAACATGAAATTCAGTTCTTGGTTATCAGTGCAGAAGAAATATTACCGGCTGGCAAAAAGAACGGTAAGAGATTTTTTTTTGATTCGAGAAAAGACTCCACCAGTCAGTCTCTGTGGTGCAATCGGTTAGCGCGTTCGGCTATGAACCGTAAGGTTGGTGGTTCAAGTCCACCCAGGGACGTGTTTTTTTTTGCGATGTAAACATTGTTATTGCATAGGTCGATTGGATTTCTCAGCTAAACCATAGCCATTTTAATATTTGTAGGAGATGCGACTGTTCAACACGTGTCAAAAATGTCCAATAATGCCCAACATCGCAACTCCCCAGAAAACCATATTCACCCAAGGAAAATGATCGTCTAATCGTCATTTATACTCCCCTCACATCCTCTGCTGAAATATTTTAAAAATACAACGCAGATTTGTTTGAGAGCTTGACAAGCATTGTTTTGTTAGCACTGTGCATCTGGATTTTGATATTTTGACATATTTACCCTAATTTTAAACTGTAAATACTGTACAATCTGTTGTAATTGTGTTGTAATATTAAAATATGTTAGCTGAGGATGCAAAGGGGTGAAAGGGAAAGGTCAGAGGGTATAGTAACAACAAGGTTAGGATTGGTGGAGGTGGTAGGGGTGTTGATGGTTTTTCTCTGTACAGGATGATTGAGTTTTTTATCCTTCTCTGAAGTGAGAAACTGGAAGAGTTGGGAGTTGAGAGATCTGATGAGGTTAGTTATAGAAGGAAGTTGATGTGGAGCTGTTAGCCGTAAGAATTCCTTAATGTCTTTGATGTTGTCATCAAAGATAAACTGCAGTCAGCAAAGATAAAAAGAAAATGATCTTTGCATACTGCCTTGTCTTTCTCACACCTGAAGAAGGCTCCACGGCCAACACGTTGTGTTTCCTTTCTTCTCTTTTCAGCATGGAATAACCCTTTACTTGTTCCTTTGCAGCCTACGCATGCTGACGCAGCTACTCACCTGATATTTAAATTTCCTATAATCACAAATATGAATGTCTACTGTGGGTATTTTTTCCATGATTATTTATTCTGTCATTGAAGCATATTTTATGTCATACCGAAGTGTCATAATCACTGAATTTTTTTTTTTTTCATTTAGAAAGTAAGAAAATGATAAATCACTATGAATTGCATTTAGCCTGTTCTGATCTAGATTTTCTATATACTTTAACATGCCATGTTCACAATGTCACAACTCAGAAATGCAACAGTGAAGTGTTGTAATTACCAATGTACATAGTGTCGGAACATTGAGATGTTTTGGTAATGAGGAAGGAGGGACATGCCAGGTTCACAGGGTCATATTTAAAAAAAGTTCAGGATTTTGATAGTCTGTTCCATTGTCTCTCACACCTCACTGTCAGATTTTTTAGATGTTTTTATAACCAGGGGGTAGGTTTATAGCAAGAAGCAGAAAGTGCCATCACCCGTTGCTCATCCTCGGTTAACCATATATTCTCATATGCCATGTTCTAGACGTCCCATTTATATTAAAAAGTTCTTGTAAAATGCAAGATTTTAAGACTTTTTATGGTCAGAAGGCAAGGTCGTGGTAAATATGCAGAAAGTGCCTGTGAACTTCTGTTTTGCCTTTGTCTTATTTACTTATTGTGTTTGTGTTATTATGAGTTTTGAAAATTGGTTTACAATTTTCTGAAATGTGTTTCACACAAAAATGTTATTTGGATAGTCACTACTTACATATTCCCATTTACTGAGGATAAATACAGTAATCCATCCCGATTAGTACTTTTAAAAATTACTGTAAAGAGCGATCTACAGGCGAAAGGCGGCATAACATCACAGCAGCAGCATTTAAGGCAGAAGAAGAAGCTGGTGAATAAGAAGCCAGCTTCAGCCTCGTTAATGCAATACCATTGGGTGAAGTGGAAAAATATTTCTTGCTCTGAATCCTAACATTTTTATAGGAGGTGTTCTAGTACTTCTTGCCTCAGATAAAATTGCCAATACACTTATTTCTACTCCATCAATAGCAGCAGCGTTATCGGTACTGAGTCCTAAATGTACGTCCTGTCATCATATAAAATGTCAAAAGTTTCAACTGCATTCAACTGATCAAATTTCTCTTCGATGACAGTTATAATTTTATCCAAAATACATCCGAAACAAATTTGCACTGTTTTTTTTTATCCAGAAGAGCATCATCATGAGACTCAAAACATACCTGTTTTTTCTTCTTTCCAGGAGGAAGGATTGTTCAGATGCAACCATTGGTCCAAAATCAATGTACTCTCCTATCGCTGTTGCTTCTTTAAATCCTTCATTTGAACGTCGATATTGAGGGATGATATCGTACAAATTGTGGTTTTCTTTTAAAGCAAATTATATTAAAGTATGAGCCTCTGTTATACTGTAGTTGTCTTGGAAGTTTCGGAAGGTATAATATACCCCCCTGTGCCCTCAGCTAAAATATGATAAAATACAACCAAAATTTATTTACATAGAACAGCACTTATGGTTACATGTATATTAAAATTAAGATAAATATACAAAAGTATTAAAATACAAATGTACAGTCCTAACATAATCATGCTGTCCAACTGTCTTTTTTGCTTGTCAAGTTCTCCAACAAATCTGTGTCGTAATTTTAAATATTCTAACTAAGGATGCATCGAGAGCATAAATGAATTCTTCTGCCAGCCGTTCGAAGATCAAAGTCCTTGGCTGAATATGATGTCCTTGAATGTTGGTCATTATTGGCCATTCCCAGTGATATTGACTTACGTACTTAATTGTTTAACAAAAACATTCACATTTCTTGCAAATATCAAGTGGGTTAAGGTTTTGCTAAGAAATCCGAATAAGTAGAGATGAGGTTTACATTGAAATAATGAGAAGTGCATTTCTGGGTGGGCTCAAACCACTAACCTTTCAATTAACAGAGACTCACGTGTGTCCCTTTTCTCCATTTGCAAGCTTAAAAAAAGAAAATAATGCTTTTTTCTTACCAGCCTGCGATATACAAGGCAAGATTTGTATTTCATCTTTCACAAGCTGTATGAATTTCATGAAAAGCAAGTTGTTCCAGAAAGAAAATAAAAACTTGCGTTAAACAAAATCAAGCTGTACGTAATCATCCATAGTGATTCATTTTATAAGACAAGCACTACTGGGATTTGAACTCAGCATCTCCTGTTTAAGAGGAAAGCATGTTAACCAAATCAGCCAAAGTGCCATAAATGGATCAACACCATGTCTGAGTCAGTGATTGCAGCTGACTGTCACTGGAGGACAGTTCATCGTTCAACAAGTCAGCCTGCATAATGAGGGGGAAGAGACTGACTTCTGTGATGCAGTATCGACAAATACTAAACTCTGTCCAACTGTTCTCTGCTGCATTCTGGATTAGCAGGTAAATATTGGTTTCCATGAATGTGTAGGGGTTTTGTGTATTTACTGGGACAATTATTAATTGTAGCAGTAAGTCACAAAATGATTCTTTGATGGCTATTAGAAAACCGACCTTGCGGGTTAACTCATTAACGCACACACACAGATACTAATACACTTATTAATACATAAAATGTGCATATAAACATAACAGATCTTAAGAGTGTGGGTTAGCAGAATACAAAAGGTATATATTAAATCATGAAGAGTTCCAAACCAAGAGGGCCATACATTCAGTATACCATTCATTTAGACTGTTTCGTAAATGAACTGGGATTACAACTTCTACACTAGATACTCAAAAGCAAGTACATCACTCATAGGTATTAGATTGATATCAATTGTGGTTGAGGTAACAATTGAATTCTCGAGCTGTAATGCAGAATGTTGAATACTCATCCGATCTGTGTGGATTCAGATCTCCCGCAGACACAAAGAAGCAGTGGCAGGCTGTTGCTGTGTGCAATCGGCGCTCTCTGGCTCGGTGCCAGGCAGTGGCCGGTGTGGCTGGCGAGAAGGAGAGGAGGGAGAGGTTCCTGCTGCGATGCGCTGCTGATGCTCTTTGAAGACCGGCTAGTTAGTGTTGGCTGAAACTAGCAGAGCTTGTGCACATGGAAAGTGACTGCGGGTCCAAGCCAGTCACACTCTTTAGATGGGAAGAAGACCAGTTCGTTCCCAATGTAGCGCTAGTCCTGAATCCTGAGATTCAGCTGTCGACAGTTCCGACCGTAGTTCACTCGTTGATCAGGCGACCTTTGGCGGTGGAGTACCGGTGGTTCACGAGGCTGTCAGCTGGGCTAACCTTGGGCAGATCTTTTTGTTAGGGGCACCTTCTGGGCATTGTGCTGCCTGTTTTATCTGGAGGAACTACGGTAGTTCAGTGGCTTAAAGTTCCGCGGGCATTCGAGACCCACGTGGGGTTACCCTGCCCTACCAGTTCCTGATTGGCTGATTGAGGTGGAGGATGAGTAACAGTGACCTCTGACCTTAGGGTTGTAAACCTTGGGATGAGCCTCTCCCATGGAATCTCCCAGACAGTAAGGCGCCAGAGATGACCATTTATTAGGGTGGCTGGTGAATCTCAGCCTTGGGAGCTGTTCCTTATCAGGAAACTCTATCAGCTAGCAAAACACCTTAAATGTGAACCAGATGGAATGGCCTCTCTGTATCCAGCTGCACTGAGATGAGGGAGAGAGGGACTGGCAAGGGAGCAGCAAACTTAATTCCTGTATTTTAAATACGCCTTGCCGCTACATAAGTGTCCTTAGAAGAAAAATATCTTCTATGATAGTGGTACAGTCCATCAAACCCCTCCTATAGCCTTTCAAAGAGAAAAAAAAAACTGACAACAAAGTATGTCTATGTGTGGTAATCAACCAGGTCTTACAAACATTCTTAAACCCTTCCACCTCCTTTCACTGCAAATGATTTGTACATGTTAGAAGGTTAATTTTGGCTTCTGATATTATGGTGGATTAAGAGTCCTGAAATCTTTGTAGAAGTACAAAGATGAAAGAAAGGGCAGTGTAATCATGGCCAAGAAAAGGCAAATGTTGGACTATCTGCTTGGATTGAATGGAGCAAAACGCAGGCAACTCCTTGAGCAGAACCTGCTTCACCCTTCAGACTGGGGTTTCTGAAGATCTGTACATTTGAACTTTCAAAGTGACTAAAGTAAAGGAGTTTTCCCTTTTTACCACATAATTCCCACAGATCAACACTAACAGAGAGCCTAATTCCAGCCAGGATTCAATCACTGTCTCTCAGGCATCCCAGCAGTGGATTTCATGACTTCAGAAAGCCATCTTCACTAGTGGAGAACTCAATGCTCTGAGGTTTACTGGCAGAGTCTCACACTGGGTAATGTTAGATGTTGATAAATAATGTCCTATGGAATTCTACTGTTGATAAACTCTACTATGGAACTGCGATGTGTCTTGAAAAAAATCTTCTATGATAGTGGTACAGTCCAGCACAGCCTTTAAAAGAGAAAAAAAACAAGGTAAGTCTGTGGTGTAATCAACTAGGTCTTGCAAACATACTTAACCTCTTCCAGCTACCAACATTACAAATGCTGTTTACACATTAGATGGTTATTTTTGGCTTCTGATATTATGGTGGATAAAGAGCCCTGGAATCTTTGTAGAAGGACAAAAGATGGAAAGAAAGGGCAGTGTAACCATGGCCAAGAGAAGGGAAATGTTGGAGAGATCTTTTTTCATTCACTTTTTATCATTGTTTTTACAGCCCAACAAAGATCAACATATATGAGCAGGCGTCCTGTGCCAAATCCAATCTGCCTTCCTTCCAAGCATAAAGGAATGTGAGTGAATTAAATATTGACATATGAAAATACACAAAAATATGCAATCACACTGTAGTGTGCTCTCTGAAGGCACCAGTTCTGTAGGGTTTGGGCATTTACTGGGACAATTATTAATTGTAGCAGTAAATCACAAAATTGATTCTTTTGATGGCTTTAGAATCCAACCATGCGACATAACTCGAACAACGCACACACACAGGTACTAATACACGAGGATACATTTATTAATACATAGAATATGCATATAAACCTAACAGATCTTATCGAGAGGGTTATCAGAATACAAAAGGTATATATTCAGTCAGATACAAAGTGTTACACATATCAAAAGGACATACGTTCAATATATCATTCATTTAGACCGTTTCGTAAATGAACTTGGTTATAACTTCTATATTAGATTCTCAAAACAAGTACATAACTCTTAGGAATTAAAGTGATATCAACTGGTTGGGATAACAATTGAATTCTCTAGCTGTAATGCAGTGAAGTTGAATACTCATCCAATCTCTGGGGATTCAGATCTCCTGCAGACTCAAAGAAACAGTTGCAGGCTGTTGCTGTCCAATCCGCGCTCTCTGGCTCGGTGCCAGGCTGTGCTGTGCGGCTTGTGACGGTGTGGTGCTGATGCTCACTGACCGGCTGGTTAGTGTTGGCTTTAACTAGCAAAGTTTGCGCACAGGAGAAAAGATGACTGTGGGTCCCAGCAAGTCAGGAAAAAGACCGGTTCGTTCCTGATGAAGCGCTAGTTCTGAATAGTGATTCAGCTGTCCACAGTTCCGACCTGTTCACGAGGCCTGCTGCTGGTGCTAACCTCGGGTGGATCCTCTGGTTACTCTCTGGCAACCTCCGCTCTAGACTCTTAGAACAAAGGAAAGTTCTGGCACTCGGACACACTGGCCGTTCCGTGGTTGTCCGGGCTGAGTCTCAAGATGGTCAGGAGGTGCGCTGTGAGAATGTCCTGCCCTTGGGAGCCTTCTGCTCCTGGGCCGTCCTGCCCTGGAATTCTCCTTTGAATTCCCTTTAGAAAAGTCCACAGAATTCTCCTGAATCTTACTACAGGCTCTCTGTGTTGCCTGTTTTTACCTGGAGGAACTCCAGCTCGTTGATTGGCTGAACGTTCCATGGGCATCAGAGTCCCACGTGGGTTACTTGGCCCTACCAGTCCCTGATTGGTTGATCAAGGTGAGATATGAGTCATTTACTCCTGACACCTAGGAATGCAGTCCATCTGGCACTCCCTAGACAGATAGGCGCCAATGGATGACCATTGATCATGATAGCCAGGCTTAGCTAAGTGCATCCCCCTTTGGGAGCTGTCCCTTATCAAAGGAAACCTTAAATCAGCCTGCATGAATAGTTTCTCTGTGGCTGCACCACAGAGATGAACAGAGATGGGGCCTCATTTGGGAAGGCTCAGAACACTTAATTCTTTCTTATTAATAAGCCTCGCCGCTACAACACATATGCAGTTTGAGCAAACATAAGACAATAACCAAGTACCACAAACTACCAGGCATCTAGTATCATTAGCAGTTCAGGTGGGGAGCTGCGTCACCATGTGTAGGCTGCAAAGGAACAAGTAATAGGTCTATTCCATGCTTAAAAGAAAAGAAAGAAAACACAACATTTCAGCCGTGGAGCCCTCACACCTGAAGAAGGCTCCACGGCTGAAACGTTGTGTTTTCTTTCTTCTCTTTTCATCTAGTGTCATTAGCCTTTTAACAGTTCCTGTCAAAATAAAATAGAAATGGATAACATTCTAGAGAGAGTTTGAAATACCAAGGTACAATTTAAAACATATCTCTTCCACTACAACCACAATATTTTGGAGAGATCGTTGAACCTCACTGTTCTGACATGTCCGTTAGCCTACGTCCTGCTTCAGCAATGAATGTGGCGGGGCATATTCTGAGGGAGATGAGGTCAATCAGGTGGCAGGAAATCCACGCTATGCTTTTTGCTTTTTTTGAGATCCTGAAAAGGACAGAGGGGCCATGTATATGTGTGCAGCTGGATATGTAATTGCAGGTGGTGTAGCAAATTCTGCTGAAGCCCCACTGCCTGGTGTGGACGGTAGCTGTGCATGTTGCAGCAGAATTGTGCATGTGAGATCAAGGGGGCATGTCATGTGTTTCAGCACTTCACTTCCTTCAGTAGCACATGATTCCCTGAGTTCTTTGGATGACCTTTGGACCGATCTTTCACGATGAAGAATTCCTTAAGAAGAATAGGTCTCAGCCCACCATCCCAATGCCTCCGTCTCAAAACAGCAACCTCCCACTGCCCTTAGTCTGCAAGGCAGTCCTTTCAAGTGTGATGACGACGCTGGGACCTTCGTTGCCTATTGTACGAGCTGAACTTTTGTGCTCATCAATTCAACGCTCTTTCCATCAACTCATCTTGTCTTTTGACGCTTCGTGTTTTGCGCTCCTTTGACTATCGGCATATCGGGTGACTGCAAACACTGAAGTTCTTGCTTACGGAGTGTGGAACATTGTTTTCAAGTGATCGCTGTTCTGTCATGTTGACGCCGAGTGAATCTTTCTTTGGCAACATGGGCAGGCCGACAGCAGCGCGAGCGAAAGTAATGGCAAATTTCTTGACTTATTTCTGAATGTGAATGTTCTTTAGGAAAGGGATGCGGCGTTGCTTCTCGCCCGTGTAAAGGTCACGCATTCCAGACGTGGTTATGAGTGAACAGTTGGCACAAGTGTCTGAAAAGAGCAAGAGAGGAAGCAACCCTGCCCCATGTGAGGAACAAACTCACGACCTTCAGATTATGAGATTGACACACTACCTACTACGCCAATGAGGCCGGCTGCAGTGCATGTGTCGGAAAGTTTGCCTCACGTGAATTACAGTCACCTGTACACTAATCTTGCGACGCCCTCTGCTGGATGTTGCATTTGCCTTTTGATCTCACCGATACTATTTTGGTCTGTTTCTGTTGCGAGTCCGTCTTTCAGATCTCACCTAGCACAAGTCTCTCTGGCTGAAGTGGCCTCTCTGCTTCAGCATCGTGCCCTCACTCAGCCATTAAAAATGTCACTCGGACTTCTGACATGCTGACATGAAATGTCAAGAGAGAGTGGCGGAGACGCTTAAGCCAGAGAGAAGATGAAAAGGGGGCATGGCTGCGAAATGCTTGACAGCTGCACGATGCTCTCCATGAAAGGCGTGACCACAGGCTAAAAGACACCTTTCAGCACATCAAGCTCTAAGCACACGCCTAGAGGACGCAGGAATTGATGCTGCTACTTCCCACATGCAAAGCAAGCGCTGTACCATACAAGCCAAACCCGCTTGCTGGGGCTTATGCCTCGGCGTCACCTAGTGCCGCTTGTTCCCCTCTTACCAGGCAAAGTTCACTGCCCTTCGTCTGCAAGGCAGTCGTGTAATTGCGGCTTTCTTGACTTATTGATGAAGGTCTGACTGGACGAGCGAATGACGCCTCTCCCCCATCCTCAAGCTCGCTGACAGATTGAAATAGCCAATGTTGCCGTGGCTCGTTTGTCTAGTGGTATGATTCTCGCTTAGGGTGCGAGAGGTCCCGGGTTCAACTCCCGGACGAGCCCTCGTGTGCTCTTTTCCTCCTCTTCCACAAGACTGGGAACTGATATCCACATCACTTCGCAGCGTCTGCTTATGGCAAATGATGGAATGTGACTAATGACTGAACGAGCCTGGCGAATTCTCATCACGTGGCACAATGAGAGCGTGCAGTCAGCTGTCCAAGGCGGCAACCTCATTGCTCGTTCAAAAGAACACGTACTGAAAACTCATCACCACTATGTTGTAGATGAGCACCGCGATCGCTTGTTGTCATACGTCCTTACTTGGGAAATGCAGAAGCAAAAACTGCCCTCTCTCAGCCACCGAAACGTGTGCGGCTCGCCTTGCGCTCTCTGCGCCTCGCATATTTGTGGAGCTGTCTGCTCTTCTTTCTGTTGAAGTACTCAAGTTACGGGACGTCCTGCAGCCTATGATGTTCTCACTGAGAGCTTTCAAGATTTGAAGGAAAACTACGAGCTTGATGGCTCAAGTCGAACAAATGTGATTGTTAAGCAATCGATGATCAAAAGCACATCTTCTAACAATTTGTGAGAGTATTATCAGCACTGTTTTCACTCGGATATACTTCTCACTTGCTAAGCTGACAAACTGGACGAGAAAATGCTGGAGACGCACTCAGTGCAGACTGAGGTTGGGAAGGAGGTGTGGCCCTTCAACGCTTGACAACTGAAGGACATTCTCTCCACAACGGAGGAGCACCTATCAGAAGTCGTAGAGGCTAAATGAGAGCACCGGGCTCCCAGAGCTCCAAACTCAGACCTGGAGGATGCGGGAATCAATCCCACTACCTCTCGCATGCTAAGTGAGCACTCTACCATTTGAGCTAATCCCCCTCGCTTCATGCTTCTCGGCATCATATCTTACCGCCTCTGCCGCTCTTGCCAGGCACCGCCCACTGCCCTTGGTCTGCAAGGCAGTCCTTTCAAGTGCAATGACGACGCCGGGACCTTCGTTGCCTATTGTACGAGCTGAACTTTTGTGCTCATCAATTCAACGCTCTTTCCATCAACTCATCTTGTCTTTTGACGCTTCGTGTTTTGCGCTCCTTTGACTATCGGCATATCGGGTGACTGCAAACACTGAAGTTCTTGCTTACGGAGTGTGGAACATTGTTTTCAAGTGATCGCTGTTCTGTCATGTTGACGCCGAGTGAATCTTTCTTTGGCAACATGGGCAGGCCGACAGCAGCGCGAGCGAAAGTAACGGCAAATTTCTTGACTTATTTCTGAATGTGAATGTTCTTTAGGAAAGGGATGCGGCGTTGCTTCTCGCCCGTGTAAAGGTCACGCATTCCAGACGTGGTTATGAGCGAACAGTTGGCGCAAGTGTCTGAAAAGAGCAAGAGAGGAAGCAACCCTGCCCCATGTGAGGAACAAACTCACGACCTTCAGGTTATGAGACTGACACACTACCAATTACACCAACAAGCCCAGCTGCAGTACACACACTGGAAAGTTTGCCTCACATGGATTTCAGTCGCCCGTTCCCTAATCTTTAGACGCCCTCTGCTGAATGTTGCATTTGCCTTTTGATCTCACCGATACATTTTTGGTCTGTTTCTGTTGCGAGTCCGTCTTTCAGATCTCACCTAGCACAAGTCTCTCTGGCTGAAGTGGCCTCTCTGCTTCAGCATCGTGCCCTCACTCAGCCATTAAAAATGTCACTCGGACTTCTGACATGCTGACATGAAATGTCAAGAGAGAGTGGCGGAGACGCTTAAGCTAGAGAGAAGATGAAAAGGGGGCGTGGCTGCGAAATGCTTGACAGCTGCACGATGCTCTCCATGAAAGGCGTGACCACAGGCTAAAAGACACCTTTCAGCACATCAAGCTCTAAGCACACGCCTAGAGGACGCAGGAATTGATGCTGCTACTTCCCACATGCAAAGCAAGCGCTGTACCATACAAGCCAAACCCGCTTGCTGGGGCTTATGCCTCGGCGTCACCTAGTGCCGCTTGTTCCCCTCTTACCAGGCAAAGTTCACTGCCCTTCGTCTGCAAGGCAGTCGTGTAATTGCGGCTTTCTTGACTTATTGATGAAGGTCTGACTGGACGAGCGAATGACGCCTCTCCCCCATCCTCAAGCTCGCTGACAGATTGAAATAGCCAATGTTGCCGTGGCTCGTTTGTCTAGTGGTATGATTCTCGCTTAGGGTGCGAGAGGTCCCGGGTTCAACTCCCGGACGAGCCCTCGTGTGCTCTTTTCCTCCTCTTCCACAAGACTGGGAACTGATATCCACATCACTTCGCAGCGTCTGCTTATGGCAAATGATGGAATGTGACTAATGACTGAACGAGCCTGGCGAATTCTCATCACGTGGCACAATGAGAGCGTGCAGTCAGCTGTCCAAGGCGGCAACCTCATTGCTCGTTCAAAAGAACACGTACTGAAAACTCATCACCACTATGTTGTAGATGAGCACCGCGATCGCTTGTTGTCATACGTCCTTACTTGGGAAATGCAGAAGCAAAAACTGCCCTCTCTCAGCCACCGAAACGTGTGCGGCTCGCCTTGCGCTCTCTGCGCCTCGCATATTTGTGGAGCTGTCTGCTCTTCTTTCTGTTGAAGTACTCAAGTTACGGGACGTCCTGCAGCCTATGATGTTCTCACTGAGAGCTTTCAAGATTTGAAGGAAAACTACGAGCTTGATGGCTCAAGTCGAACAAATGTGATTGTTAAGCAATCGATGATCAAAAGCACATCTTCTAACAATTTGTGAGAGTATTATCAGCACTGTTTTCACTCGGATATACTTCTCACTTGCTAAGCTGACAAACTGGACGAGAAAATGCTGGAGACGCACTCAGTGCAGACTGAGGTTGGGAAGGAGGTGTGGCCCTTCAACGCTTGACAACTGAAGGACATTCTCTCCACAACGGAGGAGCACCTATCAGAAGTCGTAGAGGCTAAATGAGAGCACCGGGCTCCCAGAGCTCCAAACTCAGACCTGGAGGATGCGGGAATCAATCCCACTACCTCTCGCATGCTAAGTGAGCACTCTACCATTTGAGCTAATCCCCCTCGCTTCATGCTTCTCGGCATCATATCTTACCGCCTCTGCCGCTCTTGCCAGGCACCGCCCACTGCCCTTGGTCTGCAAGGCAGTCCTTTCAAGTGCAATGACGACGCCGGGACCTTCGTTGCCTATTGTACGAGCTGAACTTTTGTGCTCATCAATTCAACGCTCTTTCCATCAACTCATCTTGTCTTTTGACGCTTCGTGTTTTGCGCTCCTTTGACTATCGGCATATCGGGTGACTGCAAACACTGAAGTTCTTGCTTACGGAGTGTGGAACATTGTTTTCAAGTGATCGCTGTTCTGTCATGTTGACGCCGAGTGAATCTTTCTTTGGCAACATGGGCAGGCCGACAGCAGCGCGAGCGAAAGTAACGGCAAATTTCTTGACTTATTTCTGAATGTGAATGTTCTTTAGGAAAGGGATGCGGCGTTGCTTCTCGCCCGTGTAAAGGTCACGCATTCCAGACGTGGTTATGAGCGAACAGTTGGCGCAAGTGTCTGAAAAGAGCAAGAGAGGAAGCAACCCTGCCCCATGTGAGGAACAAACTCACGACCTTCAGGTTATGAGACTGACACACTACCAATTACACCAACAAGCCCAGCTGCAGTACACACACTGGAAAGTTTGCCTCACATGGATTTCAGTCGCCCGTTCCCTAATCTTTAGACGCCCTCTGCTGAATGTTGCATTTGCCTTTTGATCTCACCGATACATTTTTGGTCTGTTTCTGTTGCGAGTCCGTCTTTCAGATCTCACCTAGCACAAGTCTCTCTGGCTGAAGTGGCCTCTCTGCTTCAGCATCGTGCCCTCACTCAGCCATTAAAAATGTCACTCGGACTTCTGACATGCTGACATGAAATGTCAAGAGAGAGTGGCGGAGACGCTTAAGCTAGAGAGAAGATGAAAAGGGGGCGTGGCTGCGAAATGCTTGACAGCTGCACGATGCTCTCCATGAAAGGCATGACCACAGGCTAAAAGACACCTTTCAGCACATCAAGCTCTAAGCACACACCTAGAGAATGCAGGAATTGATGCTGCTACTTCCCACATGCAAGGCAAGCGCTGTACCATACAAGCCAAACCCGCTTGCTGGGGCTTATGCCTCGGCGTCACCTAGTGCCGCTTGTTCCCCTCTTACCAGGCAAAGTTCACTGCCCTTCGTCTGCAAGGCAGTCGTGTAATTGCGGCTTTCTTGACTTATTGATGAAGGTCTGACTGGACGAGCGAATGACGCCTCTCCCCCATCCTCAAGCTCGCTGACAGATTGAAATAGCCAATGTTGCCGTGGCTCGTTGGTCTAGTGGTATGATTCTCGCTTAGGTGCGAGAGGTCCCGGGTTCAACTCCCGGACGAGCCCTCGTGTGCTCTTTTCCTCCTCTTCCACAAGACTGGGAACTGATATCCACATCACTTCGCAGTGTCTGCTTATGGCAAATGATGGAATGTGACTAATGACTGAACGAGCCTGGCGAATTCTCATCACGTGGCACAATGAGAGCGTGCAGTCAGCTGTCCAAGGCGGCAACCTCATTGCTCGTTCAAAAGAACACGTACTGAAAACTCATCACCACTATGTCGTAGATGAGCACCGCGATCGCTTGTTGTCATGCGTCCTTACTTGGGAAATGCAGAAGCAAAAACTGCCCTCTCTCAGCCACAGAAACGTGTGCGGCTCGCCTTGCGCTCTCTGCGCCTCGCATATTTGTGGAGCTGTCTGCTCTTCTTTCTGTTGAAGTACTCAAGTTACGGGGCGTCCTGCAGCCTATGATGTTCTCACTGAGAGCTTTCAAGATTTGAAGGAAAACTACGAGCTTGATGGCTCAAGTCGAACAAATGTGATTGTTAAGCAATCGATGATCAAAAGCACGTCTTCTAACAATTTGTGAGAGTATTATCAGCACTGTTTTCACTCGGATATACTTCTCACTTGCTAAGCTGACAAACTGGACGAGAAAATGCTGGAGACGCACTCAGTGCAGACTGAGGTTGGTAAGGAGGTGTGGCCCTTCAACGCTTGACAACTGAAGGACATTCTCTCCACAACGGAGGAGCACCTATCAGAAGTCGCAGAGGCTAAATGAGAGCACCGGGCTCCCAGAGCTCCAAACTCAGACCTGGAGGATGCGGGAATTGATCCCGCTACCTCTCGCATGCTAAGCGAGCGCTCTACCATTTGAGCTAATCCCCCTTGCTTCATGCTTCTCGGCATCATGTCTTACCGCCTCTGCCGCTCTTGCCAGGCACCGCCCACTGCCCTTGGTCTGCAAGGCAGTCCTTTCAAGTGCAATGACGACGCTGGGACCTTCGTTGCCTATTGTACGAGCTGAACTTTTGTGCTCATCAATTCAACGCTCTTTCCATCAACTCATCTTGTCTTTTGACGCTTCGTGTTTTGCGCTCCTTTGACTATCGGCATATCGGGTGACTGCAAACACTGAAGTTCTTGCTTACGGAGTGTGGAACATTGTTTTCAAGTGATCGCTGTTCTGTCATGTTGACGCCGAGTGAATCTTTCTTTGGCAACATGGGCAGGCCGACAGCAGCGCGAGCGAAAGTAACGGCAAATTTCTTGACTTATTTCTGAATGTGAATGTTCTTTAGGAAAGGGATGCGGCGTTGCTTCTCGCCCGTGTAAAGGTCACGCATTCCAGACGTGGTTATGAGCGAACAGTTGGCGCAAGTGTCTGAAAAGAGTAAGAGAGGAAGCAACCCTGCCCCATGTGAGGAACAAACTCACGACCTTCAGGTTATGAGACTGACGCACTACCAATTACGCCAACAAGCCCAGCTGCAGTACAGACACTGGAAAGTTTGCCTCACATGGATTTCAGTCGCCCGTTCCCTAATCTTTAGACGCCCTCTGCTGAATGTTGCATTTGCCTTTTGATCTCACCGATACATTTTTGGTCTGTTTCTGTTGCGAGTCCGTCTTTCAGATCTCACCTAGCACAAGTCTCTCTGGCTGAAGTGGCCTCTCTGCTTCAGCATCGTGCCCTCACTCAGCCATTAAAAATGTCACTCGGACTTCTGACATGCTGACATGAAATGTCAAGAGAGAGTGGCGGAGACGCTTAAGCCAGAGAGAAGATGAAAAGGGGGCGTGGCTGCGAAATGCTTGACAGCTGCACGATGCTCTCCATGAAAGGCGTGACCACAGGCTAAAAGACACCTTTCAGCACATCAAGCTCTAAGCACACGCCTAGAGGACGCAGGAATTGATGCTGCTACTTCCCACATGCAAAGCAAGCGCTGTACCATACAAGCCAAACCCGCTTGCTGGGGCTTATGCCTCGGCGTCACCTAGTGCCGCTTGTTCCCCTCTTACCAGGCAAAGTTCACTGCCCTTCGTCTGCAAGGCAGTCGTGTAATTGCGGCTTTCTTGACTTATTGATGAAGGTCTGACTGGACGAGCGAATTACGCCTCTCCCCCATCCTCAAGCTCGCTGACAGATTGAAATAGCCAATGTTGCCGTGGCTCGTTGGTCTAGTGGTATGATTCTCGCTTAGGTGCGAGAGGTCCCGGGTTCAACTCCCGGACGAGCCTTCGTGTGCTCTTTTCCTCCTCTTCCACAAGACTGGGAACTGATATCCACATCACTTCGCAGCGTCTGCTTATGGCAAATGATGGAATGTGACTAATGACTGAACGAGCCTGGCGAATTCTCATCACGTGGCACAATGAGAGCGTGCAGTCAGCTGTCCAAGGCGGCAACCTCATTGCTCGTTCAAAAGAACACGTACTGAAAACTCATCACCACTATGTCGTAGATGAGCACCGCGATCGCTTGTTGTCATGCGTCCTTACTTGGGAAATGCAGAAGCAAAAACTGCCCTCTCTCAGCCACCGAAACGTGTGCGGCTCGCCTTGCGCTCTCTGCGCCTCGCATATTTGTGGAGCTGTCTGCTCTTCTTTCTGTTGAAGTACTCAAGTTACGGGGCGTCCTGCAGCCTATGATGTTCTCACTGAGAGCTTTCAAGATTTGAAGGAAAACTACGAGCTTGATGGCTCAAGTCGAACAAATGTGATTGTTAAGCAATCGATGATCAAAAGCATGTCTTCTAACAATTTGTGAGAGTATTATCAGCACTGTTTTCACTCGGATATACTTCTCACTTGCTAAGCTGACAAACTGGACGAGAAAATGCTGGAGACGCACTCAGTGCAGACTGAGGTTGGGAAGGAGGTGTGGCCCTTCAACGCTTGACAACTGAAGGACATTCTCTCCACAACGGAGGAGCACCTAGCAGAAGTCGCAGAGGCTAAATGAGAGCACCGGGCTCCTAGAGCTCCAAACTCAGACCTGGAGGATGAGGGAATCGATCCCGCTACCTCTCGCATGCTAAGCGAGCGCTTTACCATTTGAGCTAATCCCCCTCGCTTCATGCTTCTCGGCATCATATCTTACCGCCTCTGCCGCTCTTGCCAGGCACCCCCCACTGCCCTTGGTCTGCAAGGCAGTCCTTTCAAGTGCGATGACGACGCTGGGAACTTCGTTGCCTATTGTACGAGCTGAACTTTTGTGATCATCAATTCAACGCTCTTTCCATCAACTCATCTTGTCTTTTGACGCTTCGTGTTTTGCGCTCCTTTGACTATCGGCATATCGGGTGACTGCAAACACTGAAGTTCTTGCTTACGGAGTGTGGAACATTGTTTTCAAGTGATCGCTGTTCTATCATGTTGACGCCGAGTGAATCTTTCTTTGGCAACATGGGCAGGCCGACAGCAGCGCGAGCGAAAGTAACGGCAAATTTCTTGACTTATTTCTGAATGTGAATGTTCTTTAGGAAAGGGATGCGGCGTTGCTTCTCGCCCGTGTAAAGGTCACGCATTCCAGACGTGGTTATGAGCGAAAAGTTGGCGCAAGTGTCTGAAAAGAGCAAGAGAGGAAGGAGCCCTGCCCCATGTGAGGAACAAACTCACGACCTTCAGGTTATGAGACTGACACACTACCAATTACGCCAACAAGCCCAGCTGCAGTACACACACTGGAAAGTTTGCCTCACATGGATTTCAGTCGCCCGTTCCCTAATCTTTAGACGCCCTCTGCTGAATGTTGCATTTGCCTTTTGATCTCACCGATACATTTTTGGTCTGTTTCTGTTGCGAGTCCGTCTTTCAGATCTCACCTAGCACAAGTCTCTCTGGCTGAAGTGGCCTCTCTGCTTCAGCATCGTGCCCTCACTCAGCCATTAAACATGTCACTCGGACTTCTGACATGCTGACATGAAATGTCAAGAGAGAGTGGCGGAGACGCTTAAGCTAGAGAGAAGATGAAAAGGGGGCGTGGCTGCGAAATGCTTGACAGCTGCACGATGCTCTCCATGAAAGGCGTGACCACAGGCTAAAAGAAACCTTTCAGCACATCAAGCTCTAAGCACACGCCTAGAGGACGCAGGAATTGATGCTGCTACTTCCCACATGCAAAGCAAGCGCTGTACCATACAAGCCAAACCCGCTTGCTGGGGCTTATGCCTCGGCGTCACCTAGTGCCGCTTGTTCCCCTCTTACCAGGCAAAGTTCACTGCCCTTCGTCTGCAAGGCAGTCGTGTAATTGCGGCTTTCTTGACTTATTGATGAAGGTCTGACTGGACGAGCGAATGACGCCTCTCCCCCATCCTCAAGCTCGCTGACAGATTGAAATAGCCAATGTTGCCGTGGCTCGTTGGTCTAGTGGTATGATTCTCGCTTAGGGTGCGAGAGGTCCCGGGTTCAACTCCCGGACGAGCCCTCGTGTGCTCTTTTCCTCCTCTTCCACAAGACTGGGAACTGATATCCACATCACTTCGCAGCGTCTGCTTATGGCAAATGATGGAATGTGACTAATGACTGAACGAGCCTGGCGAATTCTCATCACGTGGCACAATGAGAGCGTGCAGTCAGCTGTCCAAGGTGGCAACCTCATTGCTCGTTCAAAAGAACACGTACTGAAAACTCATCACCACTATGTCGTAGATGAGCACCGCGATCGCTTGTTGTCATGCGTCCTTACTTGGGAAATGCAGAAGCAAAAACTGCCCTCTCTCAGCCACAGAAACGTGTCCGGCTCGCCTTGCGCTCTCTGCGCCTCGCATATTTGTGGAGCTGTCTGCTCTTCTTTCTGTTGAAGTACTCAAGTTACGGGGCGTCCTGCAGCCTATGATGTTCTCACTGAGAGCTTTCAAGATTTGAAGGAAAACTACGAGCTTGATGGCTCAAGTCGAACAAATGTGATTGTTAAGCAATCGATGATCAAAAGCACGTCTTCTAACAATTTGTGAGAGTATTATCAGCACTGTTTTCACTCGGATATACTTCTCACTTGCTAAGCTGACAAACTGGACGAGAAAATGCTGGAGACGCACTCAGTGCAGACTGATGTTGGGAAGGAGGTGTGGCCCTTCAACGCTTGACAACTGAAGGACATTCTCTCCACAACGGAGGAGCACCTATCAGAAGTCGCAGAGGCTAAATGAGAACACCGGACTCCCAGAGCTCCAAACTCAGACCTGGAGGATGCGGGAATCGATCCCGCTACCTCTCGCATGCTAAGCGAGCGCTCTACCATTTGAGATAATCCCCCTTGCTTCATGCTTCTCGGCATCATGTCTTACCGCCTCTGCCGCTCTTGCCAGGCACCGCCCACTGTCCTTGGTCTGCAAGGCAGTCCTTTCAAGTGCGATGACGACGCTGGGACCTTCGTTGCCTATTGTACGAGCTGAACTTTTGTGCTCATCAATTCAACGCTCTTTCCATCAACTCATCTTGTCTTTTGACGCTTCGTGTTTTGCGCTCCTTTGACTATCGGCATATCGGGTGACTGCAAACACTGAAGTTCTTGCTTACGGAGTGTGGAACATTGTTTTCAAGTGATCGCTGTTCTATCATGTTGACGCCGAGTGAATCAGTGTTCTGATGTGTGACAGTGACAGTGAAGCTCTGCTCTGTGTGCTTTAGGAGAGCTGATGTCCTCTGTGAAAGAAGAGGCCCCAGAGTACTATGACGATGCTGTAACTATACCTCAGAGTCCAGATGCCTTGTCAGGTGGGTTATTTCAGTCCAGTCCCAAAGAGAAACCTTGTACCAATCCCAGAAACTCTGAGTCTCTCTCCTCTATGTACTGCAGACCACATCACACTGAGTCTGTTTATTCTGCTGCCAGTGTCCAGCTCCTCTTCAAATATTTCACAAGGATACAAAGCATTGCCTTCTCTGTTCTGATACAGGCTGCACTGTTGTCAGTCACCATCTCAATTTAAAAAAATGGAATGGGTTTGAAATGTATTATATAATCAGGTTGCCTGATCCCCTGTATTTTAAATCTGATGTGTAACAGTAAAACTGTCTCTGTGTGCTTCAGGAGAGCTGATGTCTTCTGTGAAAGAAGAGGCTCCAGAGTACTATGATGATGCTGTAACTGTGCCCCAGAGCCCAGACACAGTGTCAGGTGAGTTATCATAAATAAGACTTGGTAGTACACTCTGTACCAGCCTGCATTAGCCTTTGTCATTAGAAATAAACACTACCTGGAAGAGAAATAGTCTCTGACAAGCCAGTATGTGTCAGAATGACAGCGAGATTACTGACCTGCTCTTCTGTTCACAGGGAGACTCCTCTCTGATGCGGCACCTTCTGGATACAGTGTGGATGACAGTGAGGGAGACCCCACTTTAGGTAAAGGGGACTACAGCCAGGGATCTCGGTGTGAGTGAGGTAGTTCAGGGATGAAGAAGATGATCCCCAGTAATCAATCGCTGTGCCACTCTCATCCAAGACAAGAGGGCACCAGGTCTAAGTGGTGGCTCAAATTGTGCTGTGTCCTGCATGGATCAATAGTAGCTAATACAGAGTCCTGATTGCCACAAGATTTAAATGCTTAGATCAGGGTCTCAGCTAAACCCACCCACTGTCACACCCAGCCAATCGTATGCTTTCAGTATTGTTTTCTGACCATAGTCCAGCCAATCCCTGACCAGGAGTCCTGAACTCTACATGTCAGCCTAGTGTTTCCCTGTCCTGTGTGGCCCTGCTAGAGACCTGAGGTCTTTACACCTGGATCAGCTACTGATCTGACCACAGAGAGGTCTTCAGAAACTCAAACAGAATTACTTATTTTAGAAAATACTGTCAAAGCTTTTCTGCACTCTGGTTTTAGAACACTGGTAAATTTTTGGTAAGTAAAATCTGAAGTACTAAAAGTTGTTCTAAAAGATAATTTTTTAATTTTAATTAAAATTAATTCCTATAAAGGCTTTTGGATTATAATATGCTTTCAATAACGTATTCATCTGACAAATCGTATTCACCTGTCTTAATTATAACATTATTTTTTGTGATCCTGTCTAAGATTATTTGTTTATATAATTAATGGTTGTTAAAATCACACATATACAACTTAAAAAAAAAACAACATACTATACCCATGCATAAAAATTCATGGGTCCAATTCTAAACCAAAAATATCATCTAAGAGAGTCATCCCTGTCCATCAGCTGTCCACTGCCAGTCTCTTAGTCTGTGTCTCTCTATCAGGTGTCCTCCAAACTGGCCCTGGAGTGGACAGGGTCCTGCCCACATTGCCATCTGAGGAAGGAGTCTCTACCCCTGACAGGACTGACTATGATGATGTTGAGGACGAGTCTCAGGGAGAGGATGGGTGCTGTGGGACTGACAGGGCTGTCTGGGAGAAGCTCCTCCTGCAGATCTAGACAAAGAAGAGCTTCACCAACAGAGTCACACAGTCTTAGAGCAGCTCTGAGCACTGAGACTGTCTGTGACCTGAGTCCACTTCACTCTATTGTTTCCACACTGACACTTTCTGTGACCTGAGTCCACTTCACTCCACTGTTTCCACACTGTCCTCACTGTCTGTGTTTGCAGGACCTGCAGCTTGTTTTTTATAAAAGGAAGACCCTGAAAATTCTGTTTCTGCTTCTTTCCACAATGTGTATTTCAGGTATGAATAGATCCATTGATGTACGATTCTGAAAGTAATATTTTTGATACACATTTGTATGCATCTTATTAAAATTTTGGTTTGCAATAAACTGTTTAAAGTCATTTTTGTCATTTTATTCTGACGTGCAATATTAAAAGATTGTCTATAAAAACATGACGTAGCCCTTGGCCAATCAAACAATAAATTCAACCCCAGAGAAAAAAGGAAACATGAATGTAACACTGTACACTGTAGACAAAGCCAGACACAGCATCTCCAAAGAGACACACCTGACTGTATTTTATTAGAAATGACAACACCCAAGATTAAAGCGTCATGAAAGGAATATGGAGCAAAATTCTGGCTTAACCCGCTCGGCTGAGGGCTGACCTGCTGGCCATAGGACGAGGAGTCAGGGCCCCCATGCAGGGTGACCAAGGGCCAGCTGCAGAGGTGGGATGCAAGAGACATGCAAGAGAGAAAGATAGGGATCCCGTAGGGATTTATAGCGTTTTGGGAGAGAAATGGATGTGTTGTTACAAACAAATAAGTTCTGGACCCCGTAATGAAGCTGAACAAGTGAGTTTTATTGCATGCAAAAAACATCTTGATAGAGCCAATCCGAAATAAAGGCTGAGTTTTCAATAGGGTCTACAGATATGTGCAGCAAAATAAGATCAGGCCTCCAGGAGTTTAGCAAAAATAATTTTTGAAAGAAAATAGCTTTCTCTATATTCATCTAAAATATCTGATTCAATCACTTTCTAATTTATTATTTAGCTAAAATTGCTGATTCAATCACCGCCATGTGGGTAAAATGTCTGCACAGCCACGCAGCATGATGACGTCATTAGTTGGCACTGCAGCGGCTTCAAAACAACTGAGGAGCTGAGCTGAGAAAGAGGAGATTCTGCAGCTGGATATAAACCTCACTGCATCTGCTAGTACCACCTAGTCGGGAGAAGTGAATCGCCATCAAACTAAACTGTGTGTGAATTCCATGTAATTATAAATGTATTTCCACAGGTTAAACCTACATAATTGTGTACATTATTCTCAGTGCAATTCAGATTTGGTTACTGTTTCTATCGAACTGATTAGAAAATCTGCACACCCGTGCAAAAATAAAAATGGAGGAGAAAAATGTTTATCCAGGGAAATTACTTTTGCAGTAAAAAGTGATACTCCATTTTCCATTTCTTATGATCAACCTGTTCATCATCATCCCCATTCTGTTGACAACTGATTCTGTGACTACTGGAGGCCCGAACGGGACTACTCAGTTTCTGAAAAGCAGACAGAAGAGAGAGGTTGTTTCCCCACTGGATTAGCTGAATGAGACTGATCATGCTGATTTCCAGGATAATTTGTGGTATCATTACATGAACTATACTGTGAAAAGTATTCGACCAAATGCGTCCTGTTAGGTGTGTAGCTTGATGCCTCATTCTACTGCCTCTCCTGGTAGGTTGAGTCCGCATCCTGTGGCGGGACTCTTCTCGAAATGTATAGGTCTAAGTCTCCAATCTGTAGCTAATGCTCGCTGGCTGCAAATAACCCGCTATGAAATGTACACCTTTATTAATATAACGCTGGATGGCCTCGACGCAATTAAACAAGAATTAAGAGGAGTCAGGCTTATGGCATTGTAAAATAGGTTTATGCTAGGCCTCCAGAATGCAGCCTCTGAAGGAGTGTGTGCTCTGATAGGCGATTTGTGCTGTACCTACAGTATATCCCTGCTAATGCTGATGACCATGGTAACCTCACCCTCGCAATACACCAGCTGAAAGAACTTAAGGACAAAGTAAATCAAGAGCGGGGCATTGGCAATGAGTTCCCCTTCTTTTCATGGTTAAAATTGTTATTCGGGTCATGGGGAATGTTTTTCTTGAAACTATTCATGTCTGTTATTATAGTGTTTTTGCTGCTCTGTTGTTGTATAACTTGTATTATCCCTATGCTTCAATCTATGGTAAAGACTCATTAATATGCACTGATTAGAATAGACTCCCATGAGCCCTGGGACCCTCCAGGTGACCCCTACGAGGACTCCATAGTGAAAAAGCATTTTAAGGATAAAAAGGAGGGAATGTAATGGAAAGTTACTAAAGAAAAGTGTTTAATCCTAAAAATGTTGTTTACGGGCAATATTAAAGCAGCTGGATTCTGTGAACAAAGTGTGATAGTACCCAGCGGGTCAAGGGCACGGGATGTTCGAAGAATATGTTTATCTCTGCACCAGCAAAAAGGCGATGCAAAACTGCATGTAGCTGTCTTCTCTGTCCTTCAAGGCTTAGACCTATAAGTACTGGAAAATTACTGCCTCGCCTGTCTTTGTATTACTAACCAACCATAATGAAGTAAACAAGTTGAGCTGTTGCATCAGCTAAGTGTGTAAAATAAGGGACCTTTCCCTATTTTACTTTGGAAATCAGCCCCCACTTGCTGCACAGACTAGTGGTTGCTGTTGTGCAATATTATTTTTCATTTTGTTACAATGGACTTCACAGTGCTCCTAGGAAGGTTCAAAGCTTTGTAAATCTTTTTATAACCTTCTCCAGCTTTTTTCCTCCTAACAACTTCATCTCGAAGTTCCATAGGCAGCTCCTTGGTCTTCATGACAGTAGGACTGATCTGATCTGCTGTTTTAGTTGTGAGACCTCACAGTCAGTGATATTTATTGTGCAGTCAAGCAATTGAATACAGGTGTACCTTGTTAACATTTAGTGGGATCTCTCAAGATAACGGACCCAAATTAGGTTGCTAAAACAAAGGGAGTGAATACTTATCAATTAAGTAATTTTCCATTTTATTTTTAATAGATGTCTTCAGAATTTTAAATACTTAATTTCATTTGAACATTATAGAGAATTGCTTCTACAGGAGAGAAAAAAAATTAAACATTTTAATATGATTTAATTTGACCTTGCAACACAGCAGAATGAGAAATAAACAATGGGGTGTGAATACGTTCTGAAGGCACAGTATATATTGCTGTCCTGTCTCGTTTAAAAAAATAGTTGCATTGAAAAAAAAAACAAAGATATGGAATTATTAGTGATGGTGCCAAAATAGATTTTCTACTTAAAAGAGATTCATACAATATCGTATTCTTTTCGCAAGTACTTTGAGCTTTTTTGTAGAATTTAATCAGATGTGTGACTTTTATTTTTCCTGTGACAGTTAAGAATCCTTATCTGTTTTATACACATTTCTTGCTTAACATGGTAAGTTAAAAGCTGTTACAAAATTACAAGCCTATTCAATGAGAACAGTCTTAACTGTAAATTAAACTTAACATCCCAAGACTATAAAGGAATAAAACATTAATTCAATTTAGACCTAATTCATTTTAAAATTGAAAAAAACTAAAAGTAAAAAGCATTATATATTTTAGTATACAAATAAATTTAACTGTGTGACAAGAACTATTTCTGTTTTAGTCAACCATAAGGAAGAATACAGTCAAAATTTAGTTGACTAGACAAACTCAACAGTGGGTGACTACAAAGTGACTATGACTAAAAGACATCTTAGGAACAAGTAAAGGTTTATTCCATGCTGAAAAGAGAAGAAAAGAAACATTTCGGCTGTGGAGCCTTCTTTGGATGTCACATGCTGACGCATCTACCAACTTGAACTAAAAGACATTTTAAGTCACCTGACTGGATAAAACTCTTTCCACACTGACTGCAGCTGAATTATCTCCTGCATGAATATGCTGGTGGGCTCTCAAGGTACCTGAATGACTAAAACTCTTCTCACACTGACTGCAGCTGAATGGTCTCTCTCCTGTGTGTATGCGCTGGTGGGTTAGTAAGGTACTTGAATGACTAAAACTCTTCCCACACTGACCGCAGATGAACGGTCTCTCTCCTGTGTGAATGCGCTGGTGTGAATGTAAGTGGCTTATCTGACTAAAATTCTTCCCACACTGACTGCAGCTGAATGGTCTCTCTCCTGTGTGAATGCGCTGGTGGGTTATTAAGGTACATGACCGACTAAAACTCTTCCCACACTGACCGCAGATGAACGGTCTCTCTCCTGTGTGTCTGTGCTGGTGTAATTGTAAATGGCGTATCTGACTATAACTCTTCCCACACTGACTGCAGCTGAATGGTCTCTCTCCTGTGTGAATGCGCTGGTGGATTATTAAGCTACGTGACTGACTAAAACTCTTCCCACACTGACTGCAGACGAACGGTCTCTCGCCTGTGTGAATGTGCTGGTGTGATTGTAAGTGGCTTATCTGACTAAAGTTCTTCCCACACTGACTGCAGCTGAATGGTCTCTCTCCTGTGTGAATGCGCTGGTGTCTTTTTAAGTCACCTGACCTATTAAAATTCTTACCACACTGACTGCAGCTGAAAGGTCTCTCTCCTGTGTGAAGGTGCTGGTAGGGCTGTGAAATGCTAGACTGACAGTAAGGCTGCTCCCCCATGTGCCATAATGGTAGTTTGTCCACTCCATCTGAGCAAGGCCTTGACCGATTCTTCCTTTTCCTCTGATCGTGCTGCTGTAACTCAGTACTGTTCTCTTCACCAGATACATCAGTCTGCTGCTCTGCATGGTCAATCAACTGGGGCTCCGTGTCATGCTCTGTAAGATTAAACTCACCCAGTTCTTCTTTGTGCTCTAGTACAGAGACACTTCCCAGTTCATTACAACCTTGTGTAATATTTTTTGTGTCCAGATTATTAATCTTCTCTGTAAAATCATCACATACTAAGAGCCCAGGTGTCTCACTCTCAGGCTCAGTCTTCATCATGGGCACAGAGCCCAGATCCTCCACACTCTGTCTGCTCTCTGTGTGCTGCTCACTGAATGTCTCTTTCCCTTCTGCAGCAGTAAGCTCTGTCTCCTGCATCAAACTGGAGCCCCACTCCTCCTCACTGTGCTGCTGTTCAAGAGGAGCCCTGTCCCCAGCATTAGGGAGAGCACTGGTCTCTGAGCCTGTAAACACAGGACAAGAAAACAAGGCCTTCAAAATAATAATACATTTTATTTTAGTAGCAGCTTTAAAGGTGGCTTCTTAAAGCGCTTTACCAATAACAAAAAATACATCATATAAGCACGATGAGAATACACAATTTGAGGAGACAGTAGATGGTGGTACTGAGTACAGTAGGAACAGAGGGGTCAAGAACAGAACCAGTTAAATAAAGGCTGTTCTAAAGAATAAGGTTTTGAGTCTGGATTTGAAGGAGTTTAGAGAAGGTGACTCAATTATATCCTTGGGAAGAGAGTTCCAAAGCTTGGGGGCATAACAGGAGAACGCCCTGTCACCCAGAGAGTGTAGACGGACTGGGGGACAGATAGGAGACCAGAATTAGAAGAACGAAGACGGCAAGATGGGGAGTAGGATGATAACTCAGACAGGTACTGAGGTGCAAAGCGAGCAGGAGGATTTTTAAGTCGACACAAAACATGACAGGAAGCCAGTGCAAGGACTCCAGTATAGCAGTAACGTGAACACTTGTACTAGACTTGGTCAGGATTCTGGCTGCCAAATTTTGGATATACTGGAGTTTGTTCAATGTGGACTTAGAAACCCCAGAGAGTAGAGCGTTACAATAGTCGATTTGGGAGCAGCCAAAACTTTTCAGCCACTGATAACATGGGGCGTAGTCGTGGTTTTCGAGGTGAAAGAAATATGTTTTGACAACATACTACATATGTTGGTTGAAAGTCAAACATCCCCAAAGTTTTTCAATTTAGACTGAAGCTCAATTACAGGACCATCTACAGATAGAGTTACAGCAATGGTTTTACAAAGTTGATGGGTGGTGCCAATAAGCATGACTTCAGTCTTGTCACAGTTAAGATAAAGACATTTTGAGTCATCCAAGTTTTTATATATTTTATAATTTTATAAGAGGGGTTAATACAGAGACTGACTAGACACTTCAGCACATTAACACTGCACTGAGAGAGAGAGGGGTTAATACAGACACATTGACTAGACACTACAGCACATTAACACTGCACTGAGAGAGAGAGGGGTTAATACAGACACACTGACTAGACACTACAGCACATTAACACTGCAGTGAAAGATAGAGGGTTTAATACAGACTGACTGACTGGACACTACAGTACTTTAATAGTGTAGTGAGGGGGGGGGGTGAATACAGACAAACTTACTGGATTCATACAGACAAAATCCCTGGAGAACTGAGATATAATTAGTATACATATAAAAATCTAAACCAAAACAAGTTAAATACAATATGTGTAAACCGTGTTTCCTAATGACGTCGGATTACACACTGATTCAGTGAAACAACTGAATCTGAATGAGGTGTTTTCAGCACCGTAACCGGCCAAAATAGTTCAGTTTTCAGTAAAGAATCGCGTTGCTACATCACACAAGTCTTTCCCACTTCACTCTGCAATCTCTCCATCTCTCCACTATATTCTCACATCTTTCGGAAAGTTTTTTAAAGACAGTTTGATAGTTTGTTAGAACGCGTACTGATAATGAGAATGTTTACTCTTGTGAGATGTTTTCTTTAAAATGAAGCGTGTTTTTTTAAAATCTCACGAGGAAGTTAAAAATACTGGTTTTAAACGCACTCATACAAGTCACCACACTGACCTGACAGCTCCAGTTTCGTGTCCATTTCTTTTTTTATTTCTGCAGTGACTTCACATGGAAGCGCCTGGGTACCCTGATCTCCTCCTGCTCCCGACTCCTCCCACAGCTGCAATCTCCACTTCAGGCTCTCGTTTTCCTTCTTCAGCTGCGCCATTTCACTCCCGACACTGTCTTCCACACACTGTGTGATTTTAATCACGGCCCGTCTCACCAGAATCTGGGAGACGCCGCGGAGTTTGCCTTGAAACTCGTCCTCGGTGTCAGACATCCTGTTTCCAAAAAGTTCTGAAACTTCATACACGATCGATTTGAGCAAAACCTGCATGAACGAGTCAAGCTGGGTTTGCAGATTTAACAAGCACTCCGCCATCCTTCTTCAGAGTCGGTCAGAAACAAAGGCAGACTTGCGAAGTTTAAACAGAATAACTTTCTTCTTTATTTTTATTCTTCACAGATCCTGTTGTCAGGGCTGTGATCAGTTCAAGCACGAACACAGCCGACAAGACGCTACGTATTCAGAAACTAAAGCTATTAAAAAAAACAACAACTTTCTTATTTATGTAAAGAAAATGATTCAATCGCCAACACGTGGGTGAAAGATATGCAGTGTCGCGCAGTATGATGACATCATCCACTAGCGCGGCCGCGACTTCAAAACAACCGAGAAGCGGGGCTGAGAAAGAGGAGTTTCTGCAGCCGGATATAAACTTCACTGCACCTCCTAGCGCCACCTAGTCAAGAGGAGTGAATCACCTGCGACTTGCGCCGTTCGCAAGCCTGAATTTTGTGAAACGGAACAAATTTATTTTTTTGCCCTTGCACAACGAAAACGTCTCAAGTGGATCTTTATTCTACATCTCCCTATGCAGGTTTTTTGTAAAAGAAAAAAAATGCTGTCATTTTCTTGCCAGCTGACAGTATTTATTCTTCACCGATAAGCAAGATTTGTATTTCTTATTTCGGAAAAAATAATTCTTCGAAAAACAAGTTGTTCCAGAAAGGAAATCAATACTTGCATTTAACAAAATCAAGCTATATGTGATTGTCCTTAATTATGTATGGAGTCTGGCAAAGAATAGTGTGGTCTGTGTCTTTAGGTACTGAAAGCAACTGACGAGTTTAGGTGCTCTTAGGTATTTCCTGGAGATCAGGTCTAAATTAACATCAAAGGAACCAAGTAAAGGTTTATTCCCTGTCACATAAGAAGGCTCCACAGCTGGAATGTTGTGTTTCCTTCTCTTGTGGGATTCACTTTACACCTTAACACCTTATCTAGGGGGATTGTAGTCTGTTATGTGTTTGCTGGAGATCTGGTCTAAATTAACATCAAAGGAACATTTAAAGGTTTATTCCACGTCACACCCGAAGAAGGGTCCACGTTGTGTTTCCTTCTCTTTTCAGCATGGAATAAACCTATACTTTTTCCTTTGCAGCCCACGCATGCTGATGCAGCCCTCTACGTAAATTACCTTCGGCTGTGGACCTCCAGCTGACCTGCACACAAATATATGAGGAGGTCTACTGAGACAAGAGGAGTACGATAGAGTACCGAAGACTTGAAAAAGCTCTTGCATTAGATTCTGTGTTTTTGTTGTTCCCCAGATTTGTTTTCAATGTTCTTTTTCTTTTGAAGCTGTTGTGTTTGGCTGTTTTTGTTTTAGTTGTTAAACTACTACAGGGATTAACCTAGGTAAAATTGTGTAGCCTGGCAAAGAATAACCAGCACAGGACACAAATATATTTTTGGGGTTCTTTATTTCCAGGTTAGTATGGTGTCTAATCTGTTTTGTTAGTTTGGAACATAATAAAAAGCAAAATAAATGACATATAATGATATATTTGACTACACAAACTATGGTAGTGGTTCTTTCTACCGTGAGGGAAAACGGTAAAAAAAACACATTTCAGTTTGACGGTTTCAACATTCCATCTAACCGTTACAAAATCACACTGAACAAAAATAAATTACATTACAGTTTAAATTTAAATAACTCACCACGCAGTGCGTGCAGAAATAGGCCTCCTACAGGCTGCACAGGTCACCTCTCAGCACCACCCTCACTGAGAACTACATTACATTACAACAATAATTAGTATAATACTCTTACATTGACATGCACTTAACAAACGGTGCTTGTCTTAATCCTATGAAATACCCCTTTATACTGGTTAATACGTTTTATTTGAGACTCATTTAGGGTGTAAATAGGAAAACAACCCAGTATTTACTGTTACAACTCTCTGCAGTAATTTAGTTTTTTTCAACTGATACACACTGCTTCTTAATCCTACTGCACATGCACAGACCATGCAGTGTGTGCAAAAATTGACCCTGTTCTCATTGGAACAGTGAGAAAGGCATACCTGGGTGCCCTCGAACCAGCACCTTACTTTCATCTTAGTCCCAACCTTACCACACTAAGCAATTGTACCACAGAGACTCCAACAAATTGGTTTTCTCCATTTGCAGTATTGGGGTAAAAAAAAATCTGCACTTTTAAGCAAGTATTGTATTTCAAATTTCGCAAATTGTAAGAATTTCTTGAAAAATGTTGTTTCAGAAAGAAACTGAGTAGACGGGAATAGCCCAGTCAGTAGAATATTGAACTTTTCATCTCAGGGTCCCTATTCAGGTGGCTGATTTTCTTGCAAATGCTGTGAACCTGCAAAATAGATGGTCTTTTGTCCCTCAGTTTTTCAAGCTGTTCTATGAATGTTTAAAATGTTCAATATTTTTCATGCTTATAAGCACTTTCTATCACAAAGTTTATGGTGTTCTTGACGCTGTGCTGCACGTAGATAATGTAGACGAGAGCACAGGTAACAGTACAGGACAAGCAGTGAGGAGCGCGCATAGCTTTCAACTCAGTGCGGAGTCCAGAGGGAGGTCTCGCTCGCTGAACGATCTCTCAAGAAACCCCCGTTGAGATTCAACAAGTGTCTAACAATCACGTTCAAAAAGATGACGATACGTTTTTTTAACATATCCTTACATTTGCCCGTACAGTACAACATATTTTCTGTACCCTCAAATCCCCAATGTTACTACTTTCTCCTGAATCACAATAAATTATACAACAAATCTACTTAAAAGAACAGATATGACAGAACACATTTAAGACTTACACCCCCTTTAAATATGCATTTGCTTTATCTGAGTTTTCTTACCTCCCTGGGGTACCTGAAAATTCACTATCGCATATTAAAGGCTGTACATGTAATACAACTACTAATAAAGATAGACATTAAAGTTAAGTACTAATAAATTACACTTTTATTGAGACATGTATTGATAAAATTCATTGTGAATAGTTGTGGTGTCTGAAAAACAATTTCAGTTAAATATAACAATTATTTTCAAGCTAGTGGTGCATAAGCTCGTTATTTAGTGACTATATTATTTCTACTATATTCACGACAGTTCTAATGTGATCGCTTGTTCCGCTTAGTCCGCTACTGAGTTGCTTAAACCCTGTGAAGAGGCTTCAGTAACATCTAATGGGCAGCAGCTGTTATTTTAGGTTTGTTGCAATTGAGGACACAGCTGCTGACAAATTTCAGTGGCCACGTTTGTTGCAGCTGACCCGTTGTAGATACCAATCAGCTGCAAGAAAAAAAACAAACATCACCTGTGCCTTTTAAAAAAATAAAAACAGAGTAGTAGTTATTGAGGTAATTTCAGGTAGAATGTAAGAAGTAAAGTTAACTAGTCCCACAGTAATGCTTGGGGTCCTATCAATAAAATAGTTGTAACCCGAAAACACAACAACCACAAAGCGAGAAGTCCTCCAGGAACCTATGTAAATCAGTGTAGTAGTCTAACAACTATAAAAAAGCATTCAAAACAAAAAGAAAAAGAACATTAAAAACATATCTGGGGAACTCATCTATCTGTGTAAAGCTCAGCTGCAGGTCCACAGCTGATGGTAATTTAAGTAGCTGTGTCAGCATGCATGGGCTGCAAAGGAACGAGGGAAGGTTTATTCAATACTGAAACGAGAAGGAAACAATGTTTTGGGCTTGTAGCGACATTCTTTGGTGTCAATCAGCAGACGGATTTTTCTTCATGTTCTGCTGTGCAGTTTGAACATATATCTGATTTTTGAGGCAAATAACCTTTGTACATGATCTGGAATGTGACTGGTTAAATTACATTAATTACAAGGCGCCCTGCTTATCTGTGGAACATCACGTTCAAGTCTAGTGACAGCCACATCATAGATTGGAAGCATGAAAGTTTCAGGTTACTTTTTTATTATAGATTCAAGCAAATGTGAAGAGCATTATTTTATTTCTCATCGTTGTTGTTTATGGGCAGGATCCGAATTTTTTTGTTGTTTTTATCTTTTCCCGTGGCAAAATTCTTAAGATTTCTTCTGTTTCTAAAGGTAGTTTTAGCTCAGGTTACTTTCAAGGTCAGTTTCTTTATTATAGGTTCATGAAAGCCTGAATTCCTTTGCAATAAATATTTCAGAATCCCAGTCAAATCCAGTACAATTTTTGCTCAGTTCTGCAGTCTACTGTTTGTGCGTTGTATATAAGATGCCGCTTAAAGCATTTCTGAAACGGGAGACACGTTGCAAATGCATCTTCCTGTAAAAATAAAATTACTTCAAAGGGGCTGTACATTGAGGTCTGAAGCCTGCTCCACAGGAGAACTATATCCAGAGGTGCCAAAGAACTAAATATTTCACCAAGAGAGAGGAAGAATCACAGAAAACGAAGGAGCAGTCGCTTCCATGCTTTATAATACTTCAAGTTCAGATAATAAGAGCCACTGTCAGGAGCTGGATTAAAGCTGTAGTCTCTTTGGGGGAGTGGGTTGGAGTCCCACGGCTGCCAAATATCTCCTTGTTAAGAATCACTTTTTTTTGTTGCTGTCTGCATGAGAATTAAACCAGTTTAATTAATTTGAACAACATAATAGTCACATTTGAGTGTGTTATATTCTCCTTCTCATTGTAATTTATACTCAAAGATTTATAGATTTTCTTCTTTATTTTTAAAACATACACAAAGTTTGCTGTTAAAAAACGTGCTGCATATAAAACAATTTCGAGGGGTCAATGCATCCTTGAAGGTGCGGTGGCCAAGTGGTAAAGCATTGGTCTCATATACTCAAGATCAGTGGTTTAAACTCTGTCTGTGCCTTCTTCTTTCACTGCCATGTTTCATTATCTAGGTCTTTATCTAAGAACTTTATTGTCTTTTCACAAATAAATACAGAATAATACAAAGAAGACATTTTACAGTCCTATATAAACCAGTAACAGCATCAACGTACACATTCAGAAGAGGTCACAATGCCAATAGAAAAACACATTTGCTCTGGTAAATTAGATCACATATCATGTTAAATCACTTCTCCTAACTTCTTGCTCATGCTGTTTTCAGCAATGAAATAAAATGCATGTGTTTACCTTGCAAGATTTCTTGTTTACTTATCAATGAGTTTACAAAGAAAGAAAAAGGCATTTTCACAAATAATACACAGATCTGTCACCCAGTTGACAAGCACATTGAGCTCCATGGACATGAAAAGTGCCAGATAAAAGCCATTTCTCATCCTTTCTCTTAGTGTTGGTGCTGCTATCGCAGGTAAAGGAAGCAAGTTGCACAGCAAGCAGGCTCAGTGCACACTGAACGCAGTTGTCTCAGAGCAGGTGAGACATGTCCAAGTGGCTGTAAAAGGACAACACTTTGCCGGCGCCGTGGCTTAGTTGGTCAAAGCGCCTGTCAAGGAGACCTAGAGAACAGGAGATCCTGGATCCGATTCCCAGCAGTGCCTTTCTTCCTATCTGACTATACAGAATTTATCCTTTTGGGCAAATCACATATGACTTGTTTGAGTTGAATGCAAGTGTTCATTTCCTTTCTGGAACAACTTGATGTTCAAGAAATCCATACAGCTTGCTGTAGTGGCAAGGCTTATTATAATACAGGATTTAAGTTTGCTGCTCCTTTGCCAGTCTCTCTCTCCCTCATCTCAGTGGCGCTGGACACACGGAGACCATTCCATGTGGTTCAGATTTAAGGTGCTTTTCTATCTGATAGAGTTCCCTCAAAGGAACAACTCCCAAGGCTGAGATTCTCCAGCCACCCGAAAGAATGGTCATCCCTGGCGCCTTACTGTCTGGTTTACAATCCTAAGGTCAGACAGCATTGTTACTCATCCTCCACCTTGATCAGCCAATCAGGAACTGGTAGGACAGGATAACCCCACGTGGGTCTCAAATGCCCGTGAAGCTTTCAACCGATGAATGACCTTCCTCCAGATAAAAGAGGCAGCACAGGGCCCAGAAGGTGCCCCTGCAGGACATTCTCAGACTCAGCTTGGACAATCACGTGACATCCAGTGTGTCCAAGTGCCAGGACTTTACTTTGTTCTAAGAGTCAAGTTCTAAGCAAGTTCGAACCACTGGTAACCGTGAATGCTCGCCTGATCAACGAGTGAACTATGGTCGGTAATGTCAACAGCTGATTCTCAGTAGTCAGGACTAGCGCTAAATCAGGAAAGTACCGGTCTTCTTCCCATCTAAAGAGTGTGACTTACTCAGACTCGCAGTCACTTTTCACGTGCACAAACTCTGATAGTTCAGCCAGGTCTAACTAGCCGGTCTTCAGAGAGTCACTGCCAGTGCGCTGCAGCAGGAATCTCTCAATCCTTCTCCTACAACTCCAGCCGCAACAGGACTGCTTGGCACCGGGCACCGTTTGTCTCTGTCGAGACCTGTCAGCAAGTTGACTGCTTTAGTCTCACCAGCACAAGCCAACCAAGATCATGTGTCTCAGTGCAGGTATCTTCTTATTCAAACAGTATTAAACACTTCAGGAAGAACAAATTAATTTAAACTGACAGCAGTAGGCACTTCTTTACACAGAAGGTTTTGGGGGTGTGGAACAAGCTGTCTAGCCATATTGTGGAAGCTGATAGCCTGGCTTATCTCACAAGACAGCTGGATGAGACCCTACAGTCAGGATAGGAGGCACTACTGTACATAGAAGGTTGGGGGGGAGTGGAGCAAACTACCCAACCATGTTGTTGAAGCCAATATTCATGTTCCTCTGGGATCTGCCCCAGGCATCAGTGTGACGCCACTCTCCCTGCTTGGCCATTCCAAGTCTCTCCCAGCGGCGTTGGGGAGTTACCAGCCAGTCACAGAAACACATCTTCATCATCATGGGCCAAGATGACCCTACATCACAGTGGCCTCCCATCCTTAATCCTGAAGCAGTGTCCAGCCCTCGGCTATACAGCTTCATGATCCCCAACATCCCTGCCAAGATCTGTTGAGGGGCCAGTTCTGCTAGACCAGGAGTCTCAAGCCCTTTTCCAGTCACTGGAGGGCCAAGTGCATCTTCAGGTTTTCTTTCCAAATGGGTCTAGCCAATTAAACAATTAAGCTAATTATTTTCTAAGTAAGATATGAAAATAATGTGCTTAATAATAAATTTTAATGTCTCTTACTGTTGAAGACTCAAAATATTCAAGGCACAGTTTAATATTTTAGGCCAGGATAAAGGTATTAGAATGATTTTTGTTTAATTAAAGAAATTGATAAT
Organism: Atractosteus spatula; assembly: GCF_055471065.1. NCBI lineage: Eukaryota > Metazoa > Chordata > Actinopteri > Semionotiformes > Lepisosteidae > Atractosteus > Atractosteus spatula. The sequence continues at coordinate 13,272,453 of NC_142715.1, read as the reverse complement.
ATTTGTAACCAAGAGCTCTGGTCAGAAAACCAGGAGATGCACCAGACCCTCTTTGAATGGAGATTGAGACCCCCTGTCTCTCACACTCACCCTCTCTCACACTCACTGTCTCAAGCACACACCCTTTCACTCCTAATAATAATAATAATAATAATAATAATAATAATAATAATAATAATAATAATGCAGACTCACTGCTCCTGGGGTCTTGGGTCTGGCTCCACAACTTGTGTCGGATGGGTCTCCTGTTACCTCTTTCCTGATCTGGGGACGTCAGACACAGTTCTTTTATAGACACGGTCTGAACAAGACTCACAAGCACACACACCCAAAGACACACACTCCCACATACTCACACATGCAGATGCACACACTGTCAGGTAGAGCCTTCTCTTCCCCATAAAAAGGACAGCAGGGCCCTGCTACTGCGATATGTTTTAATTTCAGGGAAAGTAGAAAAAAGAAGAAAAATCAGAATAAGTTCAGGGACAGCAGTGGACTCTTAGCTCTCTGGGCCTGGGACCTGAGTCTTAAGCACATCTCCGGTTTCTGTTGGGTCTGGACAGCTTCTCTGGTCACCTCTGTTGACATCTGTGGACAGGACGGTTCTGTTAGACAAATGAACTCTACCTGACGTCACTCCCACACTCAATCAATCAATCGTATTTTTTTCTTGTATTGTGCCTCCAGAGCATCAAGGCACTTTACAAAACATATCTAGAAAAACAGAATTTAAATGTGTAGTATTGTAGTTTCTAAAGTAACTGCTTGAATAATCCAACAACCACTGCTGCTACTGCTGCTATTGCTGCTATTACTACTACTACAACCATGGCTACAACTTCTAATACTAATTCTGATACTAATACTCCGCTACTACTAATCAGCTGTCATTACTACTAAGAGTGATAAAAACAGAGCACTCACATCTCTGTAGACATTGGTCTGGACTCTAGAAAGTGATTCCATTCACAAGCAGCTCTGGACCTCAACACCTGTTGATGGGTCACTTCTGTCAGACACAACAGTGGAGCCCAAGCCCACCTACACACACATTCACACACACTGACAGATATACACCCACACACTCACACACATGTGTAGTGTCTGTGCGTGATATTAAGCCACGCACAGACACTACACATACTGACTGACACCACACACATTTATACACACAATCATGACTAACACTAACACAAATACTGCTAACTGCCATTATGTATTACACTATCATTATTACTAACAATAACACAAACTAACTACTACACTAATAATACTAATAATAACAGTAATGCTATAAAAAGAACTAAAATGACGAAGAGTGTTAATATTCTGACACTAACGTTATGATTATCATTAATATTAACATTCATACTAACATTAAAACTAAAATTAATAGTAGCTCTATCATCTCTAATTCTCACATGAATACTAGTATTATTAGTAAAACTACTAGATATACTCTCAGTAATATTAACACGAATGCTAGTATTGAAATTAATCAGTTGTGCTATCATCATTAATACTCACATAGGCACACAGACACTACACACACCCACACACTCACCCACATCACACACACTGAAAAATACCAAACACTCACAGACACAAATCCACACACTCACAGACACCACACTCTTACCTACACTATAACTAACACAATACTACTGATATTACAACAGTAACACTATCACTACGACTAACACTATCATTATCACTACCATTGATACAAACTACTACTACACTACTAATACTAATAATAACAGTAATCCTATCACTAAAACTAACATGACTACTAATGTAAATACTCTAACAGTAACTCTATAATAATCACTAACATTAACAATAATAATAGCATTAATAATTAAACTACCAGTTGTACTCTTATTAATATGAACATGAAGACACTAGTATCAGTATTAGTTGCTGTCCGTGACGTCACATCGCTCACTTTGACGAAGGCGAGACACCTAGCACAGTGACGTGAAGCGTGTCACCATGGTTACCATACTTATGATTTGTAAACAAATGGAAAATGCATTTAAACTGTTGCTTACACAAATTTATCAACTTGGAATATAATTTTCTAGCTCTAGGGTGAAATTTTTAAATAATAATTTGAATAATCATTCTTTAATTTCGGATTGAACATTATTAACACTTAACGAACTATGGTTATTGATCGATACAGGCTGTATTGACTGTTTTCTAGATATTTAAAACAGGGTCAAATACGGGAAAATAATCAGTACTTACCAATCGGTGAAATTAATCGATTATTCTACGGTTCTTCAGTTGAATTAATTGGTTGACGATAGATACAGTAAGTGATCAATAACTCGGCTCCATGCACTCAGCGCGCCTCCCGCGGTCTCGCCCTCTGATCCCGGCGCTCTGGCTCGTGTCTGTGACGTCACAGCCGTCTTTCTGACAGTGCAGAGCGCGTCTCCGCTGGGGGAGACTGCTGTCCGGAGCTCGGGGGGCTTTTCTTACAGATACAACAAATCCAAAAAAAAAAAAACACACCGCCTGTGAAGAGAGGCGAATCATAACAACTGGAGAAGTAGAGCGACGAAGCGAGGAATGAAATTAATTAAACAGAAAAAAAGCTTGCTTCACAGACTAATTTGTTGTATAGCGTACTCCCGTAGAGCAGAAGAGAAAGAGCACAAGTCTGTGTACTGTAATGAGCACTTTTAAGCGTTTTACACGAATCTCCACGGAACAGAAGCCAGGAGGATCAGACTCCTGATCCTGGAGGCTTAAAGTGATATCCTGGTTTTATTTCCACTCGAGCTCTCAGTTCCTCAGCTGGTGTGATTATTTAATTATCTGTATAATTGTTATCAGACACTGTTTAACTGTATATTTATAAGACTCTCCATGAGAGACGTGTGGGAGACGCTCAGTCCCAGAGCGTGAAATCACACACAGACAGGTCTTCTGTGTGATCTGAGTCCCACTGCTCAGAGCTACAGACTGGTCAACTGGTCACTATTGTAGACACGACCATCGGTCTGCTGCTGCTGATAATCATAATACACTGGTAAGAGCGACAACACTGATGTTCATTAAATAAGTAAAAATAATAATAAGAGATAATCACATATTGTTCAATTGTCAGTCAAACACTTCTGTCAGAGGTTTGTAAGCTGACGTACAGTACAGACAATGAATCAGGACAGTAATACTGAAGGGCTGGAAGTCCTGGAAAGGTTAATAGAAGCTTCTTGCTTCTGACCTGGAATAGAGCCCACAGCTGCCAGATCAGTGACCCCCTGAGCCCAGATCCAGGAGCTCTTCTCTGTCTCTAAGACGGCTGTGAGGAAGGTGAAAAGGGGGAGATGTGACCTGAGTCCAGGCTGTTCTGTCTGATATTATTCGTGTAGCAGCTCCGATTGTCTGAATATCCTCTGGTTCTGGATTGTCAGGATGGAGATGAGCTTCAGGAGGTAGGAGTCTGAGTAAACTGCTGAGGGACCCAGACCTCTGTGTGTGAGTCTGAGCTGTGAAGTTGACTGAGAAGAGTTTTTTTTATTCTGCTTCTGAGAATTTTTTTTCCTTTGCCAAGTAATGTTACATCCCCTTCAGATACTCTGCACAGATTGTCAGAGTGAGAGAAGAGGAGAGAGAGATGGACAGATAAGTGCACACACAGCAAGAGAGACAGGAAGGGGGAGAGAGAGGAGAAGGAGCAAGAAGACAGTGCAGGTGTTCAACCACACTGTGACCACAGGAGACAGGAGGCTTTTCTCAACTCCTGAGGAGCTCAGTGCTCATGGCCACTCAGGCTCAGAGGCTCTGGCAGCAGTCAGGTCTGAGAGCTACTCCTCATACTGACAGTGGAGCTCTGAGAGTCAGCCTCCATTCTGACAGGAACAGCCCCTCCTGTTCAGCCCTGAGAGACACACTGAGAGAGCTGTGTGGGGAGAGGACCTGTCACCCTGTAGAGCTCTATGCACTGGGCTCTCCTGTGTGCCTCACTGTACAGCAATAGAGCTCTGAACACTGGGCTACCTGTGTGTCTCTGTACAGCACTAAAGATCTGAACACTGGTCTCCCCCGTGTGTCTTCCTGTACAGCTCAGCTCTCAGCCGCCTCATCACAGTGCACTGCACATCACAGCACAAACCATAGACTCATTGCTGACCTGCAGTTCCAGTAAAGCTCTGACGAAACAGGCCCATTTTCTAAAGACAGGGGAGTGAAGAGATAGAGCAGTTTTACTGAAGATAATATGTCCCTCTGTAAAAATATGCTGTCATATCATGATATGAACATTTTTCATGCTAGCCCAGCAGGAATTGTGGCCTTAAATCACAGCTGTTTGGTTGTATTAACTAGGACTGATTGTTTCTAGTTAATCATTTTGTTGTTTTTTAATACTTTGAAACAGACTCCTGCTCCTGAAGTTATTATGGTGAAGCTGCAACAAATACTACTGCTGCTATTACTACTACTGCAAATACTGCTACTATTACTACACTTACTACTGCTACTACAACTATAACAGCTACAGTACTACTATTGCTGCTACAGATACAATGGCAACTAGTAATATTTTACTGCCACTACTAATGCTACTAAAGGTACTAGTACTACTGTTACTACTGCTGCCACTGCTACTACTTCTACTACTATTAATAAGAAGGATGTGAGCTGTGTTCTCACTGTTCAGCCTCGGTCTATTAACAAGTACTGATGTTTTCTTTTTGTTTTTCCGATTTTGAAACTAACTCCTGCTCTTCTGCTCCTGCTGCTGCAATTATTATAGTGAAGCTGCAACAAAGCTCTAGTATATTGTTGAACAAAAGATTTTAAATACAGCATAACTACTACTACTGTTACTATTGCTCATGGTTCTAGTGCTACTACTGCTACTACAGCTACTAGTACTGCTGCCACTGATACAACTGCAACTAATAACATTTTACAGCTACTACTAATGTTTCTAAAGCTACTAGTAGTACTGTTACTGCTACTAATACTGCTGCCACTGACACTACTGCTACTACCACTACTACTAATAAGGAGCTGCACTGTGTGTCTCCCTGCTCAGCTCTCAGCTGCCTCTGAGAGTCAGCCTCCATTCTGACAGGAACAGCCCCTCCTGTTCAACCCTGAGAGACACACCAAGAGAGTTGTGTGGGGAGAGGACGTGTCACACTGTATAGCACTGGAGCTCTGAACATTGGGCTCCCTGTGTGTCCCTGTACAGCACTGGAGCTCTGAACACTGGGCTCTCCTGTGTGTCTCCCTATACAGCTCAGCTCTCAGCTGCCTCATCACACTGACAACTACAGCCTCACAGTACAGCCTGGCTTCCTGTGCTGGAAGAGCTCAGAAGAGCACAAACCACAGACTCACTGCAGAGTCTGACCTGAGGCTCCAGTAAAGCTCTGCCTTAAATCAGTTCAAATTATGAACTTTTTTTTTCATAATTCTGTTGCTTTTTCAAATTTGAAACTGACTCCTGCTCTGCGGCTCCTGCTGCTGCAGCTATTATTGTGAAGCTTTAACACAAGAACTTTGCTATATTGAACAGGAGAGTTTAAATACAGCATAACTGCTAATACACACCTACTGCTACTACTGCTGCTACTAATATTTTACTGCTGCTCCTACTGCTACTATTACCTATAATAATAAGGAAGGGGATGTGAGCTGCACTGTGCTGTTAGAGAGTCTCAGTAATGCAGTCAACTCCACACAGAGTGACACTGGGGTCACAGCTGGAGGGGTTGGAACATCTGTTTGGATTGTAGCTGCACAGAGACAGACTCAGGGTCTGAGGGAGTCAACTGGGAGAGCTGCTGTCCAACAGGCTCAGTACAGACGGGACAATCACTGCTGAGCTTTTCTTTCTTTTTCATTTAAATTATTGATCACAGTCACACAGCCAGTTCTTATTCAGTCCACCTTGTCTCTGTATTCCTGTGCTGACCTGAGTGACCTCACTGCCACCTTGAGGACAGGCTTTTCTCACACTGTCCTTGACCAGAACCAGAAGACATAACTGTCTGGAGACACAACAACTCTGTGACTCACTGCAGGACACCAGTCACTGGACACTGCCTGACACAGACAGCAAGGCACACAGGACCATATTCAGGACACCAGTCACTGGACACTTCCTGAAACAGACAGCAAGAATCACAGGACCATATATAGATAATTGATTATCTTGATACTGATTTAAAAATATAATACTTATCTACAATTTTTTTTAGTTCAATATCTGATCTCTTCCTGACCCTGCAGCACCTGCAGCCCTGCTGTCTGTATCTGTATCTGTGTTTCCTCCAGTGAGACACAGAGCTGCTCCTGTCTCTCCTCCCGTCCGCACTGCTGGGAATGTCTTCAGGAGAGGAAACAGTGATGTGGCTCTGATATATTTGGAGAAGACTGAAAGGGCCCTGTCTGATTGGCTGTCCCGCCTGTTTGAGAGGTTCCTGCTGTCAGTTGTTACTGGGGGTCCGGGTTGCGGAGCAGCAGCTCAGTTGCCCTGTGGGTTCAGGGGTGAAGACAGGGGTCTCAGCTGCGCTCTGTCCTGATGACAATGGAGAGCTGCCTGTCCATCTTCTCTCTTGCTGTCCTGGTGCTGCAGAGCTCAGCCAGTAAGTGTTCACTCTTCTCCTGTCCAGCTCTTCAGATAAGGCCCTGATTTTTTTAGTGAATTGGAAACAGAATCAGGGGTGTTTAAAGTTTCTTACAGAGTGGATTGATAGTGTAGGATTGTGATTTTTGTTACTGTATGTCTGTGTGTTTCTGGGTGACACAGCAGAGCAGCAGATGTCAGTTGACAGACAGATGCTCCAGCTGTTCTCTCAGTCTTGAGTTCTGAGGGTTCAGTAGGAGAGAGAAGTAGAGAAAGGGCTAAGACTGAGGACCTCAGGTCCCTCCTGAACTCCTGGCATCTGGACCGAGGAATTAGGCAGAGAGCGTTCAGTGTATTTCTTACTGAATCAGGCACTGCTTTGCTGTACATGAGCAGAACATTTCAAAATCGTTTTCTTTTACAATACCTGACCCATAGCCAGGATTAAAAACATTGAACAGCAAGTAATAAAAATGATTAAAATAATGACGCTGGGAATTTTTAAAGGTCATCCTCGATGTTCTAGAACAGGGGTGGGGAACCTTTTTCTGCCAAGGGCCATTTGGATATTTATAACATCATTCGCGGGCCATACAAAATTATCAATTTAAAAATTAGCCTGCTATATTTGGTCAAACATTTAATTAACTCACCCCTAATGTGATGGCTGGAACTGCTTCTCTTTGGTGAGGCGTGTGATGTTAGCTGGTATTGATGATGTTGCTACTCGCAACTGCTTTTCCAGGTTTGGGTCGGTCAGTCTGGAGTGCAGTCGACTCTTTGTGATGGTAAGTTTTGAAAAAAACTGCTCGCAGAAGTAAGTTGTTCCGAACACAGATGCATATTTCAATGCACCTAGCCTTCAGCTCATCATCGCTTTGCAGCTGAATGATTTTGTGTTGTTGGTTATCAGGCACATCAGCTGGTTCCACATTGAGAGATGTAGCAAAGATGTTCAATTCCATTTGTTTACTTTTCACGTCCTTGAATCTTTCATTAAATGCCTCAATTAGTTTTGCACATTCACCAGCATATTCAAGTGAAGTAGAAGGCTTTTGTCCTTCCAGAGTGGGGAAATGCACCGTGTTATTCCTTTCGAGTTGCACTTTCCACAGTTTTTTTTCGGCTTTTTCATTACTGCTAACGCATCGCCACAAACTAGGCACACAGGTTTGCCTTTGACTTCAACAAAAAATAATAATTTGTCCATTTCTCTTGGAAAGATCGACAATCTGCATAAACTTTTCTTTTCTTTGTAGTCGCCATTTGTAGGATGTCACACCACTTACTGTAAGTTTTAATAACTATCCAGCGTGTGTGTCGCCAGCGACGCAATTATTTTGCTTTGATCGCTGTTCTAATCCTCCATCTTGGATTTGGAACATATCCAACATTCGTATCATCGACTCTTGAGGTCTTTTCTGTGTACTGTAATTTCCTTAATCTTCATCTGAGATTCAGTTTTTGCGAGGATTGTTGATCATAGACGTGTGGGTAAAGGTTGGATTGGAGTAATCGTCTGTGTCGACAAAGAAGTCGACAACATCGTTGTCAATCATCAGAGGCAAGGTCATCAAGGTCGCGAGGAATCATCTCATCGCATCTCGTCTCATCATCACCGGATCGCCGTAGTTTCGCCACAGTGTGTTAACACTTTCGCAACGTGTACACTCCCAGCCTGACCAGACCAAATGATTTAGTGGGCCTTATACGGCCCGCAGGCCGGATGTTCCCCACCCCTGTTCTAGAAGATGGGTTAACTATTTATGACTGATTATCTTATATGAGTTTTCATTATTTGTTTTATTTCATATAAAATAGTTTATTTAGATATCTACTTTGCTGTTAACAATTAAGACCTAAAATGTCTTCAAATTCATTTCTGTAGTGCCTCACATACTACTATTAATGGTGTTCGTTGTAGCCTAGAGAAATGTAAGGAAACATTTAATAATTTTTTGGTTTAAGTTGTGACAGCTTTTCTTTTCCTAAAACACTTTTAGGTTTTATTCTCAAAACATTTTTCAAATATGACTGGTGTGCATTATATTTATGATACTGTTATATTTGTGAAAACACAACATGTTTTCTTTGCACAGTAGCATGTAACTGTGTGCATCTGTCTGGTTTAATTTAAGGCTACAGGTTACTGCTTAGCTGGTGTTTGTTGCCTTGTAGGCAAACAGAATTCTTGCACTCTTTGCACATATACCTCTGCTGTTATTTATTTAAAAGACTTGGTTTTGCCTTGTGGTTAGCACTGCTGCCTCTATATTCTGAAGGCTATGTGTTTGATTCCAAACTGCGTCCCATTCTTTGTGGAGTCAGAAAATATTTTCTGTTTTTTATTTTAAATTAATTTAGTAAAATGTCTGGATATTTCTTTTTCTTTTACATTATAGAGTACTTTGTGTTAATGAGGGGCAAACATTCTCAGTTAAATACATCATGGTTCCATGCTGTTACACAATAAAATGTGAAAAAGTCCAAGGTGGATGTAGACTTTCTTTAGGCATTGTATGTGGGTTTCAGATGTTCTTGTATCAGACTGGGTGTTCTTGACTTATGCACTTTCTGTGTGGAGTTTGCATGTTCTTCACATGTCTTACTGTTTTTTTGTTTCTGTGGCTGTTCCAGTTTCCTCCATAAAATCATCCAATTACATTAAGAACATGTACCAGTGCTGCAACCTGTAATCCAAATACAGTCCACACAATTCTGATTGATTATATACATGTACTATGCTAGTTTTGGAGTCTTAAAGTCAATTTGAGGTATAGAATTTAAGGGACTGGTCTGAATTATGTACAGTGTGACTATTAACACCAAACCTGGAGGCATTTATATTCTCACTTTGTCAAAGTTGCACTTCTTATTTCGATGGTGTATCGTTTTAATGGTATATTTTGTTTAAAAGTATAAAATTGTCTTTCATGGGAAAAAAAAGAATCTGAATTTGGAATGGAATAAGAAATGCCTACTTCTTTAGAAATTTACATTCTAATTGAAACTAGTAATAACATCATCCCTTTGCAATTTTATGATAAGGTACAAAGGTACATTTGGAATACAGTGGCACTCTTAAAAATCAGAATTTACATTTGTGTACAATTTCACACATTCTTTAGAAATGCACGGTTTCATATTAATGATGTTAGTTTAGTCTATGAAAATACTGACTTCTGTAACACAAACAGCTCTGTAACAGCTCTGTTGCACCTGCAGCCCTGCTGTCTGTATTTGTGTGTTTCCTCCAGTGAGACACAGAGCTGTTCCTGTCTCTGGGAGTGTCTTCAGGGAGAGGAAACAGTGATGTGGCTCTGATATATATGGAGAAGACTGAAAGGGCTCTGTCTGATTGGCCGTCATGCCTGTGTGAGAGGTTCCTGCTGTCAGTCTGAAAAGGCGGAGCTGTGTGTGATTGGCGGGGCGGGGAGCTGTGTTGTTGCTGGGGGTCTGGCGAGCAGAACAGAATGTAATTCTTTTTAATAATTAAGACCTCCTAAACTATAATTAGAAGTAGTAGTACTACTACCCATTGCAGTCACTTCAGTAGTAGTAGTAATAGCAGCAGTGTAGTAGTAGTATCTAGTATAGTAGCTAGAGTCCAAATTCAGTGACCAAAACAATCATAAAGTTTACCTTGGTTTACCTTATTAAATAAAATTTGTGGTAAATGATTAATTGTCAACAGTCCAGGAACAAAGCTTAAAACAATTACAGAAGAAGATGGGGGTATAGACTGAAGAAGGAGTAAAAAAAAACAGGTGAAGAGGGAAGGCGAGAGCTCCTTGTCCAGATTAGACAAAAAGATCAGATTGGAATTAATAGTCAGCAATAATTGTGGTGTCTCACCTGTACCTCTACTTGGAAGAAGACGACGTTGTAGGAAGAGGGGTAAACAGGCAGGCGTTCTGGCTAGATTGAGACAGCACAGCAATCGTGGCTTGCTCCCAAGTATAATTCTTGCTACTGGACAATAAGATGGATGAACTGAGAGCAAGGCTTGCTTTCCAATGGGACATCAAGAACTGCAATATGCTGGCACTTACATATGCTGACTTACATTATTAGTCATATTATCACAGCTCCAACACACGGAACATGTGTAGTGGTATATGCACAATTACAGACTACAAAGCGCAACCCAGCTATATCAAACAATAGTCTGCCTCTCTTCCTGATGAGCTAAATTCATTCTATGCTCAGTTTGAGGTCAGTAATGCAGATCCAGCCAGGAGGATTCCAGAAATCCAGGGCGAACACCCACTGATCATACCTAGAGCGGATGTGTGTAAAGTTTTTAAAAAGACCAATCCACTCAAGGCTCCTGATGCTATCCCTGGCCGTGTTCTGAAGGCATGTGCAGACAGCTGGCAGGTGTCTTCTTGGACATATTCAGTCTCTCTCTAGCTCAGTCTATAGTTCTTTCCTGCTTTAAGAAAACCACCATTGTCCCTAAAAAACCAAGAGTCAGTAGCCTGAATGACTATTGCCCCATTGCAGTCACATCAGTTATCATGAAGTGCTTCGAGCAGTTGGTCAAAGCATATTTCACCTCATCACTGCCTGACACCCTAGACCCACTGCAATTTGCGTATCGCCAGAGCAGGTCAACAGAAGATGCTATTGCCACTGCCCTCCATACTGCCCTCTCACAACTGGATAAGAAAGGAACATATGTGAGAATGCTGTTTGCTGATTACAGCTCAGCATTCAATACCATAGTGCACTCAAAGCTTTTCATCCAGGTCCAGGACCTGGGACTGAACATCTCCCTCTGTAATTGGATCCTGGACTTCTTGATGGAATGTCCAAATGTGGTGAGGGTGGGCACCAACATATCCTATACCCTGTCTCTAAACAATGGAGCCCCTCAAGGCTATGTGCTTAGCCCTCTCCTCTACTCCTTATTTACCCATGATTATGTCGCTAGGCATAACTCAAACTCCATCATCAAGTTTGCGGATGATACAACAGTCATCGGCCTGATCACAGATGGTGAAGAGTCTGCGTACAGGGAGGAGGTTGAAACCCTGGCAGCATGGTGCCAGGAGAACAAACTATCTCTGAACATTAGTAAGACTAAGGAGATGATAGTGGATTATAGGAAGCACCAGATCACATACTGTACCTATTTATTTCACAGCTTCTACCTCCAGGCAATACAACTGCTAAAGAGCCAGTTCCTTCAGCAAATCACCGTAATGGCTACATGGTGTAGCTGCAATGGTTGTTAATAAGACAAAATTAAGTGTTGCTGTGCTTTCCCAAATAAGGCTCCATCTCTCTCTTTATCTCTGTGGTGCAGCCACAGAGAAGCTATTCATGCAGGCTGATTTAAAGATGTTTTCTTTTGATAAGGGACAGCTCCCAAAGGGGGATGCACTTAGCTAAGCCTGGCTATCATGATCAATGGTCATCCATTGGCGCCTATCTGTCTAGGGAGTGCCAGATGGACATCTGGACTGCATTCCTAGGTGTCAGGAGTAAGTGACCCATATCTCACCTTGATCAACCAATCAGGGACTGGTAGGGCTGAGTAACCCAGGTGGGACTCTGATGCCCAGGAAACTTTCAGCCAATGAACGAGCTGAAGTTCCTCCAGGTAAAAACAGGCAACACAGGAGAACTATTCGTAGGACTATTCTAAGGAGAATTCCAGGGGTGTGAGACAATTCCAGGGCAGGACGGCCCAGAAGCAGAAGGCTCCCAAGGGCAGGACATTCTCGTAGTGCGCCTCCTGACCATCCTGAGACTCAGCCCGGACCACCACGGAACGGCCAGTGTGTCTGAGTGCCAGAACTTTCAACTGTTCTAAGAGTCTAGAGCGGAGGTTGCCAGAGAGTAACCAGAGGATCCACCCGAGGTTAGCATCAGCAGCAAGCCTCATGAGCAGGTCGGAACTGTGGACAGCTGAATCACTATTCAGAACTAGCGCTTCATCAGGAACGAACCGGTCCTCTTCCTGACCTGCTGGGACCCACAGTCATCTTTTCTCCTGAGCACAACTTTGCTAGTTAAAGCCAACACTAACTAGCCGGTCTTCAGAGAGCATCAGCAGCGCACCGTCGCAAGCCGCACAGCACAGCCTGGCACCTAGCCAGACAGCGTGGATTGGACAGCAACAAGCCTGCAACTGTTTCTTTGAGTCCGCAGGAGATCTGAATCCCCAGAGATTGGATGAGTATTCAACTTCAATGCATTACAGCTAGAGAATTCAATTGTTATCCCAACCAGTTGATATCACTTTAATTCCTAAGAGTTATGTACTTGTTTTGAGCATCCAATGTAGAAGTTATAACCAAGTGCATTTACGAAATGGTCTAAATGAATGATATACTGAACGTATGTCCTCTTGATATATGTAACTCTTCGTAACTGACTGAATATATATCTTTTGTATTCTGATAACCCTCTCGATAAGATCTGTTAGTTTTACATGCATATTCTATGTATTAATAAATGTATCCTCGTGTATTAGTACCTGTGTGTGTGCTTTGTTTGAGTTATATCGCATGGTTGGATTCTAAGGCCATTAAAAGAATCAATTATGTGATTTACTGCTACAATTATTAATTGTCCCAGTAAATGCCCAAACCCTACAGAACTGGTGCCTCGTGAGAGCACACTACAGTACTCTGGGTGAGAGATTGTGTGATTGTGTCCTGTGAGTGTGCTTGTGTTATAGTACTCTGTGTGTGAGGTGGTACCCTGTGTGTGTGTTTGTGTCCTGTGTGTGAGATTGTGTGATTGTGTCCTGTGGGTGTGCTTGTGTTATAGTACTTTGTGTATGACGTGGTACCCTGTGTGTGTGATTGTGTCCTGTGTGAGATTGTGTGACTTGAGTCTTGTGTGTGTGAGGTTGTATGATTGTCCTGTCAGTGTGTGTAATAGTACCCTGTGTGTGTGCTGGTGTTATGGTACTCTGTGTGATTGTGTCCTGTGTGTTGAGATTGTGTGATTGTGTTGTGTGTGCATTACATTGTGCCTTGTGTGTGAGAGATTGTGTGACTGAGTCTTATGTGTGTGAGGTTGTATGATTGCGCCCTGTGTGTGTTTGTTTGATTGTGCCCTGTATGAGAGACTGTGCCCTGCCTATGTGCATGTGTAAGAGTATTAAATGTGCATGTAACAGTACCCTGTGTGTGCATGTGTCTGTGTGATTCTGCTATGTGTGTGTGTTTCTTAGATTGTGCCCTCTGTGTGTGATTGTGCCTTGTGTGCGCCTATTCCCTGTGTGCATGTGTCTGGAATTGTGCTGTCTGTCTGTGTTTGGATTGTGTCCTGTGAGTGCTTGTGGGATTGTGCCCTGTCTGTGTGTGTGATTCTATACAATGTCTATAGATATGTCTGTTTGTAATATTTAATATGCACTCTGTGTACATGTGTGATCCTATTACAGTGTTTGTAGGTGTTCATGAGTGCATATACATGTGTCTGATTGCAATGTATCCTGTGTGTGTGTCTGTGTGTGAAGTGTAATGGGGAGAGATGGAACAGAAAATGTAATATTAAGTACTTTATGTAAGTAACACACACACAACAAACACAGTGTCACAGTATCCCAACTCATTTTACTGTAGTTTGATTAAAAACAAAATCAGAAGCAGAAGCTGCAGGTAAAGAGAGTGCCAGCAGAGGGCGCTGACCCCAGGACTCAGCAGAACTATCAGACTCCACTGTTCTCCTGCGCCCAGGTCCTGTAGCTGGAGACCCGGGTGTAGACCCTAGGGGAGTTGTGCCAAGCGCAACCTCTTCCAGAGCTCACAGTCCCAGCCAAGGCCCGTAACTGGCTCAGTTCAGCCCCTAAGAGCCCCAGTCCTTCAGTGCTCTAGTGTCTCCAGTCAGGGGTTAAAGGTCACTGTGACTCTGGGCTCATGAAGACAGTAACTGGCTCAGTTCAGCCCCTGAGAACCCCAGTCCCCAGTGAGAGTGAGATAAGAATTATTGATTCCCTGAGGAGAGGGATTCACATCAGAAAAAATAATGCTACTGACAGGATAAAGGTCCTCTTGATATGAGCTTGTATTATCAGTCCACCTGGAGTCCTGATTTCTGTATCTGAGCTCTATTAACACAAACCACAGCAGGTGTGTTACGGGAGCCAGATTGGTCTCCCATGTAGAGGTCGGTTACACCTGATGGTTTTTCTGGAGAAAACACTAGACGGACTTCAGGGAAAGACACACTAGGTTTATTTGTGAGGACAGTTTGTGATCCAGTTCACAGGGGAACAGCCAAAGGCAACCGAGCCCAGGCAGATCCAGGTTGGTAGTCAGGGAACAGTCCATAATCCATAACAAGGTAATCCATCCGAGACGAGCACATGATAAAACCCCCAGAAGAGGGAAAACAAGACGAGGAACAGTCACGGAACAGGAACAGGACTGGAATCGCTGGGTCCCGTGCTCAGAGGACAGGACATCTGGGGATAAGGCCTATGTCCTCAGGCTCCTCCAGGTGGTGTCCCACCTGGAGTCCTGATCCCTGAGCTCCACTAACACACAACAGCTACCACTCTCCTCCCTCATGCCCCAACCTGTGGCTATTTCATCACTTACTTTTAGTGTCTAGGATCAGAATTAAAAACAGCAGCTGCAGGAGAAGCACCTTCAGTCTCTGATTCTCTCAAAGGACACAAGACTGTCTCTCCTTCACAGTGCTGGGCACTAGAATAGAGGACTGACCCTCCTCAACTACTGCTGGGCAAAGAGCACTGACCTTCCTCAACTACTGCTGGACACAGAGCACTGACCCTCCCCCAACTACTGCTGGACACAGTGCACTGACCCTCCCCAGCTACTGCTTGGCACAGAGCACTGACCCTCCCCAGCAACTGCTTGGCACAGAGCAGTGACCCTCCCCAACTACTGCTGGACACAGAGCACTGACCCTCCCCAAATAATGCCGGGCACAGAGCACTGACCTTCCTCAACTACTGCTGGAGACAGAACACTGACCCTCCCCAACTACTGCTGGACACAGAGCACTGACCCTCCCCAACTACTGCTGGGCACAGAGCACTGACCTTCCTCAACTACTGCTGGACACAGAGCACTGACCCTCCCCCAACTGCAGCTGAACACAGAGCACTGACCCTCCCCAACTACTGTTGGGCACAGAGCACTGACCTTCCTCAACTACTGCTGGACACAGAGCACTGACCCTCCCCCAACTGCAGCTGAACACAGAGCACTGACCCTCCCCAACTACTGTTGGGCACAGAGCACTGACCTTCCTCAACTACTGCTGGACACAGAGCACTGACCCTCCCCAACTACTGCTGGACACAGAGCACTGACCCTCCCCAGCTACTGCTTGGCACAGAGCACTGACCCTCCCCAACTACCGCTGGACACAGAGCACTGACCCTCCTAACTACTGCTGGACACAGAGCACTGACCCTCCCCAGCTACTGCTTGGCACAGAGCACTGACCCTCCCCAACTACTGATGGGCACAGAGAACTGACCCTCCCCAACTACTGCTGGACACAGAAGACGGACCCTCTCCATTTACTACTGGACACAGAGCACTGACCCTCCTAACTACTGCTGGACACAGAGCACTGACCCTCTTAACTACTGCTGGACACAGAGCACTGACCCACCCCCAGCTACTGCTGAACACAGAGCACTGACCCTCCCCAACTACTGCTGAACACAGAGCACTGACCCTCCTTACTACTGCTGGACACAGAGCACTGACCTTCTCCAGCTACTACTGGACACAGAGCACTGGCCCTCCTACTTACTGCTGGACACAGAGCACTGACCCTCCCCAACTACTGCTGGACACAGAGGACTGACCTTCTCCAGCTACTATTGGACACTGACCCATAGGACTGGGCCTTCACTTTCTATAGGCCTGGCTGCCACACAGTTTTGCAGAAAGACTCACCCCACTCACAGTGGGATTGCAGGTGCTCTGTGATCTAGAGCTCAGACTGCAAGCTTGCTGGAGCTCCCACCCACAGGCACGGTAGGGCTGTCATGAAAGAATGACTCTGGAGGGGCCCCAGAGAGAGACAGGGCCCCCCGCACCTCGTGCTCCAGTCGCACTCCAACCCGCTCCTGCCTGGAAGATCGGGGCAGGCTTTATAGCTGGAGCCATGGGGGTGATCCCGGCGAAGAGCCTTTTCACTTCATTGAGCCCAAGTCTCCGATTTTTCAATCCATTAGGTACTAGATCAGATATATAAGATCATTTATTGGCCATGAGACACACAGACAGGGAGAGAAGCTGGGGGTCAGAGCCCAGGGTTAGCCATTTACACGGCGCCCCTGGAGCAGTTGGGGTTAATGGCCTTGCTCAGGGTCCCAACGGAGTAGGATTCCTCTGCCGGCTGTGGGATTTCAACCGGCAACCTTCCAGACACAGGCGCAGATCCTGAGCCACAGAGCCAGCGCTCTGCCTGATGCCCAGTGGGGCCAGATGGGCTAAATGGCTCCCTGGTGTCTGCAAGCTGTCTGATTGTCTTACTCTTGTGATTGAGGCCAGTCTGGTGTCTCCCTCACTGACCAGCTGGCCCAGTTTCTTACTCAGTTGTAAAGTGTTTCCTGTGGGGCTGTAGAAGAGTGGGAGTACAGGAGTATTGCAGTATTGGAGAGCAGGAGTATGGCAGTATTGAAGTATAGAGTGTGGGAGAACAGAAGCATGAGATTATAGGAACATGGGATTATAGGAGTATGGGAATACTGGAGTCTAGGATTCAAAGAGAATAGGAATGTTAGAGTACAGGAGCAAAGGTGTCCGGGACAATGATGAGGTTAATTAGAGTAAAAAGTAAACCCACAGAAGCTCAGCAGGTGTGAGCCTGGTCAGTACCTGGATAGGAGACCTCCTGGGAAAAACTAAGGTTGCTGCTGGAAGAGGTGTTAGTGGGACGAGCAGGGGGCGCTCACCCTACGGTCTATGTGGGTCCTAATGCCCCAGTACAGTGACGGGGACACTATACTGTAAACAGGTGCCATCCTTCGGATGAGACATAAAAGGATGAGAGGTCCTGACTCTCTGTGGTCATTAAAAATCCCAGGCTGTTTCTTGAAAAGAGTAGGGGTGTTACCCCGGCATCCTGGCCAAATTTCCCATTGACTCTTACCAGTCATGGCCTCCTAACAATCCCCCTCTATGAATGGGCTTCATTACTCTGCTCTCCTCCCCACTGATAGCTGATGTGTTGAGAGTGTACTGATGCACTATGGCTGCTGTCGTATCATCCAGGTGGGGCTGCACACTGGTGGTGGAGGAGAGTCCCCATTACCTGTAAAGCACTTTGAGTGTCCAGAAAAACCCTATATAAATGCAAGCAATTATTAATTATTATTAATTCTAAAGAATTATAGGAGTATAGAAGTAATGGAGAATTGGAGGACAGGCATATGGGAGTATAGGTGTAGGGGAGTGTGGAAGTACACAATTATAGGAGTTTGGGAATATAGGAGTACTGGTGAGAGAATGAGAGTATGAGAGTATGGGATTAAAGCAGTATGGGAGTCTGATAGTATGGGAAAGCACACCTCTTTTTCATCCCTGAAGAAGAGTGGATCTCCCTGTCCGGTAATGAATGGGAGTCCTTTCTGTGTGCCCTGGTACCTCAGGGGGACCAGAACTACCACCCCATGGTGGTGGGAGGGGTCCAGGTGGCAGAAGTGCAGGTTGATGATGTAATTCTCAGCCTCAGCTCTGAGAAGTCCATAATCAGTGAAGGTCTGTTCGAGGACCTGTCGCGAAGCCGTCAGGTGACCCTGGTGATGCAATCACAGGTTCTGTGGTGGGCACCCCCACCTCATAGGTCCATTTGGAGCAAAGGAAGCTGTGCAGCTTCCATCTCCATCGGAAAAAGGAAGTTTGCTCACTACTTCCAGGTAGCACCTCAGCCACGGCTGGTCCTGACAGTGCTGTGGATCGCCTCGACACAGCCCCTTGAAGTTGTGGAACCCGGTCCTCCTACCGGCATAGTCCTGCAGGACGCTCCCGGATTGTTGTTAACAAATTGCAGAACATATACTCAGCGAGTGTATGTGCGGCTGGACCCAAGTGATGTGTTTCGGAAGCACATCAACATGAACAGTAGGGTGTCCTATCATGGCAGGCAGTGGGCTAAGGATGCTGTATGGCATGCCCAGCTAGACACTATACACATGCTCCGCCAGCTGAGGAAGGCAACAGTCAGCCAGGAGGAGATGACAGGCCTCAGCCGCCCCAAAAGGTTCTTGGGGGGTCTGATTGCTGCGGCCTCCGCTGTGGGTTCGCTATTTTCAGCTGGTCTGTTTGCTGCTAACACTGTCACCCTGACCACCCTGAGAAGGCAGGTGTCTGGGTTACGTAAGGAAATGCCAGAAATTTATGAAAGACTGTATCAACAGCAGCAGCGGCTGGAAAGCCTAGGGAAAACTTTACAGGGCACAATTTTAGCAGTAAACCTTCATGCAGCAGTGTTAAATAACACCCTCCACACTGTGGGCAGGATTGTCGACGTGTTACAGTGGGACTACGCTTATGTGCAACAGGTCAGAATGCTGATGCAGGATCTGCTTAGGGAGCTTAGTGCCACGGCAACTAGCCTAGCCATGGGACAGATTCCAACCTACTTGGTTCCACTGTCCTTAGTAGAAGAAGTACTGAAGACAACCACTTCCGAGATGGTGCAGCCATTGCAAGTACATCTTGCATACAGTCTAGGCAGTGCCATTCCCATACATGTCAACCCCGAAGCCAAGGAAATAGGTTTCCTGTTGAACCTTCCCATCGTGAGTAGCAAGGATATCTATAGACTCAAGTCTATATCGAACGTTGGCTTCTGGAGGGGGAACATGCATGTGAAGTTGACCACCCCACCGCTCGTAGCTTACCAGGAGGATGATCCAAATTTGTATCTTGTTCCAAACCTGGAACTGTGTATATCAACCAAGGATATCCACTGGGTATGCCCGAGTAAGCCATTCCTTAGGGACACAACTCAGAGGTTGTGTGGTATCAGAAAGGGGGCTGCCACTGAAAAGTGTAAAGCCACAGTGACGAGCAAAAGTGAGGTTAATGAACCCCAGGTTGAGCAGGTGGGAAAGAAATGGCTGGTCAGCACACCACAGTTAACGGTTACAATAACATATGACAGGCATGATACAGCTACTGAAGTGCAGCTACCCAACCAAACAGTTTATCTACAAGTTCCTGAAGGAGCTATAGTGCATCTCAACGATTTAGCACTGTATCACCTGGAGTCAGAACTGTATGAAACGGAACTCGAGATTGTGGACGCTTTCAGAGGACACAGCGTTGACTTGGATGAGAGAATCCAAGAGACAGTAAGTCTTGAGGGTGTACAGGTAGTCGAATTTGTTCTTAACGACACAAACTTAAAAACTACACTGGTAGGTCCCAAGCACAGTCGTTGTGGATCCTCTGGGGCGCTAGGAACAATAAACGTGGTCATCTTGACACTGCTGCTGGGTAGCTGGATCATGGCTGGGGTAATGTGTTGGATGCTGTTCTCTCGTATCAAAGCCTTGCGGGGTAGTTTGAATGAGACAAAGGGAGCAATGCTTTATCACCGAAATCAGGTAACCACTCCCAAACGTCTGCCTGCTGCAGATCTATCCGATACTGATAGTGAACTGCCGGAAGTTTAAGGTCTAGGGCTAATGATGATGCCCAATGCCTCATTCCTAGGTACCTTATAACTGAGAGCAGGTATACGCAATGTTCTTTCCAACACTATTTCCTGTACAAATTCTCGAGAGGTAATGTGAATATTGGGTGGTAGAATCCACCGTGGTACAACAAACATCACTTAACTCTGTTTTTGTTTTGAAGGCAACAACGCCTCAGGACCTCGTGACCTTCAAAAAGGGGGGATATGTAGCGGCAATGCTTGTTAATAAGACAGAATTAAGCGTTGGTATGCTCCTAAAGGAGGCCCCATCTCACCCTCCATCTCTGTGGTGCAACCACAGAGAAAGAATTCATGCAGGCTGATTTAAGATGTTTTCTTTTGATAAGAAGCAAGCTCCCAGACGGGGATGCAATTAGCTAAGCCTGGCTATCATGATCAATGATCATCCATTGGCGCCTATCTAGGGAGTGCCGAATGGACATCTGGACTGCATTCCTAAGTGTCAAGAGTAAGTGACTTATATCTCACCTTGACCAACCAATCAGGGACTGGCAGGGCGTGGTAATACCACGTTGGTCTCCAATGCCCGCCAAACTCTCAACCAATCAGCACACATCTGGGTCTTGATCAAAAAGGGAGCGCAAGCTCAGTTCTGAGCTCTCCTTGGCCATTTTCGCGCATCCTCAGAGACAATCACGTGACAACTGCTGTTGTCTGCAAAAGGACTTGGACTTTGTTCAAAGCGCGAGGCCGAGGATCCCGTACGTACTCAGAATTCTACCAACGTGAATGCTCCGCTTGATCAACGGCAGCCTACAGTTGGACCCTCGTCGACAACCTGAATAGCTTATTCAGAAGCAGCGCTGGACCGGGAACGAACCAGTTTCTTCCCAGGCAAAAGAGTGACTTGTGAGGACTCACGGTCACACTCTGTGCATAGAGACTTTCTACTAGCCAGCCGGACTGCTGGTGGATCCCCTCAGAGCAACGACTGCCCTGTGCGCCACAGTCAGATTCCTCCGCCCGTCCTACTCCGAGCTGCACCTCGACTGGTTGGCCGGTAGCCAGAGGACGCCGACACAACGCCCATTGGACAACCTCTGGAACAGAGGCTGCAACAGAGCCTGTCAGCTGGCTTGGTGTTCGTGCCGGGAAATTCCAAATCCAAACACAGTGGATAAGTAAACCCCATGTTCTTCATTGCGTCTTGAGAATTTAATTGTACCTCAACACAAGTTGTTATCAATTTAATTCATGAGTAATGTATTTACTTCCGAGTTTAGAGTAACAGTGGGTAATAACACTGATTAGCGATTTGGTAACCGAACGATATATATTGACATATATTCTCTGTTGTGTATCTCTTTGTGTTTGCATCTCTTCGAGATTATATACCTTGTATATTGATAACCCTCACAGTAAGGTCTGCCGCTCGTATCCAGGCAGACTAGTATATGTTTGGTGCACAGTTTATATTAATAAATGTATCTCGTGTATTGAACCCGTGTGTGTGCGTTGTTAGTTGTTCTGACGATTGATTTTCTAAAAGCCCCAACGAACAACCTCGTGATTACTGCTACAATTGATAATTGTCTCAGTAAACCCATCAAACCACTACAGGCTCCTTATCCAGGAGGCAGGCTCAGTGTTTTTCACGAGCATCAATGCACAGTTTTTGTGCAGGTTCATCTGAAAAGAAAAGACATCTCATGTCTCCCTCTGTCATCTGTGAGCTTCAGCAGTTGTCTTTGTGATGACCTTGCCGTTGTAATCACACACCACCTCTCCCTTCTGGAAACACCTGGAAGTCACAAACTTCTTCCCCTTCACAGGATCGTCAGTGATGCTCAGGCCTTCCCAGATTTGATACTTTATCAACTTTTTAATTTGCATGTCATTTGGTGGCAGACCTGTGTTGGGCTTCCACTTCTCAAGCACTTCAGACACTGTTGATACATTGGCTGACCAGTCCATCTTCTCCGTCTCCTTTCACAGCTGCTGACCTGGGCATTACAGCGCAGTTTAGTGAAGTAAAGATGAAATGGCTGATAAAACACAAATAAAATGCAATTAAGGTACATTCCAGATTTTCTTAAATACCGTACATGATTGGAGCTATGCAGGTGGAGGTCTTTTGTTCGGTATTAACATGGATTTTAATTGGCTTCTATGAAAATTGGCCATGGTGTGAGTGAGTCCTGTGATGGACTGGTGTCACATTATGGGTGATACAGTACTTTGCATCCACTGCTTGCCAGGATGGTTCCAGTTCTACCACAACCCTGAATTGAGTGGATGGGTATATCAATGTAGCCATCAACTTGCATGTTCCTCTTCTTCACTCAATGCAAAGGAAGCCAGCTGTTGTTTGAGGTTTTGTGCTCTTTAACAGGAATTATGACCATTTTTGTGCCCACTTGTTGAAACAACACTTTCTTTGCACCCATTCCTCAACCTGTAATAGCGAGAAAATAAAAATGAATACACCAAACTGTAAAAATCCCATATATGTAATTTCTTACTTTTGTTGTATGAAAGTATTCTTACTGTCATGTTCTTTACCACCCCTGGGTGCTACAGGTGCTTCAGCTGGAGAAAGGCCTGCAGGTAACACAGTACAAGAAGCTGCTCAGGCAAGGTGATGTCTTGCCCAGTCTGTGCAACACATCTCTCTTTGCAACTATCAACACCTTCCAGCAATCCTTCGTACTTGGTTCTGGACTCTGCAACTGTCTATATCTGTGGGAGAAATTAATACTCATCAACTTTTTTTTGTATTCAGATTAAAAGTACAACTGAAAGAAGATTTAAAATGAAAATGACCTATTTTTAGTAATCTCTTGGCAACATTCTTACTGTTCTTCTTCTGAATATCCTTTAGGATACTTTGGAAGTTGATGATGAGGTTAGCCAGGCTGGGATCCTCTACTTTCACACTGATATCATTTAGGATGTAGCCCGGAAAATGGTTTATGTTCTTAATATAATTAGCAATGATTTGGTGAGACAGTCCAGTGGTCTTCATTTGGTTACAATAATTGTTGTTTTGGATAGGCCCTTTACAAAGTTTAAGGAAGATGCAGATAGATCCATAAAAACAGGAATCTGGAAACATTTTCTACCTGACAAATGTAGAGTCACTATGTTTATGGCTGAGATTTCACATGGGTGAATTTTAAGCTAAGGAGTAAAAACATGTGCTATGGAAATATCACTGCTCAATTTTAAATGCCTTTAAAAATAAATACCTCCTGAGAGCAATCTGCCACTCCAAGATCCTTGGTAAGGTCCTGTTTAAACCCAGCCAGGTGAGGAGCATCCAGGGAGTGCGTTCTGTCCAGTCCAGCCTGGGTCACCGTCTTCCTGAGAGCCTGCTGATGGCTTTTAAGAACTGGGGGGACAGTAGGAATACAAAATACACATTTAAACATTTTTACTTCTAAGACAAACTAGAATACAAGTATAAAACAAAAGATACATTTGGAAAAAATAGAAAGTTCTCCAGAACTCACATCTTCCCCTTCCTCTTCCACTTCAGTCTCTGGCATCTCTTCCTCCTGGACAGCAGCCTCTTGCTCAGGGCATCTGGACCACTGGTATATCATTTTAACATACCCTTACATAAAGGTAAAGGTTAGAAATGAAACAGAAGAACCCTTATAAATTATAAATATCTTACCTTGCTGATGTGTCTTCAGGATTCCACATAAAACAGTCCATGGACTCCGCCAGTCTCACATTCTCACCACACATGAGCCCTATGCTCTTGCAATCCCCGACCTGCCCATTCCTCAGGTGATTCAACAAGTCCTTCCTGGCCTGGAGAAGGACCTTGCTGATCTCCTCTGCTGAGGCTCATTTCATACACACCCTCTTTAGGTGAAGAGGAAACTGGTCAAATGTCTTTAGGCAGGCCTTGCACACCAGAGGAATCCTCATGGGTCTCTCTTGAAAATAAATAACTTTTGTGTAAAGGAACAAGTCAAGACTGTTTCAGTTTCTTAACCGAGCCTTAATTTTCTCTCCAATAGCTTCACCATATTGTTTATTGTATTTTTATCAGAATTATACCTTGCTCTAAAATAATGACTTTATAAAACAACTTAACTCTTACTTGGTCTTGTTCGCAGTCTTTCCAGTAGAAGTCGTTGTAGAATTTAAAAACTGCTGTGATAATTTGATCTGCCCGAGTGTCCTTCCGTAACCCAGTATTGATAGCTTGTGTACTGTAGGGTCCAAAGGTGGTGTTCTGCAATTTCCTCCCATAATGTTTCTTTGATCAGTTGGAAGCAAGTGTGAAAGCTTCCTCCCAGTGGGGAAGCTCAAGATCCTCTAGTCGTATGACAGATTTTGCTCTTCGAGGATCTGCAGTGTGGTGTGAAGCCAATTTTTGGCATTGCTTACCAGCTTCAAATATGTGAGTTTGGGTGGCTTGGCAGGTTTTATGAGTTCCTCGGTCTTCCGTCGTAGGCTGGCGGGTGCTCGGTTCTCCCGTCCAATAAAACTGCTGTGTTTTGTAAATGGTGGACTGTTTGGATCATTTTGTAGATGATCCTGGTTCCTTGTTGGAAGGTATCCTGTCTGTTTGACATGTTTGTTGTGTAGGCAGTGTGGAGGGTGACCGTACGGTTGCGTGCGTTGTCAACTCTGGATTGATCCATACTTACCATTTAAATGCCTAAAGCTTCGTTGACACCGTTAGGTTTCCACTGTTAGGCAGCTTTACCTCTGTAGAATCTGTGGCTCCATAGGAAGACAATCTTGCCTTTCTGTGTGTCGCTATGTTTCTGCCTGGGTCTTCTTCAGGCATTGTTCTGGAACACTGTGTCCATGCTGGCCTGTTTTTATCCTGTTTTGTAAGGGGCAGTGTGTTGTAGTTCCTCCTAGGGGGCTAGTTTGTATCCTATGGTCTGTGTTCCTTCTGTACGTTTCTGTATGAGTAGGTGCAGTTTCAGTTGGTGAATGGGTTTCTGCTTTCCCTGGTGGGGATTATGTATGGACCATTAACATCTCAATAGGCAATCAGGGTCTTTTGTTTTCCTCCCTAGTAGGACTGTGCAAGCTGTGCGAGTTTCCAAAGCTGATTGGTTTCAGTTATTCTTCTGTTTGTTGCGTGTTAGTATGGTGAAGAGTTCCAGTCCCTGTAGGATCTGGCTAGTTAGGAGAGGGGAACAAAGCTCCTTCTCCCAGATTTTATCCGAGAGGGGGCCATCTGGGACAAGGAGAGCACTCTCCTTCCAACGACTAAAACCCTCCCGGTTTTTCTGATGTTCAGGTCTTGTGTAAAGATAGTATTAAGTCTTTTGATCCACTCCCTTTCCTTTTTCTTTCTTTCTATCTCTGTCCAGTTGGGGTTGCTTTCCAGTCCCGTGGTTCCTGATGTACCTGTGTTGTGTCAGCTGGGTTCGGATGGAGTTACCCGTTCCTCCCACATAGGTCACCCCGCACTTTTTGCACTGGATGCTGTAGATGGCGTTATTGATGTTTTCTGAGAATGCCCTTTGCAACTGGAAGATTTCTTTAGTTTCTTTGTTTTGGATCATTGTTTTCTGTTATGAAATGTTTGGCTCTTGGTGTATATGATCTGTTTTGCACAGGTTTTAGCTTGCTTTGGACTAATTAATGCTGAAGGTTTTTGTTTTTTTCTGTGTGCAGATATGATTTTGTGCTCCCTTAGTATGTTTGTGTTTTCTAATATCATGGCTTTTGGTTGGTTTTTATGCTGAGTTGAGAATATGATGTGTTGAGGGGTATTTTTCTGTCATCTGGAGTTTTTCTATTTAGAAATGTTTGTGCCACAGTTTTGAGGAAACTTTGTGTGTATCTTCTCTGGCATAAAGCTTGGAAGAGTGTGTATTTGGCTTCCTCAAAGTCTTGTTATTGTGTACAGATTTTGTTGAAGTGTAGGAGTTGTGATTTTACCAGTCCTTTTAAAGTATGTTTTGGGTGGAAGCTATCTTTGTGCAGTAAGCCGTGTGAATGTGTCTTTGAAAAATACCTTGATGTCCAGTTTGTCTGTGTTGTTGAAGGAAGAAACCTTGTATGTGGTGGTGTCTAGGAAGTCTATCAGGCTACCATGCTTGGTGTATTTGAGTTTAATGGACCTGTGGTGTGTGTTGAGGGTGTTAATGATTTCTTGTAAGGCTTGATATGTGCTGCCTATATGTTTATTTTTTATATCTTTGCCCTGGGATGGACTGGTGTCCTTTCCAGGGTGTAGCCTGCCATGTGTCTATTTCTTGCCACGTTTTAAAGTGGAGTTATAATCTTACTATTTTTACAGTTTTAAATTGACATTTACAAATGTATATTGAAGCAGCTACCCACCTGAACTAAACTATGTCAGCATGTGTAGTCTGCAAAGGAACAAGTAATAGGTTTATTCCATACTGAAAAGAGAAGAGAGAAAACTCAATGTTTCGGCTGTGAAGCCTTCTTCAGGTGTGAGAAAGACAGGGCAGATTACAAAGATTAAGTAGCACAGAAGAACAAAAGCTGGGAGAGGGGAGGAGGTAGGAGCAGCAGAGAGGCCACTCAGGAAGTGCAAAATGGAGAGAGGTGAAGAAAGGTGTGAAGTCAAAACCTGCATGAGAATAGAGAAGATTACATTAAAATAAGTCAGTCATTGAGAGATCCTGGCTATTTGAGGTGAAAAGAAAAACTATGGGTTTGGAGAAATCTTTAACCTTCCCAGCCCTAATATGTTCTCTGAAGCATTCTCCTAGTCTCCTTTCGGTTTCCCAAATGTAGATAGCTGGGCATTTTTTGCAAGAGATACAGTAAATGAGATACAGGATGTTGTCAGGGTTATCTGGAATTGTCCTGTGATGCCCTGAATGTCGTTAGATATGTATTTGCCAGTGATGCAGCGAGTGCTATTGCAGGGGAAGGTGCTGAGTGTGAGGGAGCTGTGAACAAGAAGCTTATGTGGTGGTCAGCGATAAGAGATGATTGGGCTGTCGGAAAAAAGAGTACCAATGGAGGGATCGTCCTGTAAAATTTAGTCATTGTTAATGATGGCCCTGGGGATAGAAATTGGGTTAGGGTGGTAGGGAAGCACCGAGGGAATGCAGTTGTGAGACTGGGAGTTCCTGATTGAGTTGATGATCCGAGGGCTGATTTTGGCCCGGGAGTAGAATAAAGCGACACCTTTCATCAATCATTTTGACAGGTACCACGCCCCCTTTTTCAGCCAATGGGAGGCCGCCATGGGCAGATGTCCTGCCCCCTTATCGGCCAATGGTGCAATGTTATGGGCGGATGTCCCGCCCCCTCGAGAGCCAATGGTGTGGCATAATGAGTGTTGTTGTCCCGCCTTCCTCCCCTAGCAGCCCCAGGCCTCAGGGTCCAAATGCCCACCACCGCATCCCCTTCGATTTATAAATAAGTGTGTGAAAGAGCGTATTAGCAACGAGGGATGGAAGGTGATCATGTCTGCTGCAGGTTTGAATGCAATCTATTATAACCCTAGGGAATCGGCGGTGTGGGAAGTCTGGTGAGTGCCGCGAGTTTCCGGGATGTGAGCGCACGCACGCACGCACGCACGCACGCACACTGACTGACTGACTGACTGAGTAAAGTGTCACAGAAAGAACTCGCAGGACAAATAGCATGTGAAATGTGAACCACTTTATTTCATCAGTAGGTTTTAAATTACAGAAACATCCCAGTATATACTTTTAAACTTTTCACACACATTACAGACTACTGCTTGCAATCGCCAATTAAATGTTGGTGCAGAAAATTAGTTGTAGCTATCGCCCCAAAATTGTTCAGAAACTCAGCAGCATCTGAAAAAGCATTCATAACGCCCTTTCTCTTGCCATTTCTATAGCCATGAACACCGAACTGGGCGACCCTAACAGAGCAAATAAATTAGCCTGAGTGATCAGAGGGACGGTGTTACCACAGGTTCTATGTAAAATACGTTGTATTTTGGAATACACACCGCTGAATCCGCCAGGCTTCAGTTTCTGATGTGAAAACATCAGAATCGCAGTAATTACACTCATGTTCTTTAAATGCACATCAATCTCTTTAACAAATTCAAGGACATTAGCATTCAGTTAATTGATTTTAATTTCAAGCTTTGCAGAAAGAAGAGTGTAAAGCACTTTTTGTAAGAATTCTTACGTATACATTCGAAATTTTTCGTTTTTCTCACAATGGCACACCTGTGTCTGTAAAACAGAGTGAAAGCTCTATTCACATTGCGAGTATTTCACAGCCCTGGTTTTACATAGATCTTTTTTCTTTTCTGTAAAAATAAGTATAAATAAGTATAAAATAAGTTTTGCAACGCACCAAAAGTCACGTGTAGTTTTTTTCCATCTACCTTTACAAGTTAGGAGCGTACATACTCATATGGCGAGCGGTCGTCAATTATTTTTCTCAGCAAGTGCTTTATACTCCGCTCAGTATCATCTGTAAAAGTATAGGCACCCAGGCCACTGGCGATGTACAGAACAGCCGATAAAATTCGGGCTAAACTGAGACACTTATAAATTTCTAATGCGGCAAACAACACATCTTTGTACTGTAACATGACCAGGGGAAGGGTCATTCATAACAGGTATTTTCGGAATGACCTACTTAAAATACTAGATATGGACCTTAGCAAAATGGCTGCCAAAAAGAATCAGCTGACCGGTAAATGGAAAGGGTCTACCCTGAGAAACAATGAGACACAGCTGAGCCGCATCAGGAACCGAAATATAAGTGTCCTGGAGGCAGTGAACAGGGCGGAAGCCGATAAGGTGAATGCGGTTTGGAGGAAAAGAGAGGAAAGAGGTGTATGTTAAAGATCGGGCTAAAGAATAACGGACTACTGAAAGGAGAAAAGGTTTATGGTTTTTGAATTACGGACACTGGATAAGGATACATCGCGGATTGGCTTTATTACGGACTTTTGGAACTCGGATCGGATCAGGATTAAGGGAACGGATTACGGACTGTATTTGGAAGATAGTTGGAGGAAGAAACGCCACGAAACTCAGGAAAGAAAAGTGTGGTGTGAGTACTACTTTCATTTACATAAACTTTCTCCCGGAGACACCACAGTACCCAGCCGCGCACCCGACAACCAGGCATGTGTGACCCCGTTGACCTGGATGATTAATCAAACAGGCCGAGCACTCATCAACCACAACCCCCTTTAAACAATGGTTGAAGGTGCAACATACCACCGACTTTACAATCTGATCCATAGCATCGGGCTCATTAGAGCCATCGTTAGCTAAACTAGGTTGAACATCATCATTAATCACATTTTGGCGAACACACATGAACAGACACGAAACATTCAAGCTTGATGGTAGTTTGAAGATTGATGCATTGACCTCTTCGTTATTCTATTAAAGGAAAAAAGAAAAGGAAGGCTTAACAAAATAAATAGGCATGCTTTTTACCTAAAATATTTAAATTGTAATGCCTCTTTTGTGTTAGAGTTCTTCGTTTGCTTCGAACTTGCTGTGGTTTAATATTTACCATTTGTAGCAACTCTTCATCAGTCATTGACGGACCCCCAACACCTGAATCACCATCAGAGTTCACATGACAGCCACTGTCACACACCACTGAGTGCTGGGTCAGCTTTTGCTAAAAAGAAGACAAAGTGTTGAAAACGAAATACGCTAAACGCAGATTGAAACAACAATTCCACTATCAGAAAAAATATTTTAGCAACCTACTTCTTCAGTTTGCATAGCAGAGGAATCCGATGATTCACTACTCAAAGAAGCCATCTTCGCAGCAGTCAATATCGGGGCCGCACAGCTCAGGTGTCACACTTCAACACTGGCAAGTCGGCTAATTTAAACATAAACTCCAAATTTGTAACCATGCTCAAGACATTTTTCAAATGGTTGTGATGTTTTAGAACGCCCCACCATATCCCCCGCCCCAAAATCACACGTGTTTTATCGAGAGTGAAAAGTAATCACGTTGAATTAAAATATGTAAGCTTATTTCAATGACAAATTCTCAACAACTTTTCAAAAGTTTGAAATGATTTTCCACGTATAGTGAACGTAAAGTCTTTAAACCTTAAAAATATTAACATGCAACCCAAGCCTCAAATGATGTGTGTTTCTCTAGAAAAGAAATTACATTGAATCAAAAAATGTAAAACTTATTTTATCTTTTGAGAAGAGCATTGTAGGGCGGGACTTTATATTTTAGTGGATAGGTCATAAAAGTGTTAAAATAATTGAATAAGACACATTTAGCAGCGATAACTTATAAGCACGAGCAAAAATTGATCTTTATAACGCTTATAGATTTTAACAATATAACAGACTTTACTAAAAAGTTTACTTTTAAAATAAATATTACATCACAACATGTCCACACCCAGGCACCTGCCGTTAAAGGTTATGGGATGTAGAGATACAGTATATAAGGTTCATGATAAGAATAAATGGCTGGCGATAAACCTTTCCTCGATCCTTTGCGGACTTGTAAAACTGTTCATGATCAGAATAAAAAACGCTCATGCTAATACACAAGCACCTGTGTCTCACCAAAGCTGACAAAAAACCAAAAAATCGCACTACACGTGTGAACAGGGGAATGAGCGAGCGAGCGGGGATAGGGCGCCTCCTGCGCTTAAAAGCTTATAGCACCTGGTATTCCCAGGTGGTCTCCCATCCAAGTACTAACCAGACCCATCTCTGTTTAGCTTCCGAGATCAAACAAGATCAGGCGTGCTCAAGGGGGTGTGGCCGTAAGCGAGAGTAAGGCTCGCTGGCACCCTTCTTATAGAGAGGACAGCTCCGTCACCTCTTTTACGACGCTGCTTTTTTTCCCTTGCGTTTTTCTCTTCTTCCCACGTTCTCTCTCTTCACTGCCTTCGTCCCGCTCTATTTCACTTCAGCCTTTCACTTTTAGCGGCAATGCTTATTAATAAGACAGAATTAAGTGTTGCTGTGCTTTTTCATATGAGGCCCCATCTCTCTTCATCTCTGTGGTGCAGCCACAGAGAAACTTTTCATGCAGGCTGATTTAAAGATGTTTTCTTTTGATAAGGGACAGCTCCCAAAGGGGGGTGCACTTAGCTAAGCCTGGCTATCATGATCAATGGTCATCCATTGGCGCCTATCTGTCTAGGGTGTGCCAGATGGACATCTGGACTGCATTCCTAAGTGTCAGGAGTAAGTGACTCACATCTCACCTTGATCAACCAATCAGGGACTGGTAGGGCCGAGTAACCCACGTGGGACTCTGATGCCCATGGAACTTTCTGCCAATGAACAAGCTGAAGTTCCTCCAGGTAAAAACAGGCAACACAGAGGGCCTGAGAGACTATTTCGTGGACTTTTCTAAAGGGAATTCAAAGGAGAATTCCAGGGCAGGATGGCCCAGGAGCAAAAGGACAAAGGACATCCTAAGACTCAGCCCGGACAACCACGGAACGGCCAGTGTGTTCGAGTGCCAGAACTTTCCTTTGTTCTAAGAGTCTAGAGCGGAGGTTGCCAGAGAGTAATCAGAGGATCCACCTGAGGTTAGCACCAGCAGCAAGCCTTGTGAACAGGTCGGAACTGTGGACAGCTGAAGCACTATTCAGAACTAGCGCTTCATCAGGAATGAACCAGTCCTCTTCCTGACTTGCTGGGACCCACAGTCATCTTTTCTCCTGTGCACAAACTTTGCTAGTTAAAGCCAACACTAACTAGCCGGTCAGTGAGCATCTGCAGCACAGCACAGCCTGGCACGGAGCCAGAGAGCCCGCAGGAGATCTGAATCCCCAGAGATTGGATGAGTATTCAACTTCAATGCATTACAGCTTGAGAATTCAATTGTTATCCCAACCAGTTGATATCAATTTAATTCCTAAGAGTTATGTACTTGTTTTCAGTATCTAATGTAGAAGTTGTAACCAAGTTCACTTTATGAAACGGTCTAAATGAATGATAAACCGAACGTATGTTCTCTTGATATATGTAACTCTTGGTAACTGACTGAATATATACCTTTTGTATTCTGATAACCCTCTCGATAAGATCTGTTAGGTTTATATGCATATTCTATGTATTAATAAATGTATCCTCGTGTATAAGTACCTGAGTGTGTGCGTTGTTTGAGTTATATCGCATGGTTGGATTCTAAAGCCATCAAAAGAATCAATTTTGTGATTTACAGCTACAATTAATAATTGTCCCAGTAAATGCCCAAACCCTACACTGGTGCATTCAGAGAGCACACTACACCTGATTGTTCCTTAGGCTGGGACAGCAGATCATAATATGCTCTCTTAATATTGAGAGACTGGCTCACTCCTGTCTGTTCC
Organism: Atractosteus spatula; assembly: GCF_055471065.1. NCBI lineage: Eukaryota > Metazoa > Chordata > Actinopteri > Semionotiformes > Lepisosteidae > Atractosteus > Atractosteus spatula. The sequence goes on along the minus strand of NC_142715.1, from coordinate 13,239,952 downwards.
TCAGGGTGGGACAGGAGATCACACACTGTATTATTATTATTGAGAGACGGGCTGACTGTCTGTTCCTCAGGCTGGGACAGTGGATCACACACTATTATTATTATTACTGAGAGACAGGCTCACTTTCAATTCCCCAGACTGGGACAGAAGATCACACACTGTATTATTACTGAGAGACAGGCTCACTGTCTGTTCCTTATGCTGGGACAGTAGATCACACTGTATTATTATTATTGAGAGTCTGGCTCACTGTTCCCCAGGCTGGGACAGGAGGTCACACACTGTATTTTTATTATTGAGAGACAGGCTCACTGTTCCTCAGGCTGGGACAGGAGATCACACTGGATTATTATTATTGAGAGACAAGCTCACTGTTCCTCAGGCTGGGACAGTAGATCACACACTGTATTATTATTATCGAGAGACGGGCTGACTGTCTGTTCCTCAGGCTGGGACAGTGGATCACACACTATTATTATTATTACTGAGAGACAGGCTCACTTTCAATTCCCCAGACTGGGACAGAAGATCACACACTGTATTATTACTGAGAGACAGGCTCACTGTCTGTTCCTTATGCTGGGACAGTAGATCACACTGTATTATTATTATTGAGAGTCTGGCTCACTGTTCCCCAGGCTGGGACAGGAGGTCACACACTGTATTTTTATTATTGAGAGACAGGCTCACTGTTCCTCAGGCTGGGACAGGAGATCACACTGGATTATTATTATTGAGAGACAAGCTCACTGTTCCTCAGGCTGGGACAGTAGATCACACACTGTATTATTATTATCGAGAGACGGGCTGACTGTCTGTTCCTCAGGCTGGGACAGTAGATCACACACTGTATTATTATTATCGAGAGACCTGCCCTTTCCTGATTGTTCCTTAGGCTGGGACAGCAGATCATAATCTGCTTTATTATTATTGAGAGACAGGCTCACTGTCTGTTCCTCAGGCTGGGACAGGAAGTCACACACTGTATTATTATGATTGAGAGACAGGTTCACTGTCTGTTCCTCAGGCTGGGACAGGAAATCACACACTGTATTATTATTAATGAGAGACAGGCCCTCTGTTCCTCAGGGTGGGACAAGATATCACACTGTATTATTCTTGAGAGACAAGCTCACTGTTCCTCAGGCTGGGACAGGAGATGACACACTGTATTATTATTATTGAGAGACAGGCTCGCTGTTCCTCAGGCTGGGACAGGAGGTCACACACTTTATTATTATTATTGAGAGAGAGGCTCACTGTCTGTTCCTCAGGCTGGGACAGGAGATCACACACTGTATTATTATTATCGAGAGACCTGCTCTTTCCTGACTGTTCCTTAGGCTGTTACAGGAGATCATAATCTGCTTTATTATTATTGAGAGACTGGCTCACTCCTGTGTGTTCCTCAGGTTGGGACAGGAGATCACACACCGTATTATTATTATTGAGAGACGGGCTCACTGTCTGTTCCTCAGGCTGGGACAGGAGGTCACACACTGTATTATTATTATTGAGAGACAGGCTCACTGCCTGTTCCTCAGGCTGGGACAGGAGATCACACAGTTTATTCATATTATTATTGAGAGACAGGTTCACTGTCTGTTCCTCAGGCTGGGACAGGAGATCACACACTGTATTATTATTATTGAGAGACAGGCTCACAGTTCCTCAGGCTGGGACAGGAGATCACACTCTATTATTATTATTGAGAGACAAGCTCACTGTTCCTCAGGCTGGGACAGGAGATCACACTGTATTATTATTATTGACAGATAAACTCATTGTTCCTCAGCCTGGGACAGTAGATCACACTGTATTATTATTATTGAGAGTCTGGCTCACAGTTCCCCAAGCTGGGACAGGAGGTCACACACTGTATTATTATTATTGAGAGACAGGCTCACTGTCTGTTCCATTGGCTGGGGCAGGGAATCACACACTGTACTATTAGTATTGAGAGACAGGCTCAGTGTTCCCCAGGCTGGGACAGGAGATCACACACTTTATTATTATTATTGAGAGACAGGCTCGCTGTCTGCTCCTCAGGCTGGGACAGGAGATCAACACTGTTGTAGTGTGCTCTCACGAGGCACCAGTTCGGTAGGGGTTTGTGCATTTACTGGGACAATTATTAATTGTGGCAGTAAATCACAAAATTGATTCTTTTAATGGTCTTAGAATCAAACCATGCGATATAACTCAAACAACGCACACACAGGTAATAATACACGAGTATACATTTATTAATATATAGAATATGCATGTAAACCTAACAGATCTTATCGTAAGGGATATCAGAATACAAAAGATATAAATTCATTCAGTTACAAAGAGTTACACATATCAAGAGGACATACGTTCGGTATATCATTCATTTAGACCGTTTCGTAATTGAACTTGTTTACAACTTCTACATTAGATACTCAAAACAAGTACATAACCCTAAGGAAATAAATTGATATCAACTAGTTGGGATAACAATTGAATTCTCGAGCAGTAATGCAGTGAAGTTGAATACTCACTGCCGGTGGGCCTGTTTTCCCACTGTTTCCGTAGTGTAGTGGTTATCACGTTTGCCTCACACGTGAAAGATCTCTGGTTTGAAATCGGGTGGAAACAGGCCAGTTTTGTTTGTCGCCACGCACACTGTTTGGGGATTCACCTTGCGCTGTGAACACTCTCCCGCTCCTCTTGGTGTGCTCATGCCACAACACAGGAAGGCTGGAGCAGGTGGCTGGGGGTGATGCGCACAGCCGAAGTAACTCAGTTGGGAGAGCGTTCGACTCAAGATCTAAAGGTCCCTAGTTTGATCATGGGTTTCGGCATTTTGTTTCATCGCGCCCTTTGTTCCTCTCTCCAGCGTCCCCTGCCTAAAGTGACGCTTCCCTTTCTCAGCCCGAAACGCAATCGAGACACCAGCAGCAGTCCCTGCAGGTTTCCGTAGTGTAGCGGCTATCACGTTCGCCTAACACGCGAAAGGTCCCCGGTTCAAGACCGGGCGGAAACAGCCTCTTTTTGCACGCTCCTGTACTTCACAGAGGTCTTGAGCGACCGGTCATTTGTTCCCAATGTATTTCCGGTCCCTTCATGCACTCTTGTACCAAACGCACGTTCCTTCTGTACGCGGAGCCGATCATTTGCAATTGGGCTGTGCCGACAGACCAGGACGAGCTCTGTCGGCTCAAAAGCAGCGCAGGACCTACAAGAACAACAGAAAGATTAGCATCCAGTGGGGGCCTCTTAGTGAGCCCAAGATCTCATCAAGAATCGGCTCCAGCAACAGAGCTGGGCGCATTGTTCCATTCTCCGACCACTCTCGGTGTAAACAAGTCCCTCCTGGTCTCTGCTTGAAATGCACTTTCCTGCGTTTGCTTTGGTGTAACTGGCTTCCCCTGCATGGGCGAATGTGAAGAAGATCCTTAGTAAGTCATTGAAGAAAACCGAGAAGAGGTCGGAGTGGCCTCTGTCGTTCATCAACGATCCAGTCAGGCAGTACTCCTCTGTAAAGCGCCGTTCGTTCACATCGATTGGCTTTTTTTTGCCTTCATTCGCGCAAGTAGTAAAAGCAGACGCCCCTATTCTGCCGTGACCCGGATTCAACCGGGGTTGTTGCGGCCACAACGCAAAGTACTGATCACTATACGATCACGGCGAGTTACCGATACACACACGGCAGGGCGGAAAAGGCTGTGCTCTCTTCGTGTGACCTAATTCGGCAAAGTCCTGACGTTGCATTTCAACTGAGCCCCAGTATACATCGACCCTTCGACACTCTGAGTGACAACTCTCTTTCGTGTTTTCTCATATTTATGTAGTTTGCTTTCATGATGCCCGGAACAGCGGGGATGTGTGTTCCCATATGGTCTAGCGTTTAGGATTCCTGGTTTTCACCCAGGCTGCCCGGGTTTGACTCCCGGTATGGGAACGTGTCAGTTTTGCCTCCTGCTTTCCAAAAGATCAGCACCGTGTACGAAGGAGCCGCATTAAAAGCACTCGAACGTGCAAAACGCGCGAGAAGAGGGGGCGCTTGTTTCCAACCGAAGACTTCTCGCGTGTGAGACGAGCTGATCATCGCTGCAGGAGGTGGGAGGGTTACTCTGGTAGACAGGGCTGGCCTTTGGCAATAGGATTTATACTCTCCAAGATGATATTTGCACATTCTGGAGAGGCGATTTTCTCCACTTCAGTGGCCCGATTTCGTCGATTGCGTGGAGAGGGCTGTAGAATGTGGCGCCGCCTTTCCTGCTCCGTCCATGACAGGCGTGCTGGTCTCTGGAGAGAGAGCACGGTCCATCAGCGCACTTTAATAAAGGCACTGGAAGCAGCTGAATCGCATTGGCGAAACTCAGCGCTGGGCCGCTGGGCAGGGTTTGCCACTGTTTCCGTAGTGTAGTGGTTATCACGTTTGCCTCACACGCGAAAAGTTCCCGGTTCGAAACAGAGCGGCTTCTTTTGTCGCCACGCACAAAAGGGGATTGGGGATTCGCCTAGCGCTGTGATCGAACAGACCCACTCACCTCTTAGTGTGGCGGGATCTGCACAGTGCATGTCGCAGCGCATCCTGCTTTCACTCCAAAGCGCGTCCTGATGTACCCCAGTCTCCTGCGTGACAGGTGGGGATAATCACCACTATACTAACGAGGAAGACATCGCCCTCTCCGACCCCCGGCATCGTGTCCCGACCCACCGTGCTGGAAGCCGACGCGTGCTGTGATTTCTTTACGGAGCAGAAATGACAACCGAGGAGCCGAGAGATCATTTCAGCATTTCGCGTCTGAACAGAAAACACAAACGACCAACTCGGAATGACTTGCCTTTGACGCTTATCAAAGCGTTCTTTGTGCATCGAACAGACCCACTCACCATGTCGCAGGGCTTCCTGCTTTCACTTCAATGTGCTTCCTGATGTCGAGTCGTGTGCCGTGCGGAGGCTCTGAAAGCGAGAGCAATGAAAAGGTGCACGACGCTGTGAAAGAAAACAGAGAAGTGAAAGGCAGTCCTTTCTCTAAGGAGGTAAAAGGAAAGCTTTCTACTCCCCGTCGGGGAATCGAACCCCGGTCTCCCGCGTGACAGGCGAGGATACTTGCCACTATACTAACGAGGAAGACATTGCACTCGCCGATCCCCGGCATCGTGTCCCGACCCAGCGTGCTGGAAGGCGACGCGTGCTGTGATTCCTTTACGGAGCAGAAATGACAACCGAGGAGCCGAGTGTTCATTTCAGCATTTCGCGTCTGAACGGAAAACACAAACGACCAACTCGGAATGACTTGCTTTGGACGCTTTTCAAAGCGTTCTTTGTGCACGACGACTGCGCCGCCTAGCAGATACAAATGGGTTGTACAACTCTGAACTAGCAAATGGAAGAGGGCTAAACACCCTCTCTTTTAGCCCAGGTTCGATCTGTCTCCCAGAATCACCAGGGCGCACGCACACACACACACCCGTGCCGTTGAAGTGCTCTGCTTCATTTCAAAGGGCAACTCAACATTCACTCCTACCCCGAGAACAGAAAAGACAGCGTCCGCAGCAACAACAGCTCAGGTCTCTGCACAGGAGCTAAGCTGCCCCCATCTCCTCTGCTCTGCGGCTCCTGCGGAGTGGAGTGGAGTCCTGCCTGGAGCCGTGTTTGCAGGTGGCGGCTCCCCGCGCTCTGTCTGTGCGTCGTGTCCAAGAGCTCCTGGGAGGAAGAGAGAGCCCTCCCACTCGGGGGCTTTTCCACGGTCTGGGTGAGGAGGGGCGGGTGTGTCCAGTAGCTTATCGAGCGGAAGCCTGGGGCGGCGGAGAGCTGTGATCGTGCAGACCTTGAGGTGTCACCTCTTTGTCTGCTTTCCCGCCCCCCCTCCGCCCAAGTTTTGCTCCAGAGTAGCCCGGCAACCCCTCACACCTGCACGTGTCACAACCTAAGGTGTGGTCATGAGACACCCATGGGGTGCTGTTCTGTTCTTGCTAATTGTTTCCTGCCTGTCGCAGGCAGGAGTCCATGCGAGGAAGTTGCGCTGGACAGAGCTCAGAGGGCGCAGCTGGGTGGCTTTCCTTCTGAGTGACGTTCCTGCAACACTCTCCCGCTCCTCTTGGTGCGCTCATGCCGCAACACAGGAAGGCTGGAGCAGGTGGCTGTGTGCTCTGCGCACCGCCGAAATGGCTCAGTTGGGAGAGCGTTAGACTGAAGATCTAAAGGTCCCTGGTTCGATCCCGGGTTTCGGCATTTTGTTTCATCGCGCCCTTTGTTCCTCTCTCCAGCACCCCCTGCCTAAAGTGACGCGTCCCTTTCTCAGCCCGAAACGCAAGCGAGACACCAGCAGCAGTCTCTGCAGGTTTCCGTAGTGTAGCGGCTATCACGTTCGCCTAACACGCGAAAGGTCCCCGGTTCGAGACCGGGCGGAAGCAGCCTCTTTTTGCACGCTCCTGTACTTCACAGAGGTCTTGAGCGACCGGTCATTTGTTCCCAATGTATTTCCGGTGCCTTCATGCACTCTTGTACCAAACGCACGTTCCTTCTGTACGCGGAGCCGATCATTTGCAATTGGGCTGTGCCGACAGACCAGGACGAGCTCTGTCGGCTCAAAAGCAGCGCAGGACCTGCAAGAACAACAGAAAGATTAGCATCCAGTGGGGGCCTCTTAGTGAGCTCAAGATCTCATCAAGAATCGGCTCCAGCAACAGGGCTGGGCGCATTGTTCCATTCTCCGACCACTCTCGGTGTAAACAAGTCCCTCCTGGTCTCTGCTTGAAATGCACTTTCCTGCGTTTGCTTTGGTGTAACTGGCTTCCCCTGCATGGGCGAATGTGAAGAAGATCCTTAGTAAGTCATTGAAGAAAACCGAGAAGAGGTCGGAGTGGCCTCTGTCGTTTATCAACGATCCAGTCAGGCAGTACTCCTCTGTAAAGCGCCGTTCGTTCACATCGATTGGCTTTTTTTTGCCTTCATTCGCGCAAGTAGTAAAAGCAGACGCCCCTATTCTGCCGTGACCCGGATTCGAACCGGGGTTGTTGCGGCCACAACGCAAAGTACTGACCACTATACGATCACGGCGAGTTACCGATGCACACCCAGCAGGGGGGAAAAGGCTGTGCTCTCTTCGTGTGACCTAATTCGGCAAAGTCCTGACGCTGCATTTCAACTGAGCCCCAGTATACATCGACCCTTCGACACTCTGAGTGACAACTCTCTTTCGTGTTTTCTCATATTTATGTAGTTTGTTTGCATGATGCCCGGAACAGCGGGGTTGTGTGCTCCCATATGGTCTAGCGTTTAGGATTCCTGGTTTTCACCCAGGCGGCCCGGGTTTGACTCCCGGTATGGGAACGTGTCAGTTTTGCCTCCTGCTTTCCAAAAGATCAGCACCGTGTACGAAGGAGCCGCATTAAAAGCACTCGAACGTGCAAAACGCGCGAGAAGAGGGGGCGCATGTTTCCAACCGAAGACTTCTCGCGTGTGAGACGAGCTGATCATCGCTGCAGGAGGTGGGAGGGTTACTCTGGTAGACAGGGCTGACCTTTGGCAATAGGATTTATACTCTCCAAGATGATATTTGCACTTTCTGGAGAGGCGATTTTCTCCACTTCAGTGGCCCGATTTCGTCGATTGCGTGGAGAGGGCTGTAGAATGTGGCGCCGCCTTTCCTGCTCCGTCCATGACAGGCGTGCTGGTCTCTGGAGAGAGAGCACGGTCCATCAGCGCACTTTAATAAAGGCACTGGAAGCAGCTGAATCGCATTGGCGAAACTCAGCGCTGGGCCGCCGGGCAGGGTTTGCCACCGTTTCCGTAGTGTAGTGGTTATCACGGTTGCCTCACACGCGAAAGGTCCCCGGTTCGAAACAAAGCGGCTTCTTTTGTCGCCACGCACAAAAGGGGATTGGGGATTCACCTAGCGCTGTGATCGAACAGACCCACTCACCTCTTAGTGTGGCGGGATCTGCACAGTGCATGTCGCAGCGCATCCTGCTTTCACTCCAATGCGCGTCCTGATGTACCCCAGTCTCCCGCGTGACAGGTGGGGATAATCACCACTATACTAACGAGGAAGACATCGCTCTCTCCGACCCCCGGCATCGTGTCCCGACCCACCGTGCTGGAAGCCGACGCGTGCTGTGATTTCTTTACGGAGCAGAAATGACAACCGAGGAGCCGAGAGATCATTTCAGCATTTCGCGTCTGAACGGAAAACACAAACGACCAACTCGGAATGACTTGCCTTTGACGCTTATCAAAGCGTTCTTTGTGCATCGAACAGACCCACTCACCATGTCGCAGGGCTTCCTGCTTTCTCTTCAATGTGCTTCCTGATGTCGAGTCGTGTGCCGTGCGGAGGCTCTGAAAGCGAGAGCAATGAAAAGGTGCACGACGCTGTGAAAGAAAACAGAGAAGTGAAAGGCAGTCCTTTCTCTAAGGAGGTAAAAGAAAAGCGTTCTACTCCCCGTCGGAAAATCGAACCCCGGTCTCCCACGTGACAGGCGGGGATACTTGCCACTATACTAACGAGGAAGACATTGCATTCTCCGATCCCCGGCATCGTGTCCCGACCCAGCGTGCTGGAAGGCGACGCGTGCTGTGATTCCTTTACGGAGCAGAAATGACAACCGAGGAGCCGAGAGTTCATTTCAGCATTTCGGGTCTGAACGGAAAACACAAACGACCAACTCGGAATGACTTGCTTTGGACGCTTTTCAAAGCGTTCTTTGTGCACGACGACTGCGCCGCCTAGCAGATACAAATGGGTTGTACAACTCTGAACTAGCAAATGGAAGAGGGCTAAACACCCTCTCTTTCAGCCCAGGTTCGATCTGTCTCCCAGAATCACCAGGGCGCACGCACACACACACACCCGTGCCGTTGAAGTGCTCTGCTTCATTTCTAAGGGCAACTCAACATTCACTCCTACCCCGAGAACAGAAAAGACAGCGTCCGCAGCAACAACAGCTCAGGTCTCTGCACAGGAGCTAAGCTGCCCTCATCTCCTCTGCTCTGCGGCTCCTGCGGAGTGGAGTCCTGCCTGGAGCCGTGTTTGCAGGCGGCGGCTACCCGCGCTCTGTCTGTGCGTCGTGTCCAAGAGCTCCTGGGAGGAAGAGAGAGCCCTCCCACTCGGGGGCTTTTCCACGGTCTGTGTAAGGAGGGGCGGGTGTGTCCAGTAGCTTATCGAGCGGAAGCCTGGGGCGGCGGAGAGCTGTGATCGTGCAGACCTTGAGGTGTCACCTCTTTGTCTGCTTTCCCGCCCCCCCTCCGCCCAAGCTCTGCTCCAGAGTAGCCCGGCAACCCCTCACACCTGCACGTGTCACAACCTAAGGTGTGGTCATGAGACACCCATGGGGTGCTGTTCTGTTCTTGCTAATTGTTTCCTGCCCGTCGCAGGCAGGAGTCCATGTGAGGAAGATGTGCTGGACAGAGCTCAGAGGGCGCAGCTGGGTGGCTTTCCTTCTGAGTGACGTTCCTGCAACACTCTCCTGCTCCTCTTGGTGCGCTCATGTTCATCGCGCCCTTTGTTCCTCTCTCCAGCGCCCCCTGCCTAAAGTGACGCTTCCCTTTCTCAGCCCGAAACGCAAGCGAGACACCAGCAGCAGTCTCCGCAGGTTTCCGTAGTGTAGCGGCTATCACGTTCGCCTAACACGCGAAAGGTCCCCGGTTCGAGACCGGGCGGAAGCAGCCTCTTTTTGCACGCTCCTGTACTTCACAGAGGTCTTGAGCGACCGGTCATTTGTTCCCAATGTATTTCCGGTGCCTTCATGCACTCTTGTACCAAACGCACGTTCCTTCTGTACGCGGAGCCGATCATTTGCAATTGGGCTGTGCCGACAGACCAGGACGAGCTCTGTCGGCTCAAAAGCAGCGCAGGACCTGCAAGAACAACAGAAAGATTAGCATCCAGTGGGGGCCTCTTAGTGAGCTCAAGATCTCATCAAGAATCGGCTCCAGCAACAGGGCTGGGCGCATTGTTCCATTCTCCGACCACTCTCGGTGTAAACAAGTCCCTCCTGGTCTCTGCTTGAAATGCACTTTCCTGCGTTTGCTTTGGTGTAACTGGCTTCCCCTGCATGGGCGAATGTGAAGAAGATCCTTAGTAAGTCATTGAAGAAAACCGAGAAGAGGTCGGAGTGGCCTCTGTCGTTTATCAACGATCCAGTCAGGCAGTACTCCTCTGTAAAGCGCCGTTCGTTCACATCGATTGGCTTTTTTTTGCCTTCATTCGCGCAAGTAGTAAAAGCAGACGCCCCTATTCTGCCGTGACCCGGATTCGAACCGGGGTTGTTGCGGCCACAACGCAAAGTACTGATCACTATACGATCACGGCGAGTTACCGATGCACACCCAGCAGGGCGGAAAAGGTTGTGCTCTCTTCGTGTGACCTAATTCGGCAAAGTCCTGACGTTGCATTTCAACTGAGCCCCAGTATACATCGACCCTTCGACACTCTGAGTGACAACTCTCTTTCGTGTTTTCTCATATTTATGTAGTTTGCTTGCATGATGCCCGGAACAGTGGGGTTGTGTGCTCCCATATGGTCTACCGTTTAGGATTCCTGGTTTTCACCCAGGCGGCCCGGGTTTGACTCCCGGTATGGGAACGTGTCAGTTTTGCCTCCTGCTTTCCAAAAGATCAGCACCGTGTACGAAGGAGCCGCATTAAAAGCACTCGAACGTGCAAAACGCGCGAGAAGAGGGGGCGCTTGTTTCCAACCGAAGACTTCTCGCGTGTGAGACGAGCTGATCATCGCTGCAGGAGGTGGGAGGGTTACTCTGGTAGACAGGGCTGACCTTTGGCAATAGGATTTATACTCTCCAAGATGATATTTGCACTTTCTGGAGAGGCGATTTTCTCCACTTCAGTGGCCCGATTTCGTCGATTGCGTGGAGAGGGCTGTAGAATGTGGCGCCGCCTTTCCTGCTCCGTCCATGACAGGCGTGCTGGTCTCTGGAGAGAGAGCACGGTCCAACAGCGCACTTTAATAAAGGCACTGGAAGCAGCTGAATCGCATTGGCGAAACTCAGCGCTGGGCCGCTGGGCAGGGTTTGCCACCGTTTCCGTAGTGTAGTGGTTATCACGTTTGCCTCACACGCGAAAGGTCCCCGGTTTGAAACAAAGCGGCTTCTTTTGTCGCCACGCACAAAGGGGATTGGGGATTCGCCTAGCGCTGTGATCGAACAGACCCACTCACCTCTTAGTGTGGCGGGATCTGCACAGTGCATGTCGCAGCGCATCCTGCTTTCACTCCAATGCGCGTCCTGCTGTATCCCGGTCTCCCGCGTGACAGGTGGGGATAATCACCACTATACTAACAAGGAAGACATTGCTCTCTTCGACCCCCAGGATCGTGTCCCGACACAGCATGCTGGAAGCCGACGCGTGCTGTAATTCCTTTACGGAGCAGAAATGACAACCAAGGAGCCGAGAGATCATTTCAGCATTTCGCGTCTGAACAGAAAACACAAACGACCAACTCGGAATGACTTGCTTTTGACACTTTTCAAAGCGTTCTTTGTGCATCGAACAGACCCTAACACCTCTTAGTGTGGCGGGATTTGCACAGTGCATATCGCAGCGCTTCCTGCTTTCACTTCAATGCACGTCCTTGTGTACCACCGGGTTTATAAAATTAAATTCAGGCACATTCGAAGTGCTATGGTGTTGCTCTGCTGTTTTAAATGTACCTCTAAAGCATTTAGTTCTGTTAACTACCAAATGATTTGTACTAATTTTATGTCAATTTCAGGAAATCCAGAGGTCTTCAGACTTGTCGTGGCTGTTGAAGAAGACACCTTTTGAATCTCACCCAGGATTTCTTGAGAGATCATTCAGCGAGCGAGTCCTCCCTCTGGACTCCGCACTGAGCTGAAAACTGCGCGAATTCCATTGTATAACCGAGAAAAACACTGATGGACATCGACATTTGATGATTACAAGATTACAAGAAATTCAAGAAACACAACAGTCCGAACACCGGTTTGAATCCTGAACGCTTAATTTAAGAGACAAAGCGAAGGATACGACCTGTAAACTCTCTTCATGTCTTACAGTTTATGATAAAAAAAAATCTTACTTTCATAATAATTTCGTGCTGGTGATAGATTATTTATTGAATTTTATCAAAATCACAATTCCAAACATTTTGGGTTAAACAGTTATTCACATACTCTAACGAAGAGAAACGTTAGTGCCTTCCGGTGTGTGAGCCAATTTCTCAAAACAATATTTGTTAGTCTCTCAGGAGGCTGCATAAGGTGTTTAGAGATAGAATTTCTAAAAGGCAGGCTCCCTGAGCTTAACATCAAGGCAGAAAAAATGTTTTGTTTTCTCTACAGAAATGCTCTTTAAATTTCAGCATAGTTACAACTCCCTTTATAAAGGGTGTGCACAGTTATAGAACCAAGGCATTGAAAGGTTTTTTTTAAATTGTTGTTCCAAAAAATGTTCCATTTGTTTTCTTTCTTAATGTTGTTGATTAAAAGATCTTATTAAATGGGAAAAAATCTGAATGTGAAAAAAGGTTAAAATGCTATTGAAAAAATCAGTAATGTGAGGAAAGATGAATTGTGGGAGCCCCTCACCTCCCCATGTCATGCTGTATTTCTCAGTCATTCTATTGGGAGTGGTGCCGTCGCCTGTGGCTGAAGTCTGTTAGTAGACATTCCAGACGGGTCAGGTATGACTGCGCTTCGGCACAAGAGGAGACATGTGACTTACGAGGATCCCGACAGTGGCACTTTTCTTTCAGTGCCCGGATAGCTCAGTCGGTAGAGCATCAGACTTTAAATCTGAGGGTCCACGGTTCAAGTCCTTGTTCGGGCGGCTGTGTTTCTCTTAAGTGTATTATAATTTTCATTATAAATCGTATTTTATCTTCCACTCTTCTAGCTGTACTGTGGTTATTTTAAAAGTTCATTACTTGTATTTTCTTTAGTGTTTCCTTTCACAAACCGAAAATGTTCAAGACTATTTTGTCACCGCATTCCACGTAGATAATCACAGGAAAAGTAAAAGAAACGCAGTGAGGAGCTCACACAGTGAGTACTCTTGAATACAACAAGAGGAAAAGCACACACTGCACATGTGCTGAACATCACGTCCGAGTTTACAGTGACAGGAGAGATTGGAAGCGAAGTAGTTTTTTTATTACTGGCTCGCTGAACGATCTCTCAAGAAACCCCAGTTGAGATTCAACAGGTCTCTAACAATCACGTTCAAAAAGGTGACGATACAATTTTATTTTAACTAAGTAGCCTTAATGGCAACACAGTGTTAGGAGTTCGGCTTTTCTTATTTCTTCTGCAGAACCAGCGGTATCGGAATATACTGATCCACATAATAAGCGCTGTCGGTTTCTGATCGTTTTTATTGAGCGCTGCTCTAAACTTTTCATTTGCTTGTGCTGGTTTTCCTCATGAAAAAAGACATTTCTCTTATTACATGATTTCACTTTTTTTCTTATCAACGAGGAGAAAGAAATAAAATATATAATTAATTATAAGAACCACAGGCAAGATGGCTGGTTGTCTAAGGCGTTCAGGTCGCAGTTTCCTCTGGAGACATTTGTTCAAATCGTACTTCTGACGAGTACTCTTTTTCTCGTTAGAGTAGAAACGATAGAAGCCTTAAGTGGGAAAAAAATCACAACATGTCGCATTTCACGTGTTCAATGTTAATTGTCTCAGTGGTTGCCTCGGTGATTGATGGCTCTTGCAGGGTGACGGCCAACTTCTTCAGAGAGAGAGTCTCCCATTCACGGCTTTTCTTCATCAAGAGCCGAGGCAACAGAGACAGACTTCGAACTGACATGAATTACTTCATGAGCGTTTATGACCGTCTTTAAAGAGCTTAGCGAAGTCGAAAACGTCTTTGGAAAAGAGGAAATGTCTTCTGACAGTAAACAGAGCTCACGCTCAGTTCCGGACAAACGCTCCTCGTTAGTACAGTGCTGAGTAACCTCGCTTGTCGCGCGAGAGACCGCGGTCCGTTTCTGTGACAGGGCGCTGGTTACATTTTTTAACAACCTGACTTCATTTAGAAGGTGTGTACTGTGTACTAAGTTTCGGACTAGTTAGTGCAGTAGAATATGGAGATCATCTCCAGCTCTGAGCTCAACTGCAACAAGCAGTCGTGCTGAACAAAGTCAGAGCCCAGCTTAACCTGTGCTCAGTGTGGTGCTCAGGACTCAGGTGTATTGTTGTGGTTATAATTAGCACAAACTGCAGGGGCTCTGAATCAGAACATTTCAATTTATCTGATCAGTAAATTAAAATGCAGGACACATTAATATAGGATTATTACTGTGTCTCTGTCCTGTTTGTATATAACCCAATGTCCCTCACAGTTTAAAAGATACCAGTAAGGACACCTAACTCATAATTCGGTACTCATTGCAAATAGTCCCAAAACAAGCACGTCCAACAGCTGCGGGGTTGAAGGTGAACATGTATCGTATTGTAATGGCTTCTATTTCCACTGATGAATGAGACAGTTTCATGAGGAGATCCTACGCACAATTAAGCGAACACATCGCTATTTCGGTCTGATGTAGAGGCTCCATTTGTGTCAGCAGTACTATAAATGTAAGTCTTATACACTTTCAGGGGCTGCATCTGTAGCGCTTCATCTAAGAGGACTGTTTTACTTTACCGCACGGTTACATTCACCCACCCAATTTATTCTCAGAATACCCAATGGCTCAATAACCCTGTTTTCCCCTGGGAACCACCAGTGTACCGTCTCATTCCATTCAAAAATATAACAAATTTATTAAATTAATATATTCAATGAACTGTGTAACACAGAGCTGGAAAGGTGAAATCAGGATGGCTGAGCAATTGAGCAACTGCAACTGTTGATCAGGATGGCTGAGTGGTTAAGGTGTTGGCCTTAAAACCTAGTGAACAATTGTCTCTGTGGGTTCAATCCCTGCTCCTGTAATTTTTTTATTTGCTTTTGAAGTGACAGAACACTTTGAAGATTTTCACTCTATTAAAATATGTATTTACTAAATTTCAGTTCTCTTCACTCCCTGGGATAACTGAACTCTCACCATCGCATCCTGAAGGCTTTACATGCATTAGCTGTGATACAGCTCCTAATAAAGACAGAATGAAACTGTATCAATAATAAATGACATGTTTTAAATAAACGTTTATTGATAAACTTCATTATTAATAAAAGTGGTGTGACAGGAAAGCAAATTGAATATTACAATGATATTCCAAGCAACTGATGTGTGCCGGAGCCAAATGTCATCAACTGTGGGCTTTGTAAATTGTTTAAAAATTGTAAGTGAAGTTGAGATAATTAACAATTTGTTGATTCCTGCAGTTACAGATTAAAACGTGAGAAGATTTTCTCTGGGTTTATCTCTGTCCGAGAGCCTGATGTGAATATGCTGAACGCGGTGTCTTTGATTTATGTACTCGAACAACCAAAGAATCCCAATCTCGTCATCCTATGGTTTGTCAAACCAACCGAGTCCAGAGGGAGGACTCGCTCGCTGAACGATCGCTCAGGAAATCTCGGTTGAGATTCAACAGGTGTTTCTTCAACAGCTACGACAAGTCGGAAGACTCACTGAAGTCCAAAAAGATCAGCCTCTGTGATGCAGTGTCCAGTGACACTAACTGTCCTACTGTTCTCTGCTAATGTAGAGGGTGAATGTAAGGTTTCTTTCTTGTAAAATATTTTCGAGCGTATTTTTGCTGCTGAAAATTAATCTTGTGCATTTGAATGAATTCCGATATTGTCACCTAATTCTATACATTGTTTCATCAGACTAGAACATTTAGAGGAGCTCAACTGCATTAATTAATTGCATAGTGATAGTATTTCTTGCCGTTTAAATACGTCAGTCAAAAATGTAGAGAAGGTGCTCCTATTTTCACCATTATAAGAACTGTGATGCACCAGTATTATTTACTCTCATAAAAGTATTGTAATTGTATTGTTCTGTTCCGTTAGTCTTGAGTGATACAAATCTTCTCTTTTACTGCACTACACTTCTCCAGAGGCCAGTTCAGCACACAAGGATCCTCAGTCAAACAAACACTGCAATCACTTGATAAAAGCCATTTCTCATCCTTTCTCTTAGTGTTGGTGCTACTATTGTACGCAAAGGAGGCGACCTGACAATGAAAGGTGAGATCATCTTAAAGAGAGTTTTCATGAAGGTGTGCGTCGTCAAGCTCTCCACTGGCAATTGACCGGGCTTGTGAAGAAACCAATCTCATTCAACAATCATACAAATTGCACAGGTTAAGGCACATGAAGCGAAATCCATGGGCTAATTGACACAAAACAATGTCGCTTCACATTATCCGCAAAGCTGTTTTGCTTGTTGACCACCTCTCCTACATTACAGTGAGCACATACTGTATATTTCAGTTCCTTCTCTTTTATTTTCCTTACTATTTGACTATCCCTTTCCCCCATGTGGAGATGTATCCACAGCCAAAACCCCGTGTTTCGCCCTACGTTTGTGCCAGTTTTACAGTTGGTGTAGGAGCCTGCCTTAGAGAGGTCCAGTGGCACAGCTGGTCAGTGTGTGTAGCTGTGCACAGTGGAGTTATAATGAGGTTGTGTGTTCAAGCCTTGCCTGGAGCATTAAGTCTTTTGAACGTTTTCCACCCATAAAAAGTTAATTCGCCGTAGTAGTTTCACTGTGACTTTGCAGGTAAAATATTCTTAATGAGAATAATATTCTGTATATAAATAAATAACTGAACTAGAAAATATTGGAAAGAAATGGCTTGTCACACTATTCACAGCAGGCACTTAGACAGAGAAATGTCCTGTCATTAAAGAAAATTCATGAAAAAGAGGAGTGACATCATTGCAAAGGCGATATTTTCTGATGGCTGTTTTGGTTAATAATCATTTGCGTGGGAATTACTTCTGTCATTATTACTAATACTGATAAAAACAGAGAACTCACAGCTCTCTGGACGTTGGTCTGGACTCTAGAAAGTCTTTTTATTTGCAAGCGGCTCTGGAACTCAACACCTGTTGATGGGTCACTTCTGTCAGACACATCAGTGGAACCCAAGCCCACCTACACACACATTCACACACACTAATAGATATACCGTACGCCTACACTCTCACACACATTTACACTCACAGACACATCACACCTTTATACACACAATAAGACACTCACACACTCACATATATACACTCACAGACTCACAGATACACAAATAGACACTATATACGCACATAGACACCGTATACACTCTTAGGTACAGATACACTATAACTAACACTAATGCAGATACTGCTAATATTACAACAGTAACACTATTACCAAAACTTACACTATCATTGTTACTAACACTGACAAAAACTACTACTAGACTAATAATACTTATAATAACAGTAATACTCATGAAAATTAACATGATGATGATGAGTGTTAATACTCTGACACTAACACTATAAGTATCACTAATATTACATAAATACTAGCATTAAAACTAAAACTATCAGTAATGCTATCATCATTAATACTCACATAGACACTACACACACTGACAGACATGCCCACACATACACTTACAAATATAAAACTACACACTGACAGACACCACACACTCACGGACACAAACCATACACACACATTCTCAGGCATGCATTCACAGAAACAAATAGACACTATGCATACTCATAGACACACACTCATAGACACCAAACACTCAGAGACCCCACACGCTCACACACTAACAGACACAACAAGCTCACAGACACATACCCACACACTCACAGACACACAGCCCACACACACACACAGACACCACACACTTCCAGACACGCACCCACACACGCACAGATACCACAAACACACTTATCTACAGATACACGATAACTAACACAAATATAAATACTACTTATACTTCAACGGTAACACTATAATTATAATTAATATTAACATGAATATGAACATTAAAACTAAAACAATCAGTAGTGCCACTGTCATTGATACTCACATGAACACTAGCATTAAAACTACCAGTTGTAATCTCACTAATATTAACATGAAGACACTGATATTAGTATTAGTTGCTACCCATGACGTCACACCGCTCTCTGTGACAAATGCGAGACACTTAGACGCGAGGAGTGACGGGGCGCCTGTTGCCGTGATTACCATTCTTATGATTTATAAACACTGGAAATATGCATTTAAACTGTTACTTACATACATTTATGAACTTGAAATATCATTTTCTAGCTCTAGGATACAGTTACCTAAATAATAATATGAATAATCATTGTTTATTTTCGGATTGAACATTATTAACCCTAAACGCACTATGGTAATTGGTTGATACAGTCTTTATTAACCGTTTTCTAGATACTTAAACAGGGTCAAGAAATGAATCAGTACTCACCAATCGGTGAAGTTAATCGATTTTTCTACGGTTCTTCAGTTGAAATAATTGGTTGTCGATAGATAAGTGATCAATAACTCTTCTCCGTGCACTCTGTGCACCTCCCGTGGTCTCTCTCTCTGTGATCCCGGCACTCTGGCTGGTGTCTGTAACGTCACAGCGCTTATTCTGACAGAGCAGAGCGCGTCTCTGCTGCTTTTGAGTGTCTTTTTCATGAATGCCAGAGGTACTCGAAATGTTGCAAAAAGAAAAGCGTTTACTTAACAGATTAATGTGTTACAAAGTGTACCCGTGTGGAGCAGTAGAGAACGAGCACGAGTCCCTGAAATAAGCGCTTTCAAGGGTTTTACACGAATCATCAGAGTATAGAAGCCAGGAGGATCAGACTCATGTTCCTGGAGGTTAAAACATGTATCCTGGTTTTATTTCCACCCAGCTCTCAGCTCTATAGGAAGTCTGATGATTTAAATTAACTGTATAACTGTTACAAGACTTCATCTAATTGTACATTTATAAGACTGTCTGTGAGACACTCGTGAGAGCAGCTGAATCCCAGGGCTGGTGTAGAATCACACACAGACAGGTCTTCTTCTGTTTGATCTGAGTCCCACTGCTCAGAGCTACAGACTGGTCAACTGGTCACTATTGTAGTCACGACCATCGGCCTTTGGCTACTAATAATCAATATACTGATCAGAGTGTCAATACTGGTGTTTATAACATAAATACAAAGATAATTCCACACTCACTTGTGTTATAAAACACTTAAAAAACATGTTTGGAGCCTGATATACAGTAAAGAAAGTAATACTGAAGGGCTGGAAGTCCTGGAAAGGGTTAATAGAACCTTCTTGCTTCCGACCTGGAACAGAGCCCACAACTGCCAGATCAGTGACCCCTGAGCCCAGTTCACAGAGAGGAGAACCAGGAGCTCTTTTATGTCTCTAAGAGGGCTGGGAGATAGGATAAAAGGGGGAAATGTGACTTGTGTCCAGGCTGTTCTGTCTGATATTGTTCATGTAGCAGCACTGATTGTCTGAATATCTTCTGGTTCTGGATTGTGAGGATAGAGAGCAGTACGGCGTTGATTTTTTATTCTGCCTCTGAGAATTTTTCTTCTTTGCCAAGTGGTGTTACATCCCCTTCAGATACTCTGCACAGACTGCCAGAGTGAGAGAAGAGGAGAGAGATGGACAGATAAGAGCACACACAGCGAGAGAGACATACTGTACGTCTTGATTTACTTTGAAGCAAGTGTTCATTTCTTTTCTGGAACAAGTTGTTTCTGAACTTCAAGAAATTCATACAACTTCTAAAAGATAAAATACAAATCTTGCTTATCAGGACAGAAGAAATACTGCAAGAAAAAGCAGGTAATTTTTCTCCTTTTAATGAAAAGTGGAGCAAAACAACGGCAGTGCATCTCCGTCGGCTTGATTTAGTTTAATACAAGTATTCACTTCCTTTTTTGGAAATTACAGCCTGCGAAAGATGAAATAAAGTTCTTGGTTATTCTTGGTCAGTGCCGAAGAAATACTGCCGGCTGGCAGGAAAATGCCAGCATTTTATTTTCTTTAACTACAAACGTGTGAATGGTGAAATGCAACGGGAGTGTTTCTCTGTACAGCTATTAAACAAAGGGCTGGTGGTTCAAGCCCACTCAGGGACGCGCTTTGGATTGTTTCAATGTGAACATAATCTCCGCTAAAAACCCTCTTGAACTTTGCAGGAAATGAGTGTGTTTTAAACCATTTTCACGTGTGGAATTTTATCTTCAGCTGGCTGTAGGGAGAATGCCTTATACACCCTTTGTGTATCCTTAGCAAAAATATTTTAAAATTATAACACAGAGTTGTTGGAGAACTTGACAATCCTTGACAATCATTATTAAATGAGCACTGTACAAATGTACATTGATATTTTTGTTGTATGTACCCTAATTTTAAAATATATAAACATAATTGTGCTGATATGGATGTTCATTTGAAGGATTTGAGGAATCTATAAAGGATCTCAGAACAACCAAAGAAACATTTGGGCATCTGCGTATTTGTAAAGATTAAAGAGCGCCGTAAGTGTGAAGTTTGCACACACGAGAGAAGAAATCAGTTTCAATGCACTTCATTAAACTGATGGTGTGTTTATCAATTGTGTACAGCAGAGGATGGCTCTGACCCATCAATCTCTGGGTTATGGGCCTAGCACGCTTCCGCTGCGCCACTCAGCTATGTTTAACACAAGTGCTTATGCACCTGAGATGAAAAGTTTCAACGGTAAACGCAGACGTCACTGAGCACTTGGTCTTTTGTAGTACAAATCATCACAGGCTGCTCTACAAGGGCGTGTCTTCAAGATCGTTGAGAACCAAAGCTTCTGCCTTCCTGGCTACTGATTCTTTCATCGTTAATTCCCAAATCTTCAATGAGAATCAGTGAAACGAAAACCAAACACATGTACACACTCGCGTCCTACCGTGGAAGAAAAATGATGGAAGCATTTGAGAAAAAAACAAGAGTAGTCTGAACAGCTCCAGCCTATCAACTGCTCTACAAAGTGATCGCTACCTCCACCCCCAGTTTATAACACTGAAAATGATTCAGGAAGCACAGCAAAGTTCTAAAAGCAGTGGTTGAAAAGCGTCTAGATACATAAAATGACAATTTCTCAAAAGTAAAATCTTCATCTTTTAAATATTGTCATCCATTTATTTTCGTTTCTCTCTTTTTTTACATAACACGCTTTCGAGAAATAGACTGTCTTGTAATGAAGGCTGCATTAGAAAATGTGTATCTAAATTAAAATCGGGTTTATGACTTCTGCGTTTTTCAGCTTTCTTAGCGCTTGGGTCTCGATTCACATATTGCAATGAAAGCAACAGGGGAGTAAGTTTTCCTTTTCTAAATCAAAAGTGATCTGCTCACAAGGAAGTATAAAAACTTCAGCGTTTACTTTTTGAAGACCGCAAATTGTGGAAACACTATTGCTTCATAAGCTAATAAGTAACGTTTCTGAGCACGCATTGTGTTACTAATGCTGTTATTAATAAAAAAAAGCTTAAATTCATATAATGGAATTTGGACGGCTCAAAGTAGTCTATTCCTTGTACAACTTTACTTGCCCGTTGAGTAGAGTTTAAAGCAACGGCAGCAGAAGTAGCAGTAATAGCAACAACGTGGTTCGAGTGTCACAATACACTCTATGAAAGTATTGCGGCTTCAGATCGTTTTGTTCTGTTGAAGCTGCCTACAGGCTCCGAATTGCTGACATTGGCTGTGATCTTTTTTCAGGTTTCATGAAATTCTTCACATATTTGAAATATTTAATTCGGGTTCGCCTAATACACGGTGCAAACCGCACCTGCAGCAGAATGCTGTGGCACATGAAGCCGTTTTGTTTATCGTTTGTAAGGATTGAGGAGTGTACTACAAATCGAGCAAGCGAAAAGAAAATTAAACAGGAGTCACTTTTTGGATTGCTAATCCATTGTGCTCTGCTCGTCTAGGTTCAAATCCTATCCTTGTCATGGTTAAGGCCTGAGACGTGTGTGTTTTTTCTAAACGGTGTTTGCATTTGTTTCCTCTTTCACTCCTGCAAACTCAGGATTTTTTTTCTTTGGTGGCAACAATACGCTTCTGCAATACAGTAAATCATAGACTCTGCTTTCAAAATAGCTGCACCAGGCATTCGGATACAGATAAACACAGGGATTTAAAATTCAGGAATATGAATGGCCAATTGCTTACAGCTAGGGTTTTTACGTTTTCTTATTTAGCGATTTGTGTATCAATCTTTTAACAATTCATTAAAATGCTAACAATACGTAAAATCAAAACAACAGTTATTGAAAAAGTTCAATATTGATCATAACTAAAGAAAATTAGGATCACGAATAAAAAAAAGGCTGAAGATGCGAGTCGCTCTTGAATCAGAGCTGGGTGACACGGGCTTCTGTTCTGATATGATTGTACGAGAAGCAAGAGGAATCTCTTCTCTCCTATGGAGCATGAGCTGAATCAGGAGTGAGACATTTCGTATGCTCGTGCATATGTTAACGCATGACCTACATCGTAAAACTAAATTAAAAACTAACATTAAGTTGTCAAAGACATTCATTTATATACAAACAAGAGACAGCCAGACATAGTAATGATTCTACATTAACTTGTCCTACACTGATCAGACTAATTGAAATGTATGAAAGCCCGTTTCCGGCAGGGAGTTAAAAAAAAACGCGCTATGGTATCTCAGAATTCCGACTAAGTAACTCAGAATTGCGACTTAGTAACTCACAACTCCGACTTTCTCTCTCACATTTGGAACTTCGAAATAACCCATATTTAATTGTCTGTCATTTTGTTATTATGCCGGATTCGGGTTCTAGGGCTTGTACCCTTGATACTCCCACTCTAGTTCGTGCCTCACTGCATTGGCTCGAACCCAGGTCCTGCCAGCTGAGCTAAAGAACACTTTCTTTAGCCCCGGCGGCCAGCATCCCTGTTATGCGCAGGGGAGGGCGATGCCCTCACCACACTGCAACCAGATCGTACAAATTGTATGTCGCAAATGAACAAGTAATAGGTCTAGACGCTTTTCAACCACTGCTTTTAGAACTTTGCTGTGCTTCCTGAATCATTTTCAGTGTTATAAACTGGGGGTGGAGGTAGCGATCACTTTGTAGAGCAGTTGATAGGCTGGAGCTGTTCAGACTACTCTTGTTTTTTTCTCAAATGCTTCCATCATTTTTTCTTTCACGGTAGGACGCGAGTGTGTACATGTGTTTGGTTTTCGTTTCACTGATTCTCATTGAAGATTTGGGAATTAACGACGAAAGAATCAGTAGCCAGGAAGGCAGAAGCTTTGGTTCTCAACGATCTTGAAGACACGCCCTTGTAGAGCAGCCTGTGATGATTTGTACTACAAAAGACCAAGTGCTCAGTGACGTCTGCGTTTACAAATACGCAGATGCCCAAATGTTTCTTTGGTTGTTCTGAGATCCTTTATAGATTTATAGATTCCTCAAATCCTTCAAATGAACATCCATATCAGCACAATTATGTTTATATATTTTAAAATTAGGGTACATACAACAAAAATATCAATGTACATTTGTACAGTGCTCATTTAATAATGATTGTCAAGGATTGTCAAGTTCTCCAACAACTCTGTGTTATAATTTTAAAATATTTTTGCTAAGGATACACAAAGGGTGTATAAGGCATTCTCCCTACAGCCAGCTGAAGATAAAATTCCACACGTGAAAATGGTTTAAAACACACTCATTTCCTGCAAAGTTCAAGAGGGTTTTTAGCGGAGATTATGTTCACATTGAAACAATCCAAAGCGCGTCCCTGAGTGGGCTTGAACCACCAGCCCTTTGTTTAATAGCTGTACAGAGAAACACTCCCGTTGCATTTCACCATTCACACGTTTGTAGTTAAAGAAAATAAAATGCTGGCATTTTCCTGCCAGCCGGCAGTATTTCTTCGGCACTGACCAAGAATAACCAAGAACTTTATTTCATCTTTCGCAGGCTGTAATTTCCAAAAAAGGAAGTGAATACTTGTATTAAACTAAATCAAGCCGACGGAGATGCACTGCCGTTGTTTTGCTCCACTTTTCATTAAAAGGAGAAACATTACCTGCTTTTTCTTGCAGTATTTCTTCTGTCCTGATAAGCAAGATTTGTATTTTATCTTTTAGAAGTTGTATGAATTTCTTGAAGTTCAGAAACAACTTGTTCCAGAAAAGAAATGAACACTTGCTTCAAAGTAAATCAAGACGTACAGTATGTCTCTCTCGCTGTGTGTGCTCTTATCTGTCCATCTCTCTCCTCTTCTCTCACTCTGGCAGTCTGTGCAGAGTATCTGAAGGGGATGTAACACCACTTGGCAAAGAAGAAAAATTCTCAGAGGCAGAATAAAAAATCAACGCCGTACTGCTCTCTATCCTCACAATCCAGAACCAGAAGATATTCAGACAATCAGTGCTGCTACATGAACAATATCAGACAGAACAGCCTGGACACAAGTCACATTTCCCCCTTTTATCCTATCTCCCAGCCCTCTTAGAGACATAAAAGAGCTCCTGGTTCTCCTCTCTGTGAACTGGGCTCTGGGCTCTGTTCCAGGTCGGAAGCAAGAAGGTTCTATTAACCCTTTCCAGGACTTCCAGCCCTTCAGTATTACTTTCTTTACTGTATATCAGGCTCCAAACATGTTTTTTAAGTGTTTTATAACACAAGTGAGTGTGGAATTATCTTTGTATTTATGTTATAAACACCAGTATTGACACTCTGATCAGTATATTGATTATTAGTAGCCAAAGGCCGATGGTCGTGACTACAATAGTGACCAGTTGACCAGTCTGTAGCTCTGAGCAGTGGGACTCAGATCAAACAGAAGAAGACCTGTCTGTGTGTGATTCTACACCAGCCCTGGGATTCAGCTGCTCTCACAAGTGTCTCACAGACAGTCTTATAAATGTACAATTAGATGAAGTCTTGTAACAGTTATACAGTTAATTTAAATCATCAGACTTCCTATAGAGCTGAGAGCTGGGTGGAAATAAAACCAGGATACATGTTTTAACCTCCAGGAACATGAGTCTGATCCTCCTGGCTTCTATACTCTGATGATTCGTGTAAAACCCTTGAAAGCGCTTATTTCAGGGACTCGTGCTCGTTCTCTACTGCTCCACACGGGTACACTTTGTAACACATTAATCTGTTAAGTAAACGCTTTTCTTTTTGCAACATTTCGAGTACCTCTGGCATTCATGAAAAAGACACTCAAAAGCAGCAGAGACGCGCTCTGCTCTGTCAGAATAAGCACTGTGACGTTACAGACACCAGCCAGAGTGCCGGGATCAGAGAGAGAGAGACCACGGGAGGTGCACAGAGTGCACGGAGAAGAGTTATTGATCACTTATCTATCGACAACCAATTATTTCAACTGAAGAACCGTAGAAAAATCGATTAACTTCACCGATTGGTGAGTACTGATTCATTTCTTGACCCTGTTTAAGTATCTAGAAAACGGTTAATAAAGACTGTATCAACCAATTACCATAGTGCGTTTAGGGTTAATAATGTTCAATCCGAAAATAAACAATGATTATTCATATTATTATTTAGGTAACTGTATCCTAGAGCTAGAAAATGATATTTCAAGTTCATAAATGTATGTAAGTAACAGTTTAAATGCATATTTCCAGTGTTTATAAATCATAAGAATGGTAATCACGGCAACAGGCGCCCCGTCACTCCTCGCGTCTAAGTGTCTCGCATTTGTCACAGAGAGCGGTGTGACGTCATGGGTAGCAACTAATACTAATATCAGTGTCTTCATGTTAATATTAGTGAGATTACAACTGGTAGTTTTAATGCTAGTGTTCATGTGAGTATCAATGACAGTGGCACTACTGATTGTTTTAGTTTTAATGTTCATATTCATGTTAATATTAATTATAATTATAGTGTTACCGTTGAAGTATAAGTAGTATTTATATTTGTGTTAGTTATCGTGTATCTGTAGATAAGTGTGTTTGTGGTATCTGTGCGTGTGTGGGTGCGTGTCTGGAAGTGTGTGGTGTCTGTGTGTGTGTGTGGGCTGTGTGTCTGTGAGTGTGTGGGTATGTGTCTGTGAGCTTGTTGTGTCTGTTAGTGTGTGAGCGTGTGGGGTCTCTGAGTGTTTGGTGTCTATGAGTGTGTGTCTATGAGTATGCGTAGTGTCTATTTGTTTCTGTGAATGCATGCCTGAGAATGTGTGTGTATGGTTTGTGTCCGTGAGTGTGTGGTGTCTGTCAGTGTGTAGTTTTATATTTGTAAGTGTATGTGTGGGCATGTCTGTCAGTGTGTGTAGTGTCTATGTGAGTATTAATGATGATAGCATTACTGATAGTTTTAGTTTTAATGCTAGTATTTATGTAATATTAGTGATACTTATAGTGTTAGTGTCAGAGTATTAACACTCATCATCATCATGTTAATTTTCATGAGTATTACTGTTATTATAAGTATTATTAGTCTAGTAGTAGTTTTTGTCAGTGTTAGTAACAATGATAGTGTAAGTTTTGGTAATAGTGTTACTGTTGTAATATTAGCAGTATCTGCATTAGTGTTAGTTATAGTGTATCTGTACCTAAGAGTGTATACGGTGTCTATGTGCGT
Organism: Atractosteus spatula; assembly: GCF_055471065.1. NCBI lineage: Eukaryota > Metazoa > Chordata > Actinopteri > Semionotiformes > Lepisosteidae > Atractosteus > Atractosteus spatula. The sequence continues at coordinate 13,213,422 of NC_142715.1, read as the reverse complement.
ATATAGTGTCTATTTGTGTATCTGTGAGTCTGTGAGTGTATATATGTGAGTGTGTGAGTGTCTTATTGTGTGTATAAAGGTGTGATGTGTCTGTGAGTGTAAATGTGTGTGAGAGTGTAGGCGTACGGTATATCTATTAGTGTGTGTGAATGTGTGTGTAGGTGGGCTTGGGTTCCACTGATGTGTCTGACAGAAGTGACCCATCAACAGGTGTTGAGTTCCAGAGCCGCTTGCAAATAAAAAGACTTTCTAGAGTCCAGACCAACGTCCAGAGAGCTGTGAGTTCTCTGTTTTTATCAGTATTAGTAATAATGACAGAAGTAATTCCCACGCAAATGATTATTAACCAAAACAGCCATCAGAAAATATCGCCTTTGCAATGATGTCACTCCTCTTCTTCATGAATTTTCTTTAATGACAGGACATTTCTCTGTCTGAGTGCCTGCTGTGAATAGTGTGACAAGCCATTTCTTTCCAATATTTTCTAGTTCAGTTATTTATTTATATACAGAATATTATTCTCATTAAGAATATTTTACCTGCAAAGTCACAGTGAAACTACTACGGCGAATTAACTTTTTATGGGTGGAAAACGTTCAAAAGACTTAATGCTCCAGGCAAGGCTTAAACACACAACCTCATTATAACTCCACTGTGCACAGCTACACACACTGACCAGCTGTGCCACTGGACCTCTCTAAGGCAGGCTCCTACACCAACTGTAAAACTGGCACAAACGTAGGGCGAAACACGGGGTTTTGGCTGTGGATACATCTCCACATGGGGGAAAGGGATAGTCAAATAGTAAGGAAAATAAAAGAGAAGGAACTGAAATATACAGTATGTGCTCACTGTAATGTAGGAGAGGTGGTCAACAAGCAAAACAGCTTTGCGGATAATGTGAAGCGACATTGTTTTGTGTCAATTAGCCCATGGATTTCGCTTCATGTGCCTTAACCTGTGCAATTTGTATGATTGTTGAATGAGATTGGTTTCTTCACAAGCCCGGTCAATTGCCAGTGGAGAGCTTGACGACGCACACCTTCATGAAAACTGTCTTTAAGATGATCACACCTTTCATTGTCAAGTCGCCTCCTTTGCGTACAATAGTAGCACCAACACTAAGAGAAAGGATGAGAAATGGCTTTTAACAAGTGATTGCAGTGTTTGTTTGACTGAGGATCCTTGTGTGCTGAACTGGCCTCTGGAGAAGTGTAGTGCAGTAAAAGAGAAGATTTGTATCACTCAAGACTAACGGAACAGAACAATACAATTACAATACTTTTATGAGAGTAAATAATACTGGTGCATCACAGTTCTTATAATGGTGAAAATAGGAGCACCTTCTCTACATTTTTGACTGACGTATTTAAACGGCAAGAAATACTATCACTATGCAATTAATTAATGCAGTTGAGCTCCTCTAAATGTTCTAGTCTGATGAAACAATGTATAGAATTAGGTGACAATATCGGAATTCATTCAAATGCACAAGATTAATTTTCAGCAGCAAAAATACGCTCGAAAATATTTTACAAGAAAGAAACCTTACATTCACCCTCTACATTAGCAGAGAACAGTAGGACAGTTAGTGTCACTGGACACTGCATCACAGAGGCTGATCTTTTTGGACTTCAGTGAGTCTTCCGACTTGTCGTAGCTGTTGAAGAAACACCTGTTGAATCTCAACCGAGATTTCCTGAGCGATCGTTCAGCGAGCGAGTCCTCCCTCTGGACTCGGTTGGTTTGACAAACCATAGGATGACGAGATTGGGATTCTTTGGTTGTTCGAGTACATAAATCAAAGACACCGCGTTCAGCATATTCACATCAGGCTCTCGGACAGAGATAAACCCAGAGAAAATCTTCTCACGTTTTAATCTGTAACTGCAGGAATCAACAAATTGTTAATTATCTCAACTTCACTTACAATTTTTAAACAATTTACAAAGCCCACAGTTGATGACATTTGGCTCCGGCACACATCAGTTGCTTGGAATATCATTGTAATATTCAATTTGCTTTCCTGTCACACCACTTTTATTAATAATGAAGTTTATCAATAAACGTTTATTTAAAACATGTCATTTATTATTGATACAGTTTCATTCTGTCTTTATTAGGAGCTGTATCACAGCTAATGCATGTAAAGCCTTCAGGATGCGATGGTGAGAGTTCAGTTATCCCAGGGAGTGAAGAGAACTGAAATTTAGTAAATACATATTTTAATAGAGTGAAAATCTTCAAAGTGTTCTGTCACTTCAAAAGCAAATAAAAAAATTACAGGAGCAGGGATTGAACCCACAGAGACAATTGTTCACTAGGTTTTAAGGCCAACACCTTAACCACTCAGCCATCCTGATCAACAGTTGCAGTTGCTCAATTGCTCAGCCATCCTGATTTCACCTTTCCAGCTCTGTGTTACACAGTTCATTGAATATATTAATTTAATAAATTTGTTATATTTTTGAATGGAATGAGACGGTACACTGGTGGTTCCCAGGGGAAAACAGGGTTATTGAGCCATTGGGTATTCTGAGAATAAATTGGGTGGGTGAATGTAACCGTGCGGTAAAGTAAAACAGTCCTCTTAGATGAAGCGCTACAGATGCAGCCCCTGAAAGTGTATAAGACTTACATTTATAGTACTGCTGACACAAATGGAGCCTCTACATCAGACCGAAATAGCGATGTGTTCGCTTAATTGTGCGTAGGATCTCCTCATGAAACTGTCTCATTCATCAGTGGAAATAGAAGCCATTACAATACGATACATGTTCACCTTCAACCCCGCAGCTGTTGGACGTGCTTGTTTTGGGACTATTTGCAATGAGTACCGAATTATGAGTTAGGTGTCCTTACTGGTATCTTTTAAACTGTGAGGGACATTGGGTTATATACAAACAGGACAGAGACACAGTAATAATCCTATATTAATGTGTCCTGCATTTTAATTTACTGATCAGATAAATTGAAATGTTCTGATTCAGAGCCCCTGCAGTTTGTGCTAATTATAACCACAACAATACACCTGAGTCCTGAGCACCACACTGAGCACAGGTTAAGCTGGGCTCTGACTTTGTTCAGCACGACTGCTTGTTGCAGTTGAGCTCAGAGCTGGAGATGATCTCCATATTCTACTGCACTAACTAGTCCGAAACTTAGTACACAGTACACACCTTCTAAATGAAGTCAGGTTGTTAAAAAATGTAACCAGCGCCCTGTCACAGAAACGGACCGCGGTCTCTCGCGCGACAAGCGAGGTTACTCAGCACTGTACTAACGAGGAGCGTTTGTCCGGAACTGAGCGTGAGCTCTGTTTACTGTCAGAAGACATTTCCTCTTTTCCAAAGACGTTTTCGACTTCGCTAAGCTCTTTAAAGACGGTCATAAACGCTCATGAAGTAATTCATGTCAGTTCGAAGTCTGTCTCTGTTGCCTCGGCTCTTGATGAAGAAAAGCCGTGAATGGGAGACTCTCTCTCTGAAGAAGTTGGCCGTCACCCTGCAAGAGCCATCAATCACCGAGGCAACCACTGAGACAATTAACATTGAACACGTGAAATGCGACATGTTGTGATTTTTTTCCCACTTAAGGCTTCTATCGTTTCTACTCTAACGAGAAAAAGAGTACTCGTCAGAAGTACGATTTGAACAAATGTCTCCAGAGGAAACTGCGACCTGAACGCCTTAGACAACCAGCCATCTTGCCTGTGGTTCTTATAATTAATTATATATTTTATTTCTTTCTCCTCGTTGATAAGAAAAAAAGTGAAATCATGTAATAAGAGAAATGTCTTTTTTCATGAGGAAAACCAGCACAAGCAAATGAAAAGTTTAGAGCAGCGCTCAATAAAAACGATCAGAAACCGACAGCGCTTATTATGTGGATCAGTATATTCCGATACCGCTGGTTCTGCAGAAGAAATAAGAAAAGCCGAACTCCTAACACTGTGTTGCCATTAAGGCTACTTAGTTAAAATAAAATTGTATCGTCACCTTTTTGAACGTGATTGTTAGAGACCTGTTGAATCTCAACTGGGGTTTCTTGAGAGATCGTTCAGCGAGCCAGTAATAAAAAAACTACTTCGCTTCCAATCTCTCCTGTCACTGTAAACTCGGACGTGATGTTCAGCACATGTGCAGTGTGTGCTTTTCCTCTTGTTGTATTCAAGAGTACTCACTGTGTGAGCTCCTCACTGCGTTTCTTTTACTTTTCCTGTGATTATCTACGTGGAATGCGGTGACAAAATAGTCTTGAACATTTTCGGTTTGTGAAAGGAAACACTAAAGAAAATACAAGTAATGAACTTTTAAAATAACCACAGTACAGCTAGAAGAGTGGAAGATAAAATACGATTTATAATGAAAATTATAATACACTTAAGAGAAACACAGCCGCCCGAACAAGGACTTGAACCGTGGACCCTCAGATTTAAAGTCTGATGCTCTACCGACTGAGCTATCCGGGCACTGAAAGAAAAGTGCCACTGTCGGGATCCTCGTAAGTCACATGTCTCCTCTTGTGCCGAAGCGCAGTCATACCTGACCCGTCTGGAATGTCTACTAACAGACTTCAGCCACAGGCGACGGCACCACTCCCAATAGAATGACTGAGAAATACAGCATGACATGGGGAGGTGAGGGGCTCCCACAATTCATCTTTCCTCACATTACTGATTTTTTCAATAGCATTTTAACCTTTTTTCACATTCAGATTTTTTCCCATTTAATAAGATCTTTTAATCAACAACATTAAGAAAGAAAACAAATGGAACATTTTTTGGAACAACAATTTAAAAAAAACCTTTCAATGCCTTGGTTCTATAACTGTGCACACCCTTTATAAAGGGAGTTGTAACTATGCTGAAATTTAAAGAGCATTTCTGTAGAGAAAACAAAACATTTTTTCTGCCTTGATGTTAAGCTCAGGGAGCCTGCCTTTTAGAAATTCTATCTCTAAACACCTTATGCAGCCTCCTGAGAGACTAACAAATATTGTTTTGAGAAATTGGCTCACACACCGGAAGGCACTAACGTTTCTCTTCGTTAGAGTATGTGAATAACTGTTTAACCCAAAATGTTTGGAATTGTGATTTTGATAAAATTCAATAAATAATCTATCACCAGCACGAAATTATTATGAAAGTAAGATTTTTTTTTATCATAAACTGTAAGACATGAAGAGAGTTTACAGGTCGTATCCTTCGCTTTGTCTCTTAAATTAAGCGTTCAGGATTCAAACCGGTGTTCGGACTGTTGTGTTTCTTGAATTTCTTGTAATCTTGTAATCATCAAATGTCGATGTCCATCAGTGTTTTTCTCGGTTATACAATGGAATTCGCGCAGTTTTCAGCTCAGTGCGGAGTCCAGAGGGAGGACTCGCTCGCTGAATGATCTCTCAAGAAATCCTGGGTGAGATTCAAAAGGTGTCTTCTTCAACAGCCACGACAAGTCTGAAGACCTCTGGATTTCCTGAAATTGACATAAAATTAGTACAAATCATTTGGTAGTTAACAGAACTAAATGCTTTAGAGGTACATTTAAAACAGCAGAGCAACACCATAGCACTTCGAATGTGCCTGAATTTAATTTTATAAACCCGGTGGTACACAAGGACGTGCATTGAAGTGAAAGCAGGAAGCGCTGCGATATGCACTGTGCAAATCCCGCCACACTAAGAGGTGTTAGGGTCTGTTCGATGCACAAAGAACGCTTTGAAAAGTGTCAAAAGCAAGTCATTCCGAGTTGGTCGTTTGTGTTTTCTGTTCAGACGCGAAATGCTGAAATGATCTCTCGGCTCCTTGGTTGTCATTTCTGCTCCGTAAAGGAATTACAGCACGCGTCGGCTTCCAGCATGCTGTGTCGGGACACGATCCTGGGGGTCGAAGAGAGCAATGTCTTCCTTGTTAGTATAGTGGTGATTATCCCCACCTGTCACGCGGGAGACCGGGATACAGCAGGACGCGCATTGGAGTGAAAGCAGGATGCGCTGCGACATGCACTGTGCAGATCCCGCCACACTAAGAGGTGAGTGGGTCTGTTCGATCACAGCGCTAGGCGAATCCCCAATCCCCTTTGTGCGTGGCGACAAAAGAAGCCGCTTTGTTTCAAACCGGGGACCTTTCGCGTGTGAGGCAAACGTGATAACCACTACACTACGGAAACGGTGGCAAACCCTGCCCAGCGGCCCAGCGCTGAGTTTCGCCAATGCGATTCAGCTGCTTCCAGTGCCTTTATTAAAGTGCGCTGTTGGACCGTGCTCTCTCTCCAGAGACCAGCACGCCTGTCATGGACGGAGCAGGAAAGGCGGCGCCACATTCTACAGCCCTCTCCACGCAATCGACGAAATCGGGCCACTGAAGTGGAGAAAATCGCCTCTCCAGAAAGTGCAAATATCATCTTGGAGAGTATAAATCCTATTGCCAAAGGTCAGCCCTGTCTACCAGAGTAACCCTCCCACCTCCTGCAGCGATGATCAGCTCGTCTCACACGCGAGAAGTCTTCGGTTGGAAACAAGCGCCCCCTCTTCTCGCGCGTTTTGCACGTTCGAGTGCTTTTAATGCGGCTCCTTCGTACACGGTGCTGATCTTTTGGAAAGCAGGAGGCAAAACTGACACGTTCCCATACCGGGAGTCAAACCCGGGCCGCCTGGGTGAAAACCAGGAATCCTAAACGGTAGACCATATGGGAGCACACAACCCCACTGTTCCGGGCATCATGCAAGCAAACTACATAAATATGAGAAAACACGAAAGAGAGTTGTCACTCAGAGTGTCGAAGGGTCGATGTATACTGGGGCTCAGTTGAAATGCAACGTCAGGACTTTGCCGAATTAGGTCACACGAAGAGAGCACAACCTTTTCCGCCCTGCTGGGTGTGCATCGGTAACTCGCCGTGATCGTATAGTGATCAGTACTTTGCGTTGTGGCCGCAACAACCCCGGTTCGAATCCGGGTCACGGCAGAATAGGGGCGTCTGCTTTTACTACTTGCGCGAATGAAGGCAAAAAAAAGCCAATCGATGTGAACGAACGGCGCTTTACAGAGGAGTACTGCCTGACTGGATCGTTGATAAACGACAGAGGCCACTCCGACCTCTTCTCGGTTTTCTTCAATGACTTACTAAGGATCTTCTTCACATTCGCCCATGCAGGGGAAGCCAGTTACACCAAAGCAAACGCAGGAAAGTGCATTTCAAGCAGAGACCAGGAGGGACTTGTTTACACCGAGAGTGGTCGGAGAATGGAACAATGCGCCCAGCCCTGTTGCTGGAGCCGATTCTTGATGAGATCTTGAGCTCACTAAGAGGCCCCCACTGGATGCTAATCTTTCTGTTGTTCTTGCAGGTCCTGCGCTGCTTTTGAGCCGACAGAGCTCGTCCTGGTCTGTCGGCACAGCCCAATTGCAAATGATCGGCTCCGCGTACAGAAGGAACGTGCGTTTGGTACAAGAGTGCATGAAGGCACCGGAAATACATTGGGAACAAATGACCGGTCGCTCAAGACCTCTGTGAAGTACAGGAGCGTGCAAAAAGAGGCTGCTTCCGCCCGGTCTCGAACCGGGGACCTTTCGCGTGTTAGGCGAACGTGATAGCCGCTACACTACGGAAACCTGCGGAGACTGCTGCTGGTGTCTCGCTTGCGTTTCGGGCTGAGAAAGGGAAGCGTCACTTTAGGCAGGGGGCGCTGGAGAGAGGAACAAAGGGCGCGATGAACATGAGCGCACCAAGAGGAGCAGGAGAGTGTTGCAGGAACGTCACTCAGAAGGAAAGCCACCCAGCTGCGCCCTCTGAGCTCTGTCCAGCACATCTTCCTCACATGGACTCCTGCCTGCGACGGGCAGGAAACAATTAGCAAGAACAGAACAGAACCCCATGGGTGTCTCATGACCACACCTTAGGTTGTGACACGTGCAGGTGTGAGGGGTTGCCGGGCTACTCTGGAGCAGAGCTTGGGCGGAGGGGGGGCGGGAAAGCAGACAAAGAGGTGACACCTCAAGGTCTGCACGATCACAGCTCTCCGCCGCCCCAGGCTTCCGCTCGATAAGCTACTGGACACACCCGCCCCTCCTTACACAGACCGTGGAAAAGCCCCCGAGTGGGAGGGCTCTCTCTTCCTCCCAGGAGCTCTTGGACACGACGCACAGACAGAGCGCGGGTAGCCGCCGCCTGCAAACACGGCTCCAGGCAGGACTCCACTCCGCAGGAGCCGCAGAGCAGAGGAGATGAGGGCAGCTTAGCTCCTGTGCAGAGACCTGAGCTGTTGTTGCTGCGGACGCTGTCTTTTCTGTTCTCGGGGTAGGAGTGAATGTTGAGTTGCCCTTAGAAATGAAGCAGAGCACTTCAACGGCACGGGTGTGTGTGTGTGCGTGCGCCCTGGTGATTCTGGGAGACAGATCGAACCTGGGCTGAAAGAGAGGGTGTTTAGCCCTCTTCCATTTGCTAGTTCAGAGTTGTACAACCCATTTGTATCTGCTAGGCGGCGCAGTCGTCGTGCACAAAGAACGCTTTGAAAAGCGTCCAAAGCAAGTCATTCCGAGTTGGTCGTTTGTGTTTTCCGTTCAGACCCGAAATGCTGAAATGAACTCTCGGCTCCTCGGTTGTCATTTCTGCTCCGTAAAGGAATCACAGCACGCGTCGCCTTCCAGCACGCTGGGTCGGGACACGATGCCGGGGATCGGAGAATGCAATGTCTTCCTCGTTAGTATAGTGGCAAGTATCCCCGCCTGTCACGTGGGAGACCGGGGTTCGATTTTCCGACGGGGAGTAGAACGCTTTTCTTTTACCTCCTTAGAGAAAGGACTGCCTTTCACTTCTCTGTTTTCTTTCACAGCGTCGTGCACCTTTTCATTGCTCTCGCTTTCAGAGCCTCCGCACGGCACACGACTCGACATCAGGAAGCACATTGAAGAGAAAGCAGGAAGCCCTGCGACATGGTGAGTGGGTCTGTTCGATGCACAAAGAACGCTTTGATAAGCGTCAAAGGCAAGTCATTCCGAGTTGGTCGTTTGTGTTTTCCGTTCAGACGCGAAATGCTGAAATGATCTCTCGGCTCCTCGGTTGTCATTTCTGCTCCGTAAAGAAATCACAGCACGCGTCGGCTTCCAGCACGGTGGGTCGGGACACGATGCCGGGGGTCGGAGAGAGCGATGTCTTCCTCGTTAGTATAGTGGTGATTATCCCCACCTGTCACGCGGGAGACTGGGGTACATCAGGACGCGCATTGGAGTGAAAGCAGGATGCGCTGCGACATGCACTGTGCAGATCCCGCCACACTAAGAGGTGAGTGGGTCTGTTCGATCACAGCGCTAGGTGAATCCCCAATCCCCTTTTGTGCGTGGCGACAAAAGAAGCCGCTTTGTTTCGAACCGGGGACCTTTCGCGTGTGAGGCAACCGTGATAACCACTACACTACGGAAACGGTGGCAAACCCTGCCCGGCGGCCCAGCGCTGAGTTTCGCCAATGCGATTCAGCTGCTTCCAGTGCCTTTATTAAAGTGCGCTGATGGACCGTGCTCTCTCTCCAGAGACCAGCACGCCTGTCATGGACGGAGCAGGAAAGGCGGCGCCACATTCTACAGCCCTCTCCACGCAATCGACGAAATCGGGCCACTGAAGTGGAGAAAATCGCCTCTCCAGAAAGTGCAAATATCATCTTGGAGAGTATAAATCCTATTGCCAAAGGTCAGCCCTGTCTACCAGAGTAACCCTCCCACCTCCTGCAGCGATGATCAGCTCGTCTCACACGCGAGAAGTCTTCGGTTGGAAACATGCGCCCCCTCTTCTCGCGCGTTTTGCACGTTCGAGTGCTTTTAATGCGGCTCCTTCGTACACGGTGCTGATCTTTTGGAAAGCAGGAGGCAAAACTGACACGTTCCCATACCGGGAGTCAAACCCGGGCCGCCTGGGTGAAAACCAGGAATCCTAAACGCTAGACCATATGGGAGCACACAACCCCGCTGTTCCGGGCATCATGCAAACAAACTACATAAATATGAGAAAACACGAAAGAGAGTTGTCACTCAGAGTGTCGAAGGGTCGATGTATACTGGGGCTCAGTTGAAATGCAGCGTCAGGACTTTGCCGAATTAGGTCACACGAAGAGAGCACAGCCTTTTCCCCCCTGCTGGGTGTGCATCGGTAACTCGCCGTGATCGTATAGTGGTCAGTACTTTGCGTTGTGGCCGCAACAACCCCGGTTCGAATCCGGGTCACGGCAGAATAGGGGCGTCTGCTTTTACTACTTGCGCGAATGAAGGCAAAAAAAAGCCAATCGATGTGAACGAACGGCGCTTTACAGAGGAGTACTGCCTGACTGGATCGTTGATAAACGACAGAGGCCACTCCGACCTCTTCTCGGTTTTCTTCAATGACTTACTAAGGATCTTCTTCACATTCGCCCATGCAGGGGAAGCCAGTTACACCAAAGCAAACGCAGGAAAGTGCATTTCAAGCAGAGACCAGGAGGGACTTGTTTACACCGAGAGTGGTCGGAGAATGGAACAATGCGCCCAGCCCTGTTGCTGGAGCCGATTCTTGATGAGATCTTGAGCTCACTAAGAGGCCCCCACTGGATGCTAATCTTTCTGTTGTTCTTGCAGGTCCTGCGCTGCTTTTGAGCCGACAGAGCTCGTCCTGGTCTGTCGGCACAGCCCAATTGCAAATGATCGGCTCCGCGTACAGAAGGAACGTGCGTTTGGTACAAGAGTGCATGAAGGCACCGGAAATACATTGGGAACAAATGACCGGTCGCTCAAGACCTCTGTGAAGTACAGGAGCGTGCAAAAAGAGGCTGCTTCCGCCCGGTCTCGAACCGGGGACCTTTCGCGTGTTAGGCGAACGTGATAGCCGCTACACTACGGAAACCTGCAGAGACTGCTGCTGGTGTCTCGCTTGCGTTTCGGGCTGAGAAAGGGACGCGTCACTTTAGGCAGGGGGTGCTGGAGAGAGGAACAAAGGGCGCGATGAAACAAAATGCCGAAACCCGGGATCGAACCAGGGACCTTTAGATCTTCAGTCTAACGCTCTCCCAACTGAGCCATTTCGGCGGTGCGCAGAGCACACAGCCACCTGCTCCAGCCTTCCTGTGTTGCGGCATGAGCGCACCAAGAGGAGCGGGAGAGTGTTGCAGGAACGTCACTCAGAAGGAAAGCCACCCAGCTGCGCCCTCTGAGCTCTGTCCAGCGCAACTTCCTCGCATGGACTCCTGCCTGCGACAGGCAGGAAACAATTAGCAAGAACAGAACAGCACCCCATGGGTGTCTCATGACCACACCTTAGGTTGTGACACGTGCAGGTGTGAGGGGTTGCCGGGCTACTCTGGAGCAAAACTTGGGCGGAGGGGGGGCGGGAAAGCAGACAAAGAGGTGACACCTCAAGGTCTGCACGATCACAGCTCTCCGCCGCCCCAGGCTTCCGCTCGATAAGCTACTGGACACACCCGCCCCTCCTCACCCAGACCGTGGAAAAGCCCCCGAGTGGGAGGGCTCTCTCTTCCTCCCAGGAGCTCTTGGACACGACGCACAGACAGAGCGCGGGGAGCCGCCACCTGCAAACACGGCTCCAGGCAGGACTCCACTCCACTCCGCAGGAGCCGCAGAGCAGAGGAGATGGGGGCAGCTTAGCTCCTGTGCAGAGACCTGAGCTGTTGTTGCTGCGGACGCTGTCTTTTCTGTTCTCGGGGTAGGAGTGAATGTTGAGTTGCCCTTTGAAATGAAGCAGAGCACTTCAACGGCACGGGTGTGTGTGTGTGCGTGCGCCCTGGTGATTCTGGGAGACAGATCGAACCTGGGCTAAAAGAGAGGGTGTTTAGCCCTCTTCCATTTGCTAGTTCAGAGTTGTACAACCCATTTGTATCTGCTAGGCGGCGCAGTCGTCGTGCACAAAGAACTCTTTGACTCACACTAAGAGGTGAGTGGGTCTGTTCGATCACAGCGCTAGGCGAATCCCCAATCCCCTTTTGTGCGTGGCGACAAGAGAAGCCGCTCTGTTTCCGCCCGGTTTCGAACCGGGGACCTCTTGCGTGTTAGGCGAACGTGATAACGCTACACTTCGGAAACTGGCAGGGGCCGCTGCTGGTGTCTCGCTTGCGATTCGGGCTGAGAAAGGGAAGCATCACTTTAGGCAGGGGACGCTGGAGAGAGGAACAAAGGGCGCGATTAAACAAAATGCCGAAACCCGTGATCAAACTAGGGACCTTAAGTTCTTGAGTCGAACGCTCTCCCAACTGAGTTACTTCGGCTGTGCGCATCACCCCCAGCCACGTGCTCCAGCCTTCCTGTGTTGTGGCATGAGCACACCAAGAGGAGCGGGAGAGTGTTCACAGCGCAAGGTGAATCCCCAAACAGTGTGCGTGGCGACAAACAAAACTGGCCTGTTTCCACCCGATTTCAAACCAGAGATCTTTCACGTGTGAGGCAAACGTGATAACCACTACACTACGGAAACAGTGGGAAAACAGGCCCACCGGCAGTGAGTATTCAACTTCACTGCATTACTGCTCGAGAATTCAATTGTTATCCCAACTAGTTGATATCAATTTATTTCCTTAGGGTTATGTACTTGTTTTGAGTATCTAATGTAGAAGTTGTAAACAAGTTCAATTACGAAACGGTCTAAATGAATGATATACCGAACGTATGTCCTCTTGATATGTGTAACTCTTTGTAACTGAATGAATTTATATCTTTTGTATTCTGATATCCCTTACGATAAGATCTGTTAGGTTTACATGCATATTCTATATATTAATAAATGTATACTCGTGTATTATTACCTGTGTGTGCGTTGTTTGAGTTATATCGCATGGTTGGATTCTAAGACCATTAAAAGAATCAATTTTGTGATTTACTGCCACAATTAATAATTGTCCCAGTAAATGCACAAACCCCTACCGAACTGGTGCCTCGTGAGAGCACACTACAACAGTGTGTGATCTCCTGTCCCAGCCTGAGGAGCAGACAGCGAGCCTGTCTCTCAATAATAATAATCAAGTGGGGGATCTCCTATCGCAGTCTGAGGAACAAACAGTGAGCCTGTCTCTCAATAATAATAATAAAGTGTGTGATCTCCTGTCCCAGCCTGGGGAACACTGAGCCTGTCTCTCAATACTAATAATACAGTGTGTGATTCCCTGCCCCAGCCAATGGAACAGACAGTGAGCCTGTCTCTCAATAATAATAATACAGTGTGATCTACTGTCCCAGGCTGAGGAACAATGAGTTTATCTGTCAATAATAATAATACAGTGTGATCTCCTGTCCCAGCCTGAGGAACTGTGAGCCTGTCTCTCAATAATAATAATACAGTGTGTGATCTCCTGTCCCAGCCTGAGGAACAGACAGTGAACCTGTCTCTCAATAATAATATGAATAAACTGTGTGATCTCCTGTCCCAGCCTGAGGAACAGGCAGTGAGCCTGTCTCTCAATAATAATAAAACAGTGTGTGACCTCCTGTCCCAGCCTGAGGAACAGACAGTGAGCCCGTCTCTCAATAATAATAATACAGTGTGTGATCTCCTGTCCCAACCTGAGGAACACACAGGAGTGAGCCAGTCTCTCAATAATAATAAAGCAGATTATGATCTCCTGTAACAGCCTAAGGAACAGTCAGGAAAGAGCAGGTCTCTCGATAATAATAATACAGTGTGTGATCTCCTGTCCCAGCCTGAGGAACAGACAGTGAGCCTCTCTCTCAATAATAATAATAAAGTGTGTGACCTCCTGTCCCAGCCTGAGGAACAGCGAGCCTGTCTCTCAATAATAATAATACAGTGTGTCATCTCCTGTCCCAGCCTGAGGAACAGTGAGCTTGTCTCTCAAGAATAATAATACAGTGTGATCTCTTGTCCCAGCCTGAGGAACAGAGGGCCTGTCTCTCATTAATAATAATACAGTGTGTGATTTCCTGTCCCAGCCTGAGGAACAGACAGTGAACCTGTCTCTCAATAATAATAATACAGTGTGTGATCTCCTGTCCCAGCCTGAGGAACAGACAGTGAACCTGTCTCTCAATAATAATAATCCAGTGTGGAATGTCCTGTCCCAGCCTGAGGAACAGACAGTGAGCCTGTCTCTCAATAATAATAAAGCAGATTATGATCTGCTGTCCCAGCCTAAGGAACAATCAGGAAAGGGCAGGTCTCTCGATAATAATAATACAGTGTGTGATCTACTGTCCCAGCCTGAGGAACAGTGAGCTTGTCTCTCAATAATAATAATCCAGTGTGATCTCCTGTCCCAGCCTGAGGAACAGTGAGCCTGTCTCTCAATAATAAAAATACAGTGTGTGACCTCCTGTCCCAGCCTGGGGAACAGTGAGCCAGACTCTCAATAATAATAATACAGTGTGATCTACTGTCCCAGCATAAGGAACAGACAGTGAGCCTGTCTCTCAGTAATAATACAGTGTGTGATCTTCTGTCCCAGTCTGGGGAATTGAAAGTGAGCCTGTCTCTCAGTAATAATAATAATAGTGTGTGATCCACTGTCCCAGCCTGAGGAACAGACAGTCAGCCCGTCTCTCAATAATAATAATACAGTGTGTGATCTCCTGTCCCACCCTGAGGAACAGACAGGAGTGAGCCAGTCTCTCAATATTAAGAGAGCATATTATGATCTGCTGTCCCAGCCTAAGGAACAATCAGGTGTAGTGTGCTCTCTGAATGCACCAGTGTAGGGTTTGGGCATTTACTGGGACAATTATTAATTGTAGCTGTAAATCACAAAATTGATTCTTTTGATGGCTTTAGAATCCAACCATGCGATATAACTCAAACAACGCACACACTCAGGTACTTATACACGAGGATACATTTATTAATACATAGAATATGCATATAAACCTAACAGATCTTATCGAGAGGGTTATCAGAATACAAAAGGTATATATTCAGTCAGTTACCAAGAGTTACATATATCAAGAGAACATACGTTCGGTGTATCATTCATTTAGACCGTTTCATAAAGTGAACTTGGTTACAACTTCTACATTAGATACTGAAAACAAGTACATAACTCTTAGGAATTAAAATGATATCAACTGGTTGGGATAACAATTGAATTCTCAAGCTGTAATGCATTGAAGTTTAATACTCATCCAATCTCTGGGGATTCAGATCTCCTGCAGGCTCTCTGGCTCCGTGCCAGGCTGTGCTGTGCTGCAGATGCTCACTGACCGGCTAGTTAGTGTTGGCTTTAACTAGCAAAGTTTGTGCACAGGAGAAAAGATGACTGTGGGTCCCAGCAAGTCAGGAAGAGGACTGGTTCATTCCTGATGAAGCGCTAGTTCTGAATAGTGATGCAGCTGTCCACAGTTCCGAGCTGTTCACAAGGCTTGCTGCTGGTGCTAACCTCAGGTGGATCCTCTGATTACTCTCTGGCAACCTCCGCTCTAGACTCTTAGAACAAAGGAAAGTTCTGCCACTCGAACACACTGGCCGTTCCGTGGTTGTCCGGGCTGAGTCTTAGGATGGTCAGCTGCGAGAATGTCCTTTTGCTCCTGGGCCATCCTGCCCTGGAATTCTCCTTTGAATTCCCTTTAGAAAAGTCCACAAAATAGTCTCTCAGGCCCTCTGTGTTGCCTGTTTTTACCTGGAGGAACTTCAGCTCATTCATTGTCTGAAAGTTCCATGGGCATCAGAATCCCACGTGGGTTACTCGGCCCTACCAGTCCCTGATTGGTTGATCAAGGTGAGATGTGAGTCACTTACTCCTGACACTTAGGAATGTAGTCCAGATGTCCATCTGGCACTCCCTAGACAGATAGGCGCCAATGGATGACCATTGATCATGATAGCCAGGCTTAGCTAAGTGCATCCCCATTTGGGAGCTGTCCCTTATCAAAAGAAAACATCTTTAAATCAGCCTGCATGAAAAGTTTCTCTGTGGCTGCAGAGAGATGAAGAGAGATGGGGCCTCATATGAAAAAGCACAGCAACACTTAATTCTGTCTTATTAACAAGCATTGCCGCTAAAAGTGAAAGGCTGAAGTGAAATAGAGCGTGACGAAGGCAGTGAAGAGAGAGAACGTGGGAAGAAGAGAAAAACGCAAGGGAAAAAAAGCTGCGTCGTAAACGAGGTGACGGAGCTGTCCTCTCTATAAGAAGGGTGCCAGCGAGCCTTACTCTTGCTTACGGCCACACCCCCTTGAGCACGCCTGATCTTGTTTGATCTCGGAAGCTAAACAGAGATGGGTCTGGTTAGTACTTGGATGGGAGACCGCCTGGGAATACCAGGTGCTATAAGCTTTTAAGCGCAGGAGGCGCCCTATCCCCGCTCGCTCGCTCATTTCCCTGTTCACACGTGTAGTGCGATTTTTTGGTTTTTTGTCAGCTTTGGTGAGACACAGGTGCTTGTGTATTAGCATGAGCGTTTTTTATTCTGATCATGAACAGTTTTACAAGTCCGCAAAGGATCGAGGAAAGGTTTATCGCCAGCCATTTATTCTTATCATGAACCTTATATACTGTATCTCTACATCCCATAACCTTTAACGGCAGGTGCCTGGGTGTGGACATGTTGTGATGTAATATTTATGTTAAAAGTAAAGTTTTTAGTAAAGTCTGTTATATTGTTAAAATCTATAAGCGTTATAAAGATCAATTTTTGCTCGTGCTTATAAGTTATCGCTGCTAAATGTGTCTTATTCAATTATTTTAACACTTTTATGACCTATCCACTAAAATATAAAGACCCGCCCTACAATGCTCTTCTCAAAAGTTAAAATAAGTTTTACTTTTTTTGATTCAATGTAATTTCTTTTCTAGAGAAACACACATCATTTGAGGCTTGGGTTGCATGTTAATATTTTTAAGGTTTAAAGACTTTACGTTCACGGTACATGGAAAATCATTTCAAACTTTTGAAAAGTTGTTGAGAATTTGTCATTGAAATAAGCTTACATATTTTAATTCAACGTGATTACTTTTCACTCTCGATAAAACACGTGTGATTTTGGGTCGGGGGGATATGGTGGGGCGTTCTAAAACATCACAACCATTTGAAAAATGTCTTGAGCATGGTTACAAATTTGGAGTTTATGTTTAAATTAGCCGACTTGCCAGTTTTGAAGTGTGACACCTGAGCTGTGCGGCCCCGATATTGACTGCTGCGAAGATGGCTTCTTTGAGTAGTGAATCATCGGATTCCTCTGCTATGCAAACTGAAGAAGTAGGTTGCTAAAATATTTTTTCTGATAGTGGAATTGTTGTTTCAATCTGCGTTTAGCGTATTTCGTTTTCAACACTTTGTCTTCTTTTTAGCAAAAGCTGACCCAGCACTCAGTGGTGTGTGACAGTGGCTGTCATGTGAACTCTGATGGTGATTCAGGTGTTGCGGGTCCGTCAACGACTGATGAAGAGTTGCTACAAATGGTAAATATTAAACCACAGCAAGTTCGAAGCAAACGAAGAACTCTAACACAAAAGAGGCATTACAATTTAAATATTTTAGGTAAAAAGCATGCCTATTTATTTTGTTAAGCCTTCCTTTTCTTTTTTCCTTTAATAGAATAATGAAGAGGTCGACGCATCAATCTTCAAACTACCATCAAGGTTGAATGTTTCGTGTCTGTTCATGTGTGTTCGCCAAAATGTGATTAATGATGATGTTCAACCTAGTTTAGCTAACGATGGCTCTAATGAGCCCGATGCTATGGATCAGATTGTAAAGTCGGTGGTATGTTGCACCTTCAACCATTGTTTAAAGGGGGTTGTGGTTGATGAATGCGCGGCCTGTTTGATTAATCATCCAGGTCACTGGGGTCACACAGGCCTGGTTGTCGGGTGCGTGGATGGGTACTGTGGTGTCTCCAGGGGAAA
Source organism: Atractosteus spatula (assembly GCF_055471065.1). Classification (NCBI taxonomy): domain Eukaryota; kingdom Metazoa; phylum Chordata; class Actinopteri; order Semionotiformes; family Lepisosteidae; genus Atractosteus; species Atractosteus spatula. The sequence continues at coordinate 13,195,603 of NC_142715.1, read as the reverse complement.
GTTTATGTAAATGAAAGTAGTACTCACACCACACTTTTCTTTCCTGAGTTTCGTGGCGTTTCTTCCTCCAACTATCTTCCAAATACAGTCCGTAATCCGTTCCCTTAATCCTGATCCGATCCGAGTTCCAAAAGTCCATAATAAAGCCAATCCGCGATGTATCCTTATCCAGTGTCCGTAATCCAAAAACCATAAACCTTTTCTCCTTTCAGTAGTCCGTTATTCTTTAGCCCGATCTTTAACATACACCTCTTTCCTCTCTTTTCCTCCAAACCGCATTCACCTTATCGGCTTCCGCCCTGTTCACTGCCTCCAGGGCACTTATATTTCGGTTTCTGATGCGGCTCAGCTGTGTCTCATTGTTTCTCAGGGTAGACCCTTTCCATTTACCGGTCAGCTGATTCTTTTTGGCAGCCATTTTGCTAAGGTCCATATCTAGTATTTTAAGTAGGTCATTCCGAAAATACCTGTTATGAATGACCCTTCCCCTGGTCATGTTACAGTACAAAGATGTGTTGTTTGCCGCATTAGAAATTTATAAGTGTCTCAGTTTAGCCCGAATTTTATCGGCTGTTCTGTACATCGCCAGTGGCCTGGGTGCCTATACTTTATGGACCTATACACCAGTCCATCCCAGGGCAAAGATATAAAAAATAAACATATAGGCAGCACATATCAAGCCTTACAAGAAATCATTAACACCCTCAACACACACCACAGGTCCATTAAACTCAAATACACCAAGCATGGTAGCCTGATAGACTTCCTAGACACCACCACATACAAGGTTTCTTCCTTCAACAACACAGACCAACTGGACATCAAGGTATTTTTTAAAGACACATTCACACGGCTTACTGCACAAGGATAGCTTCCACCCAAAACATACTTTAAAAGGACTGGTAAAATCACAACTCCTACACTTCCACAAAATCTGTACACAACAACAAGACTTTGAGGAAGCCAAATACACACTCTTCCAAGCTTTATGCCAGAGAAGATACACACAAAGTTTCCTCAAAAATGTGGCACAAACATTTCTAAATAGAAAAACTCCAGATGACAGAAAAATACCCCTCAACACATCATATTCTCAACTCAGCATAAAAACCAACCAAAAACCATGATATTAGAAAACACAAACATACTAAGGGAGCACAAAATCATATCTGCACACAGAAAAAAACAAAAACCTTCAGCATTAATTAGTCCAAAGCAAGCTAAAACCTTTACAAAACAGATCATATACACCAAGAGCCAAACATTTCATAACAGAAAACAACGATCCAAAACAAAGAAACTAAAGAAATCTTCCAGTTGCAAAGGGCACTCTCAGAAAACATCAATAACGACATCTACAGCATCCAGTGCAAAAAGTGCGGGGTGACCTATGTGGGAGGAACGGGTAACTCCATCCGAACCCAGCTGACACAACACAGGTACATCAGGAACCACGGGACTGGAAAGCAACCCCAACTGGACAGAGATAGAAAGAAAGAAAAAGGAAAGGGAGTGGATCAAAAGACTTAATACTATCTTTACACAAGACCTGAACATCAGAAAAACCGGGAGGGTTTTAGTCGTTGGAAGGAGAGTGCTCTCCTTGTCCCAGATGGTCCCCTCTTGGATAAAATCTGGGAGAAGGAGCTTTGCTCCCCTCTCCTAACTAGCCAGATCCTACAGGGACTGGAACTCTTCACCATACTAACACGCAACAAACAGAAGAATAACTGAAACCAATCAGCTATGGAAACTCGCACAGCTTGCACAGTCCTACTAGGGAGGAAAAGAAAAGACCCTGATTGCCTATTGAGATGTTAATGGTCCATGCATAATCTCCACCAGGGAAAGCAGAAACCCATTCACCAACTGAAACTGCACCTACTCATACAGAAACGTACAGAAGGAACACAGACCATAGGATACAAACTAGCCCCCTAGGAGGAACTACAACACACTGCCCCTTACAAAACAGGATAAAAACAGGCCAGCATGGACACAGTGTTCCAGAACAATGCCTGAAGAAGACCCAGGCAGAAACATAGCGACACACAGAAAGGCAAGATTGTCTTCCTATGGAGCCACAGATTCTACAGAGGTAAAGCTGCCTAACAGTGGAAACCTAACGGTGTCAACGAAGCTTTAAGCATTTAAATGGTAAGTATGGATCAATCCAGAGTTGACAACGCACGCAACCGTACGGTCACCCTCCACACTGCCTACACAACAAACATGTCAAACAGACAGGATACCTTCCAACAAGGAACCAGGATCATCTACAAAATGATCCAAACAGTCCACCATTTACAAAACACAGCAGTTTTATTGGACGGGAGAACTGAGCACCCACCAGCCTACGACGGAAGACCGAGGAACTCAAGCGCCTCATAAAACCTGCCAAGCCACCCAAACTCACATATTTGAAGCTGGTAAGCAATTCCAAAAATTGGCTTCACACCACACTGCAGATCCTCGAAGAGCGCTACGAGGAAAATCTGTCATACAACTAGAGGATCTTGAGCTTCCCCACTGGGAGGAAGCTTTCACACTTGCTTCCAACTGATCAAAGAAACATTATGGGAGGAAATTGCAGAACACCACCTTTGGACCCTACAGTACACAAGCTATCAATACTGGGTTAGGGAAGGACACTCGGGAAGATCAAATTATCACAGCAGTTTTTAAATTCTACAACGACTTCTACTGGAAAGACTGCGAACAAGACCAAGTAAGAGTTAAGTTGTTTTATAAAGTCATTATTTTAGAGCAAGGTATAATTCTGATAAAAATACAATAAACAATATGGTGAAGCTATTGGAGAGAAAATTAAGGCTCGGTTAAGAAACTGAAACAGTCTTGACTTGTTCCTTTACACAAAAGTAATTTATTTTCAAGAGAGACCCATGAGGATTCCTCTGGTGTGCAAGACCTGCCTGAAGACATTTGACCAGTTTCCTCTTCACCTAAAGAGGGTGTGTATGAAATGAGCCTCAGCAGAGGAGATCAGCAAGTTCCTTCTCCAGACCAGGAAGGACTTGTTGAATCACCTGAGGAATGGGCAGGTCGGGGATTGCAAGAGCATAGGGCTCATGTGTGGTGAGAATGTGAGACTGGCGGAGTCCATGGACTGTTTTATGTGGAATCCTGAAGACACATCAGCAAGGTAAGATATTTATAATTTATAAGGCTTCTTCTGTTTCATTTCTAACCTTTACCTTTATGTAAGGGTATGTTAAAATGATATACCAGTGGTCCAGATGCCCTGAGCAAGAGGCTGCTGTCCAGGAGGAAGAGATGCCAGAGACTGAAGTGGAAGAGGAAGGGGAAGATGTGAGTTCTGGAGAACTTTCTATTTTTTCCAAATGTATCTTTTGTTTTATACTTGTATTCTAGTTTGTCTTAGAAGTAAAAATGTTTAAATGTGTATTTTGTATTCCTACTGTCCCCCCAGTTCTTAAAAGCCATCAGCAGGCTCTCAGGAAGACGGTGACCCAGGCTGGACTGGACAGAACGCACTCCCTGGATGCTCCTCACCTGGCTGGGTTTAAACAGGACCTTACCAAGGATCTTGGAGTGGCAGATTGCTCTCAGGAGGTATTTATTTTTAAAGGCATTTAAAATTGAGCAGTGATATTTCCATAGCACATGTTTTTACTCCTTAGCTTAAAATTCACCCATGTGAAATCTCAGCCATAAACATAGTGACTCTACATTTGTCAAGTAGAAAATGTTTCCAGATTCCTGTTTTTATGGATCCATCTGCATCTTCCTTAAACTTTGTAAAGGGCCTATCCAAAACAACAATTATTGTAACCAAATGAAGACCACTGGACTGTCTCACCAAATCATTGCTAATTATATTAAGAACATAAACCATTTTCTGGGCTACATCCTAAATGATATCAGTGTGAAAGTAGAGGATCCCAGCCTGGCTAACCTCATCATCAACTTCCAAAGTATCCTAAAGGATATTCAGAAGAAGAACAGTAACAATGTTGCCAAGAGATTACTAAAAATAGGTCATTTTCATTTTAAATCTTCTTTCAGTTGTACTTTTAATCTGAATACAAAAACAAGTTGATGAATATTAATTTCTCCCACAGATATAGACAGTTGCAGAGTCCAGAACCAAGTACGAAGGATTGCTGGAAGGTGTTGATGGTTGCAAAGAGAGATGTGTTGCACAGACTGGGCAAGACATCACCTTGCCTGAGCAGCTTCTTGTACTGTATTACCTGCAGGCCTTTCTCCAGCTGAAGCACCTGTAGCACCCAGGGGTGGTAAAGAACATGACAGTAAGAATACTTTCATACATCAAAAGTAAGAAATTACATATATGGGATTTTTACAGTTTGGTGTATTCAGTTTTATTTTCTCGCTATTACAGGTTGAGGAATGGGTGCAAAGAAAGTGTTGTTTCAACAAGTGGGCACAAAAATGGTCATAATTCCTGTTAAAGAGCACAAAACCTCAAACAACAGCTGGCTTCCTTTGCATTGAGTGAAGAAGAGGAACATGCAAGTTGATGGCTACATTGATATACCCATCCACTCAATTCAGGGTTGTGGTAGAACTGGAACCATCCTGGCAAGCAGTGGATGCAAAGTACTGTATCACCCATAATGTGACACCAGTCCATCACAGGACTCACTCACACCATGGCCAATTTTCATAGAAGCCAATTAAAATCCATGTTAATACCGAACAAAAGACCTCCACCTGCATAGCTCCAATCATGTACAGTATTTAAGAAAATCTGGAATGTACCTTAATTGCATTTTATTTGTGTTTTATCAGCCGTTTCATCTTTACTTCACTAAACTGCGCTGTAATGCCCAGGTCAGCAGCTGTGAAAGGAGATGGAGAAGATGGACTGGTCAGCCAATGTATCAACAGTGTCTGAAGTGCTTGAGAAGTGGAAGCCCAACACAGGACTGCCGCCAAATGACATGCAAATTAAAAAGTTGATAAAGTATCAAATCTGGGAAGGCCTGAGCATCACTGACGATCCTGTGAAGGGGAAGAAGTTTGTGACTTCCAGGTGTTTCCAGAAGGGAGAGGTGGTGTGTGATTACAACGGCAAGGTCATCACAAAGACAACTGCTGAAGCTCACAGATGACAGAGGGAGACATGAGATGTCTTTTCTTTTCAGATGAACCTGCACAAAAACTGTGCATTGATGCTCGTGAAAAACACTGAGCCTGCCTCCTGGATAAGGAGCCTGTAGTGGTTTGATGGGTTTACTGAGACAATTATCAATTGTAGCAGTAATCACGAGGTTGTTCGTTGGGGCTTTTAGAAAATCAATCGTCAGAACAACTAACAACGCACACACACGGGTTCAATACACGAGATACATTTATTAATATAAACTGTGCACCAAACATATACTAGTCTGCCTGGATACAAGCGGCAGACCTTACTGTGAGGGTTATCAATATACAAGGTATATAATCTCAAAGAGATGCAAACACAAAGAGATACACAACAGAGAATATATGTCAATATATATCGTTCGGTTACCAAATCGCTAATCAGTGTTATTACCCACTGTTACTCTAAACTCGGAAGTAAATACATTACTCATGAATTAAATTGATAACAACTTGTGTTGAGGTACAATTGAATTCTCGAGATGCAATGTAGAACATGGGGTTTACTTATCCACTGTGTTTGGATTTGGAATTTCCCGGCACGAACACCAAGCCAGCTGACAGGCTCTGTTGCAGCCTCTGTTCCAGCGGTTGTCCAATGGGCGTTGTGTCGGCGTCCTCTGGCTACCGGCCAACCAGTCGAGGTGCAGCTCGGAGTAGGACGGGCGGAGGAATCTGACTGTGGCGCACAGGGCAGTCGTTGCTCCGAGGGGATCTACCAGCTGGCTAGTAGAAAGTCTCTATGCACAGAGTGTGACCGCGAGTCCTCACAAGTCACTCTTTTGCCTGGGAAGAAACTGGTTCGTTCCCGGTCCAGCGCTGCTTCTGAATAAGCTATTCAGGTTGTCGACGAGGGTCCAACTGTAGGCTGCCGTTGATCAAGGGGAGCATTCACGTTGGTAGAATTCTGAGTACGTACGGGATCCTCGGCCTCGCGCTTAGAACAAAGTCCAAGTCCTTTTGCAGACAACAGCAGTTGTCACGTGATTGTCTCTGAGGATGAGCGAAAATGGCCAAGGAGAGCTCAGAACTGAGCTTGCGCTCCCTTTTTGATCAAGACCCAGATGTGTGCTGATTGGTTGAGAGTTTGGCGGGCATTGGAGACCAACGTGGTATTACCACGCCCTGCCAGTCCCTGATTGGTTGGTCAAGGTGAGATATAAGTCACTTACTCTTGACACTTAGGAATGCAGTCCAGATGTCCATTCGGCACTCCCTAGACTGATAGGCGCCAATGGATGATCATTGATCATGATAGCCAGGCTTAGCTAATTGCATCACCGTCTGGGAGCTTGTTCTTTATCAAAAGAAAACATCTTAAATCAGCCTGCATGAATTCTTTCTCTGTGGTTGCACCACAGAGATGTAGGGTGAGATGGGGCCTCCTTTAGGAGCATACCAACGCTTAATTCTGTCTTATTAACAAGCATTGCCGCTGCATATCCCCCCTTTTTGAAGGTCACGAGGTCCTGAGGCGTTGTTGCCTTCAAAACAAAAACAGAGTTAAGTGATGTTTGTTGTACCACGGTGGATTCTACCACCCAATATTCACATTACCTCTCGAGAATTTGTACAGGAAATAGTGTTGGAAAGAACATTGCGTATACCTGCTCTCAGTTATAAGGTACCTAGGAATGAGGCATTGGGCATCATCATTAGCCCTAGACCTTAAACTTCTGGCAGTTCACTATCAGTATCGGATAGCTCTGCAGCAGGCAGACGTTTGGGAGTGGTTACCTGATTTCGGTGATAAACCATTGCTCCCTTTGTCTCATTCAAACTACCCCGCAAGGCTTTGATACGAGAGAACAGCATCCAACACATTACCCCAGCCATGATCCAGCTACCCAGCAGCAGTGTCAAGATGACCACGTTTATTGTTCCTAGTGCCCCAGAGGATCCACAACGACTGTGCTTGGGACCTACCAGTGTAGTTTTTAAGTTTGTGTCATTAAGAACAAATTCGACTACCTGTACACCCTCAAGACTTACTGTCTCTTGGATTCTCTCATCCAAGTCAACGCTGTGTCCTCTGAAAGCGTCCACAATCTCGAGTTCCGTTTCATGCAGTTCTGACTCCAGGTGATACAGTGCTAAATCGTTGAGATGCACTATAGCTCCTTCAGGAACTTGTAGAAAAACTGTTTGGTTGGGTAGCTGCACTTCGGTAGCTGTATCATGCCTGTCATATGTTATTGTAACCGTTAACTGTGGTGTGCTGACCAGCCATTTCTTTCCCACCTGCTCAACCTGGGGTTCATTAACCTCACTTTTGCTCGTCATTGTGGCTTTACACTTTTTTTAGTGGCAGCCCCCTTTCTGATACCACACAACCTCTGAGTTGTGTCCCTAAGGAATGGCTTACTCGGGCATACCCAGTGGATATCCTTGGTTGATATACACAGTTCCAGGTTTGGAACAAGATACAAATTTGGATCATCCTCCTGGTAAGCTACGAGCGGTGGGGTGGTCAACTTCACATGCATGTCCCCCCTCTAGAAGCCAACGTTCGATATAGACTTGAGTCTATAGATATTCTTGCTACTCACGATGGGAAAGTTCAACAGGAAACCTATTTCCTTGGCTTCGGGGTTGACATGTATAGGAATGGCACTGCCTAGACTGTATGCAAGATGTACCTGCAATGGCTGCACCATCTCGGAAGTGGTTGTCTTCAGTACTTCTTCTACTAAGGACAGTGGAACCAAGTAGGTTGGAATCTGTCCCATGGCTAGGCTAGTTACCGTGGCACTAAGCTCCCTAAGCAAATCCTGCATCAGCATCTTGACCTGTTGCACGTAAGCATAATCCCACTGTAACACGTCGACAATCCTGCCCACGGTGTGGAGGGTGTTATTTAACACTGCTGCATGAAGGTTTACTGCTAATATTGTGCCCTGGAAGGTTTTCCCTAGGCTTTCCAGCCGCTGCTGCTGTTGATACAGCCTGTCCTGAATTTCTGGCATTTCCTTACGTAACCCAGACACCTGCCTTCTCAGGGTGGTCAGGGTGACAGTGTTAGCAGCAAACAGACCAGCTGAAAATAGCGAACCCACGGCGGAGGCCGCAGCAATCAGACCCCCCAAGAACCTTTTGGGGCGGCTGAGGCCTGTCATCTCCTCCTGGCTGACTGTTGCCTTCCTCAGCTGGCGGAGCATGTGTATAGTGTCTAGCTGGGCATGCCATACAGCATCCTTAGCCCACTGCCTGCCATGATAGGACACCCTACTGTTCATGTTGATGTGCTTCCGAAACACATCACTTGGGTCCAGCCGCACATACACTCGCTGAGTATGTGTTCTGCAATTTGTTAACAACAATCCGGGAGCATCCTGCAGGACTATGCCGGTAGGAGGACCGGGTTCCACAACTTCAAGGGGCTGTGTCGAGGCGATCCACAGCACTGTCAGGACCAGCCGTGGCAGTTTTAGGATTCCCATTCTGGAACACAGATGAGGCACATGGTACAGTTCCACTATAATTTTGAATATATTTTCCTAGGAGGACCTACACTACAGTACCTAACTACCTGCAGCTACAAAAGGGCACCCCCTTCTTGATCGGGTTTAGACTTTTAACCCTATTCTGTGTCCTCCGGCACCATTTGAGGTGGGCGATACAACCGGAGGTGGTTGCGATGCACCCACTTGTAGACCAGAGATTGCCTTCCTTTTTCAATCCGAATTCGATAAGCTACCGGTGATACCTTATCGACATTCTCGTGGGGTCCTGTCCAACTGGGTAAGAGCTTCCGGGCCACCCCTGTGGGTTTGGCAAATTGGAAGTACAGGACCTTGTCTCCTACTTGGAGTTCCTGGTTAACTGCCTTTCGGTCATAGTATGCTTTCCTACCCTCTGCACTCCTTCCCAGCTTGTTCTGGGCAAAAGCAAAGGTTGCCTGCAGATGTGCTCGCAGGCCTGACACATACTGATGGGCCGTAGCAGCCCCCGTCGTTCTCAGGTCCTCCACCCCATAAAGACAGTGTAGGGGAAGAGTCATCTTCCGACCTGTCATCATCTCAAAAGGTGGGACCCCCGTAGAGCAATGGGGCGTGGCTAGGATGGCCATCAGAACCAGGGGCAGCTTAATGTCCCAGTCCCTACTGCTGGTGGAGACAAACCTTTTGAGCATACTAACCACCGTTCGGTTTGCCCTTTCTGCCTGGCCCGAGGATTGAGGGTGGTAGGAGATATGCAACTGGGCCTTGACCCCAAGCATATTCCACAGGGTTGCCATTACTGTAGCTGTGAAATGGGTTCCCCGATCCGAGTCCACGGTCAGGGGGAGTCCCCATCGACTGAACACATGTTTCACCAACAGCACTGCAGTTGTCTCTGCCGTGTCGTTGGGTGCTGGGAGGCACTCAATCCATTTTGTGAATGCACACGTAACAGTGAGGAAATATTTGTTCCCTCTGGATGACCTCACCAGCGGCCCCACCCAATCCATTTGTAGATTGGACCAGGGGAATGTCATGCCCTTTTTCTGGAGTGGTGCACGGTGCAAGGGCCGTGATGGTTGGAACTGGCTACACGTCAGACACCCCTTTACATACGCGGCGATGTCTTGGCCCATGTGAGGCCAGAATGCCACCTGCTGGATAGTGTCGTACGTGGCCTTGATTCCCCGGTGGCCCCCACAGGGCTCGTCATGAGCGTGTTGGATCATGACCCCCCGATGGCAGCGGGGAACTACCCACTTTGGGACACCTTGTGCAACTGGTACACAAACCAACAACCCCTTTATAATTTTTAGGTTGTCTTTCACCTCTGCCAGCTCCTTCAGCTCCGGAGACTGGCTCAGCACCTGCTCCGAAAGAGGTTGACGCACTGGGTCAGCGATATGCTGATACATTTGCCCAATTGCTGGGTCCTGTTTCTGCATTTCCGCAAGATCGGTGTTAAAACCCTGTGACCCAAGCACTACAGATTGAGGGTCAGCTCCGACATCCTGTCTAGCCCTGCTTCGGGTGACCGCCTTGACCTCAGCCACGGTTTCTGGGGGTAGCCATTCCTGCTGGAACTGCCAGGGTTCACCCTCTAAGGCGCCAGATTTGGCCAGCCGGTCGGCCTCATCATTCCCGTCTTTGTCGGGTCCCTTCACCTGGGAGTGTCCCTTCACCTTCCTCCAGTAAACCATCATTCCAGCCTCGGTCGTGAGCTTGTCACTGGCCAGGAACAACTCTTTGTTCTTTACTTCCTTTCCCCGGGCATTTTTCATGCCTTTACCCTTCCAATACGGAAGATGGGACACGAAGCTATGTCGGGCGTAGTTTGAGTCACTACAGATGACAAATTGTTTAAGGCCATTTGTCAGGGCCTGCTGGAGGGTGATCAGCACCCCAGCTACTTCCGCATACTGACTAGTCTTTGGTCCTAGCTTATAGCGGGTCGGCCCACAGGGAGTATTGTCTTGCCAGACTACTCCTACCCCTGCTAGCACCTGCTGTTCGTGGCGAAAAGAGCAACCGTCAACATAGGCCATGGGTAAGCCCTGGCCCACGTTCTCATCGTAGTACCGATGACTGTTCGGTAGCTCAGCAGCGGGAATCATTTCTGGAGCTTCCATGTCAGTGTCACAGCCGTGACACACTTGGCCCAAAGCCAGGCCCTGTCCCAGGTACATTTTCTTGCTCTGTGCATAACGTACCTCTATCTCATAGCCTTGTAGGGCCATCATCCATGCCACAATCCTGCTATTTGACACCCTGCCCGCTTTCAGTCTCTGGCTATGCAGGAATGTCACAGGTTGGTGGCAGGTTTCGATGATGATCTTTTGTCCCCCTACATAACTACGGAAGTGTTCTACCGACCAGACCGTAGACAACAGGGCCTTCTCGCAGTCCAAGAACTTTTGCTCCACTGGGCTCAGGGCTCGACTGGCATACGCCACCACCCTTCGCTCTTGGTCATATTCCTGACTCAGAGCAGCCCCAAGGCAGTGCTCTGAGAACCCTGCTTCAAGGTAGAAGACCTTATTTTTGTCAGGGTAGGCCAAGCACGGTGCACGTCTGCGCTTCAGCTCCATCACAGCCTGTTCTGAGGAAGGTCCCCACTCAAAGGGCACGTCTTTCTGCAACAGCTTGTGGAGGGGCCTTGCTATTTCAGCGTAATCCTCAATGAACTGCCGGGAATAATTACATACTCCCAGAAAGCTGCGCAGTTCAGACAGGTTAGTGGGCGACCTCATATTCTGGATAGCTTGGACTCTGCTGGACTGTGGCTGTATGCCTTGGGCTCCAACCAATAGTCCCACGTACTCCACTTGGGTCCTACACCACTGTCCCTTAGCCAGAGACAGTTTGGCCCCTGCACGGGAGAGCTGGGTCAACACATGCCTGATCTCGGCCATGTGTTCTTCCCAGGTCTGACTCCGCATCAGAATATCGTCCACATAGACCAGGTTGCCCCTGGCGGCTGCATCACTCATGGCTTTGTGCAGAAATATGTTGAACTCCGCTGGGGAGTTGGAATACCCAAAGGGGCATCGATTCCAGGTGAACTGCCTGTTTCCAAAGGAAAAGGCCAGTTTGTACTGGTCTGTCGGTTCTATCTTAAGGGTCCAGAACCCATTGGCCACATCCACTGTGGTGAAATATATTGCTGTTGTCACCTTGGCTAACTCCTGATCTAGGTAGATCATTGGCCATCGTGACAAAGGAACCTGTTTATTCAGCTGCCGGTAGTCAATGGTCAGACGCCACTTACCATTGGGTTTCAGCACCGGCCACAGTGGGGAGTTATAAGTGGAGTTACACTCCCTTATGATCTGACGCTCTAGTAGAGCATCCAACGTCTGCTTTATGGACTCGTATGCCATGAGGGGAATGCGATACTGCCTGACATAGGTTGGGCGGGCGCCAGGGGCCGTAGGAATGCGCACTGTGTGCAAATCCGTCACCCCGCAGTCATAGGCGTCCCGTGCAAACACTTCCTGGAAATCCTGGAAGATCTGACGCAGCTGCTGACGCTGGCTTTCCGTTTCCAGGGCATCTGCCTTACCAACCTGTTCCTGTACCTGCTCTAGGAACCCCGCTTTTGACGGCATGGCGGTATCCCGGGTCGCACTCTCGGCTGAGTGGTCCGTCGGAACACCTGCGTGTACTGTATACACAACCATCTCATCCTTATCGCTAAGGTCCACTCTGCACACCTCCTGGTTGCAGAATCCCTCTATTGGCACAATTGCAATCATCCGTCGGGGGTAGGTGTAGTACACCTGCTCGGTTCCCCCCTCCCTGGCCAAGGGACCAGGGAGCTGCCCCAGTACTGGGATGGCCAGTTCGAAATCATAGAAACCATTGTCAATCACCAGTCCCATGTCAGTGCGGGCAGGGATTTTGACATCTTGTTTTGCTATGTTCTGCACCAACAGGCAGGTGGCTCGGCCATTCCGTTCCAGTCTGGGGGTACCACAGACTGCTAGGTTCAGTCTGATAAACTGAGCTGATGGTTGGAAGAAAACCATCTCAGCATCCATTCTCTGCCCCTTCTTTAGGACAAGGCGTACCGGAAACCCTGCTGTTGACGCAGGAACGATCACGTCCGATTCGTTTACTACCTGGCAGGCCTGAGGAATCGTCTGACCTGACCGAATGTTCTCGGGGTCGCCGCTTAGAGAGTGGGCATCTGGGTTCACCCGTGTCCACAGCACACTGTTTACTGTGTCCAGCTGGGCGCCCAGTCGAACCAACAGGTCTGCACCAATACAGACCGAGTGGGTCAGCTGAGGTGCTACCTGGAAGTAGTGAGCAAACTTCCTTTTTCCGATGGAGATGGAAGCTGCACAGCTTCCTTTGCTCCAAATGGACCTATGAGGTGGGGGTGCCCACCACAGAACCTGTGATTGCGTCACCAGGGTCACCTGACGGCTTCGCGACAGGTCCTCGAACAGACCTTCACTGATTATGGACTTCTCAGAGCTGAAGCTGAGAATTACATCATCAACCTGCACTTCTGCCACCTGGACCCCTCCCACCACCATGGGGTGGTAGTCCTGGTCCCCCTGAGGTACCAGGGCGCACAGAAAGGACTCCCATTCATTACCGGACAGGGAGATCCACTCTTCTTCAGGGATGAAAAAGGGGTGTGCTTTACCTGGCGGGTCAAGCAGCTGCTCAGAGCACTGCTCCTGTAGTTGGCAGACCGTGGGAGTGCTGGCCTGGGCAGGACTTCCCTGTAGTTTTGGAAAGCAAGAGGAGACATTTATTTCTCGTCCAGAGGAACCAGGAGGATCCTCCAACTCAGCTATAGTGTTCAGTGGGCACTGTGTGATCACAGCATAACCACTGAACCCCCCTTTTTGCTGTATAACAGGCTTAGGGTGCTTGACCTGAGTCCACAATTTTCCACGCTGGCAGTCCACCAGAGGCTCCAGCCTGTCAAGCAGGTCTTGGCCAATGAGTAGTGGCTCTGTTTTAAACCTAGAGATATAAACAGGATGCACCACGTTCATTGGCCCGAACCTAAGTGCCACCCACACTCGGTGTGTGATCCTGGCATGATCCTGGGTATAGCTGGAAATATCTATCTTACACGGTTCTACCTTAAGTCTGATGCCTTTTCCTTTCGCTACTCGTTTGAGTTCGCTGAGTAGATCGGCTGACATCAAACTAATTTCAGCCCCAGTGTCAATCAGTGCTTATCTATCTAAGACGTTTTCAAGAGAAACCTTGATATAAATACGCCTTGCTTTGCCTTTCTGGCTGAGATTCCCTAAGAATTGTTGGAAGCCTGCCTTTTCTTTGACTTCAGGGGCGGGGTCAGCGCCCAACTCAGAGTCACAGCCTTCTTCCAGGCAGGAACCCTCCCACCCAATCAGATAGACTGAGGGAGGGGCTTGGGACGGATCCCCGCCTCCTCCAGTGGGAAGGGGCGTGGTCCCCCTCCGCTCATTCACGCTTCCGGCATTCGGTATGGAAGGTTTACCCTGTCCTGATCTCTCAAGCAGGGCTTATTCAAGCCTGGCCAGGCGGGCTGCAGTCGATTCCCTTCGTCCAGCCTTATGATAGGCTCTGCCTGACCCCTTGCCTTCCCCGTAGCGCTCACGGCGGCTCTGACGCTTACTGCGGTCCTGCCTGCCTATTTTGCGCCAGGGCTTAGCGGGCTCAGGAACCTCAGCTCCCTCGGGTTGAGGCGAGTCGTCAACCCTGCTGGCTTTAGTGGCGAACACGGCCGTTTTAGCAGGTTTTCGCTCTGAGGAAGCAGAGACTTCAGCTCCCCAGGCCTTTTGAGCCAACCTTCTAATGTCTGCCATTTTCATCGCTTTTGCATCAGTGTGCATCACAATCATTTTCCTGACTGAGGGATGCAGATTAGCAATGAATAAACCTTTGAAATTCACGTTCTCTTTGCAACACTCTTCATTCCGCCCTGCAAGATAAGTGCACCTAAGCCTCTCATAATAGTCGCGAGGGACTTCAGCTTTTTCGTGCTTAATATGGTGCGCAGCGGCCACGGCAGCTATGGGATCGATAAAAGCCGAAAATTCTCCGATCATTGCCTGACACAGCTCCTCAAAGCTATTACAGACCTCCGGTCCTTGTCTAGACATCCACTCGTGGACTGCTCGGCTGGTAGTTTTCCTTACTAACATAGCCTTTTCCTGTTCGGACGCTTCGGGCATAAACTGCAAAGTATATCTCAGCTCATCGATGTAGGTTTCCACATTATTCCCTGACACTGACGGGTCAAACCTTTCTACATCTTTGGCTAACTGCCTCAGGGAGTGGAGGTTAATTTTTCGGTTTCTCCGCGGGCAGGGAGACGGCCGTGATCAGGAGCAGGGTGTCTATGCCTGAATTGAATCGCCCTTGCGTCTCACGCAGGACTTGGCGATCTCCCCCATGCCGATCCGACCACAGACCCTGGCCGGGAGAAACCTCCTCCCGGCGCGCTGGGTGAGCGCTCCGGGCTGCTAGGTGGGCTGGGATGCAAGTGGGATCTAGCCTGTTTTGCTTCCAGTACGGCAGCATCTAACTCCTTTTGCCTTTCCTGGCTGAGCTCATTTAAACTCAATTTCTTTTTCTTTTTCTTTCAAGCTCGCTTCCAGGTCTCTCCTAGCTACCTCAGCCGCAGTTTCTCTAGCAGACAGGTCATCTAATTTACCTAAAACTTCCCTGAGTCTGTCTTCACTTTCCTCATTTTTCACTCTCTTTTCTCGGATTATATCCAACAACTCAACTCGCTCCGCCTTATATCTTTCTAGCTTTCCCTGAAGCTTTTGAAACTTTGTCAGCTCGGGCAAAGACAGTTCCAGCTGTTTAGCTAGATTTAAGGCGAAACTCGATAGGACCTGAACTGCGTTCACAGACCCTCCCGTGTTAAGCTGGTTCGCTACCTTAGTTACTAGATTTATTTGCAGCTTCTCAATATCATCAAAGTTCAACTTTTCGATACCGCTCCAGTAACCAGGATTGTCGTCGCTAGAAATAGTACTTATAAGCGACTCCACTTCAGACATTTTAGCAGCCATTGTCATTACGTCAGAGAAACTTTAAGAGTATTACTTTTTTTCCTTTTACCAAAATACAGTATGGAATCTAAACACCCGAGCAGATGGATTTCCAATCAGCACACGTTACACTAACCGCTAGAAAACAGGGGGATTTCTTTACGCAGTTATCAGCACACCCGGTATTCGTGTATAGAAGCCACGGTGCTGTGCTGAACTTGAACTCACAGCGACATCAGTTATTCTGTGCGATTGATTCTCATTTCATTCTAAACTAGCCCGCACAGGGACGCCATTAAATGTAGTGGTTTGATGGTTTTACGGAGACAATTATTAATTGTAACAGTAATCACGAGGTTGTTCGTTGTAGCTTTTAGAAAATCAATCGTCAGAACAACTAACAACGCACACACACGGGTTCAATACACGAGATACATTTATTAATATCAATTGTGCACCAAAGATATACTAGTCTGCCTGGATACGAGAGGCAGACCTTACTGTGAGGGTTATCAATATACAAGGTATATAATCTCGAAGAGATGCAAACACAAAGAGATACACAACAGAGAATATATGTCAATATATATCGTTCGGTTACCAAATCGCTAATCAGTGTTATTACCCACTGTTACTCTAAACTCGGAAGTAAATACATTACTCATAAATTAAATTGATAACAACTTGTGTTGAGGTACAATTGAATTCTCGAGACGCAATGTAGAACATGGGGTTTACTTATCCACTGTGTATGGATTTGGAATTTCCCGGCACGAACACCAAACCAGCTGACAGGCTCTGTTGCAGCGTTTGTCCAATGGGCGTTGTGTCAGCGTCCTCTGGCTACCGGCCAACCAGTCGAGGTGCAGCTTGGAGTAGGACAGGCGGAGGAATCTGACTGCGGCGCGCAGGGCAGTCGTTGCTCCGAGGGGATCTACCAGCAGTCCGGCTGGCTAGTAGAAAGTCTCTATGCACAGAGTGTGACCGCGAGTCCTCACAAGTCACTCTTTTGCCTGGTAAGAAGCTGGTTCGTTCCCCGGTCCAGCGCTGCTTCTGAATAAGCTATTCAGGTTGTCGATGAGGGTCCAACTGTAGGCTGCCGTTGATCCAGCGGAGCATTCACGTTGGTAGAATTCTGAGTACGTACGGGATCCTCGGCCTCGCGCTTAGAACAAAGTCCAAGTCCTTTTGCAGACAACAGCAGTTGTCACGTGATTGTCTCTGAGGATGCGTGAAAATGGCCAAGGAGAGCCCCGATCTGAGCTTGCTCTCCCTTTTTGACCAAGACCCAGATGTGTGCTGATTGGTTGAGAGTTTGGCGGGCATTGGAGACCCACGTGGTATTACCACGCCCTGCCAGTCCCTGATTGGTTGGTCAAGATGAGATATAAGTCACTTACTCTTGACACTTAGGAATGCAGTCCAGATGTCCATTCGGCACTCCCTAGACTGATAGGCGCCAATAGATGACCATTGATCATGATAGCCAGGCTTAGCTAAGTGTGTCCCCGTCTGGGAGCTTGTTCCTTATCAAAAGAAAACATCTTAAATCAGCCTGCATGAATACTTTCTCTGTGGCTGCACCACAGAGATGGAGGGTGAGATGGGGCCTCCTTTAGGACAGCATACCAACGCTTAATTCTGTCTTATTAACAAGTATTGCCGCTACATATCCCCCCTTTTTGAAGGTCACGAGGTCCTGAGGCGTTGTTGCCTTCAAAACAAAAGCAGAGTTAAGTGATGTCTGTCGTACCACGGTGGATTCTACCACCCAATATTCACATTACCTCTCAAGAATTTGTACAGGAAATAGTGTTGGAAAGAACATTGCGTATACCTGCTCTAAATTATTGCAGATCTGATGTTTTCAGATCAGAAAAGGAAGCCTGGGGTTTCTACAGTGTGTATTCCAAAATACAGCATGTTTTGCACAGAACCTGTGGTAACACCATCCCACTGATTACGCAGGCAAATTTTTTTGCCCTGCTAGATTGGATCGCCCAGTGTGGTTCGCATGGCTTTAGACACAGGGAGCGGAAGGGGGTTATGAATGCTTATTCAGATGCCGCAAAGTTTCTCAGCAATGTTGGGGTGGTGGTTACGTGTACCGAACTAATTTTCCGCACCAACATTTAATTGTTGAATGCAAACAGGAGCCGGTAACGCATGTATGCTGCGTTGTTTCAGTGTTTGAAAACCCCCTGTTGAAATAAAGCGGTTCACATTTCACATACTTGCAAACTGGAGTCTGTAACTTGTGTAAAAAGTGCTGCTGCTCTGTTTCTGTGTTTGAAAACCCCCTGTTGAAATAAAGCGGTTCACATTTCACATGGTGTTTGTCCGTGAGACTTTACGCAGTCAGTGTTTGTGTGTGTGCTTACACCCCTGCTGCTTTTGAGAGACGGCTTGTGCAGCGTATAAGCAGTCTGGCCGGACAACCACTCGACCACCCGGCCGCGGCTGGTGCCGCTCACACCCCGGGATCTCGCGGCCCGCACCAGAATCCCCGCGCCGCCGTAACTACCCGATTTCCTAGGGTTATAATAGAGCGCACTCAACCCCGCGGCAGACATGGTCCCCTTCCAAACCAATACACACTTTCACACACCTAAAGCGAGGGATGCGCCGCCTTGGGGTTTTGGGACCCTGAGGCTCCGGACCGACCGGCCGGGGGGAGGCGGGAGTTCCGACCCACACCATTGGCTCCTGAGGGGGCGGGACATGCACAAATAACAACACGCCATTGGCTGACAAGGGGGCGGGACATTAACCACCGCGGACGACCATTGGCTGGAAAAGGGGGCGTGGTACCTGTCAAAAGTTTGAAGAAAGGTGTCGCTTTATACTACTCATGCTGATCGTCTTATAAATGCAAAATAAACTTTTAAAGCTGATAAAGTCATTTGCATGTGGCTACAACATCCCTGGAAAAGAGATTTTATCAGTTGCACATAATCGGTATTTTTTACTTTTTTTTCAGCACTGGAAATATATTTTTTTAAGTTTTCTTAAGAAGATCTCATGAAGTATTGCCAGGACCTACCTTTAGCACTCAATAGCGATATTAATGGAGTAGAAATGTAAGATAAATTGATGATCTGAGCTAAAATAGTTCTTATGCGCCTCCTGTAACAGTGTTCGTATTCATAGCAAGTAATATTCTTTTTCAACCCCAAACGTTGCTATTGCATTAAGCTTTGTGCGACCATTAGAGGTTTTGGTAGCTTCTGGAGAGCGCACTTTTCCAAACTGAAACCTATAAGAACATTATTCAAGGTACACCATGTCCCAGAATCGTTCATCGGGACTAGGATTAATATCAATGGAAAGTACTTCAAGATTTAACTGAAATATTAAAAGAATAGGAAAGCATTTAAAATAGAAAAAATCAGTTCAGATGATATTTAATTTTTGAGAAATGGGCACATACTGTACATCAGCTCAGTGAGCAGTGTGAGGTGCTCTCCTGGAGATGATGTTAAATTAGTTAAAATCATGTGATAGTTGAAAAAGCTTAATACTTAGTGAAACAGCCAGCACAAATGGTTGCGTTTGTGATTATGTCACTTCTCTACTATAGCAGCGTCGATAAAAGACCCTCTGAAAGCAGTAAAGCACTGCACAACTGAATTCATTGCTATTTCGAGAAATCCACAAACCCGTGTTTTTCATGTGCTTTAAAAGACAGCCATACTCACCGACAAAATAACGACACTGCAGCTGATTTTTTCCGAAGCACAGTTGACCTTTCTGAGCCAAATGATGAAGCTCACCCAGTGAATACTATAGCAGGTGGAGGAAAGGTGGAGGAAAGTGCAACTTTGTAACTACTGCAACCACAGGAACAACTGCAAGAAGCAGAATCAATTTCCCATCGAATGGTGGAGTTGTCTGAGGTACGAGATGTGAACGTGTGCAGAGAATCCCACAATCTCTTCAAAACTTGGACAAAGTATTTCTGATGGAGCGCTGTGCGCAAAGATTGAATAAGCTTTGCTCCTGCCGATGATTCTGCGTGAAAAAGCACAACATTCAAGTTTCACAGACAAATGCACCATGCCTACAGAACCAATTTTAAAAACAATTGCGGCACACTACGATTCACACTGACTCAAAAGTGATCACGGCAGATGTTTCCTGCATAATGCTGAAGGGACCAAAGAGCATTGCTGTTGGGAACACAAAATGAGGCTTTTTTATGCCATGATGTTAAGCTGACAAAGACTATCTTGAAACACCTAGTTCAGTCTCTCGACAGATTGTCAAGCAAAGCTTTTACCCATTGAAGTCGCAATAGAAGGAAGGTCTTAACCCACCAACACTTAGCAGCGGCAAGATTCAAACCTAACCCAGCGAAGAAAATGGAGCACAAACCCAGCACTTAGACCACCCAGCCACACTCCCAACACCTTACTCTTTTGGAGAACGTTGAGTGGGTTCAGCTCTTGTTGTGCAACGTGTGGAAATGACTGCATCTTCGTTTTCCGAGATGTTTCCTATCACATCTTTGTCAGCTCTGAATATAGTGCTTCTTTGGAGCAGGCTTCAGACCCTTTATTTTATTTATAAAGGAGGGCGCATTCAGGAACATGTAATTCCTGTTTTAGAAATGCTTTGGGCGGTGTGTTTTATATAATGCACAAACAGTATTCTGATTGTATACTGTAGACCTGTGTAGCAATCATACTGGACGTGACTGGGATTCTGAAATGTTTCTTGAAAAGGTATTCAGGGCTGCTTGAATCTATAATAAAAAAGTGACCCGAAACTTCCAACCTTCCAATCACTGATGTCGCTCTCCCTAAACCTGTACGTGATGTTTTGCTGATGTGCAATGAGCCTTTACTCCTGTATTAAAAACGACCTCTGTTGTTGGGCGGAGTTGAAGGAGAACTAACTGCACAGAAAAAGTACGTAACGATAAAATATTTCTGCGCGTGAAACACATCAATCGTTCAGCATTTCTAAAATGTTTAATTGAATTGACAAAGAAATCCTCTCCTTAAAGTTCGAAAAGGATTATCTGTTGAGCCAGCAGGCGTAACACTGCAGTTGCCCGTTTCTCACAGGTGTTTGAAGTTGTGGATAACATTTAGCAGGTTTGGCACCGTGGCTTAGCTGGTTAAGACGCCTCACTAAAAACCAGGAGACCCTGGGTGCGAATCCCAGCGGTATCTATTCGTAGACAACAGGCCACTCATTGTCAATATTTATGGAGCTTAATTTAAAGACAACGGGATAAGCATGAGTTACAGCTTTCTGTAGCTGTTTTATAGAGTTACATATTGGTTGGCTCTGTGGCGCAATGGAGAGTGCATTGGACTTCTAGACCTTGATAGAATGAAGTCATTCAAAGGTTGTGGGTTCGAGTCCCACCAGAGTCATGTAACATTTTGATTCAACCTTTCAAAATCCTCTAGGGATTAGTGTTGATCAAGTCAAATAAAGGACTTCTTAAGAGTCCACAGTTGAAAATGAAACAGCAGCCACAAGAAACAAACACTGCAATCGCATGATAAACGCCATTTCTCATCCTTTCTCTTAGTGTCGGAGCTACTATTATATGCAAAGGAGGCAACGTGACAATGAAATCTTAAAGAAAGTCTTCATGAAGGTGTGCGTCGGCAAGCTCTCCACTGGCAATTGACTGGGCTTGTGAAGAAATCAATCTCATTCAACAACCATACAAATTGCACAGCTTAAGGCACATGAAGTGAAATCTGTGAGCAGATTGACACAAAACAATGTCACTTCACATTATCTGCAAAGTTGTTTTGCTTGTCTGACCACCTCTTCCTACTTTACAGTGAGCACATATATTTCAGTTTCTTTCTCCCATGTGGAGATGTATCCACTGCCAAAACTACTGTCTGATTATTAAAATTATCTGTAAAACTGTTACATGTCTTCATCTAATTGTAAATTTATAAGACGGTCTATGAGACATTTGTGAGAGTAGCTGAATCCCAGGACTGGTATGGAATCACACACAGACAGGTCATCTGTGTGATCTGAGTCCCACTGCTCAGAGCTACAGACTGGTCAAATGGTCACTATTGTAGACACGACCATCGGACCATCGGCTACAAATAATCAATATACTGATCATAGTGTCACTATTGGTGTTTATTACATAAATACTATATATAAATAATAAGATAATTCCACAGTCATATGTGTTATAAAACATTTATAAACATTTTGGGAGGCTGACATACAGTAAAGAAAGTAATACTGAAGGGCTGGAAGTTCTGGAAAGCGTTAATAGAACCATCTTGCTTTCGACCTGGATCAGAACCCACAACTGCCAAATCAGTGACCCCTGAGCCCAGTTCACAGAGAGGAGAACCAGGAGCTCTTTTATGTCTCTAAGAGGGCTGGGAGGAAGGATAAAATGGGGAAATGTGACATGAGTCCAGGCTGTTCTGTCTGATATTGTTCATATAGCAGCACTGATTGTCTGAATATCTTCTGGTTCGGGATTGTGAGGATAGAGAGCAGTACGGAGTTGAGATCCTGTCTGAGCTGTGAATCTGACTGAGAAGAAAATAATGATTTTTTTATTCTGCCTGAGAATTTTCCTGAGAATTTTTCTTCTTTTCCAAGTGGTTTTACATCTCCTTCAGATACTCTGCACAGACTGCCAGAGTGAGAGAAGAGGAGAGAGAGATGGACAGATAAGAGCACATACAGCAAGAGACACA
This sequence comes from Atractosteus spatula, assembly GCF_055471065.1. NCBI lineage: Eukaryota > Metazoa > Chordata > Actinopteri > Semionotiformes > Lepisosteidae > Atractosteus > Atractosteus spatula. Next base: position 13,173,292 of record NC_142715.1, on the reverse strand, counting down.
TACGTCTTGATTTACTTTGAAGCAAGTGTTCATTTCTTTACTGGAACAAGTTGTTTCTGAACTTCAAGAAATTCATACAATTTCTGAAAGATAAAATACAAATCTTGCTTCTCAGGACAGAAAAAATGCTGCAAAAAAATGCCAGTGATTTGTGAAAAGCAACGGGAATGTGTCCTTGTGCAGCTGTTAAACAAAGGGCTGGTGGGTCAAACGCACTCAGGGATGCGCTTCAGATTGTGATGATTTAAACATAATCTCCGCTAAAAATTGAAGGGATTTCTTTGCAAACCCTCTTGAATGTTGCAGGAAATCTTCGTGTTTTACTCGTGTGCAACTACAACAAGTAAACAATTAAGTACCTAAGTCAATGTCCAAGAAAACCATCTTCACGTGTGGAATTTAACTGGCTGTTGGGAGAATTCATTTATACACCCGTTGTATCCTTAGCAAAAATATTTTAAAATTAGAACACAGATTTGTTGGAGAACCTGACAATCCTTGACAATCATTATTAAATGAGCATTATACAAATGTGTGTTGATATTTTTAATATGTACCTTAATTGTAATATATATACATAATTGCTTTGATATGGATGTTCATTTGAAGGAATTGAGGAAGCTATGAAAGATCGCAGAACAACCAAAGATACACTTGGGCATCTGCTATTGGTAAAGATGAAAGAGTACCTTAAGTGTAAAGCTTGCATACACACAAGAGAAAAAAACAGTTTTAATGCACTTCATTAAATTGATGGTGTCCTTATCAATCGTGCATAAACTGTACATAGCAGAGGATGGTTTCGATCCATCGACCTCTGGGTTATGGGCCCAGCACGCTTCCGCTGCGCCACTCTGCTGACAGCTGTTATGGGGTGATTCAACACAACTGCTCTATCTTTGCTTTCTAAAAGTGCGCCCAAGATGAAAAGTCTAAACGGTAAACGCAGACGTCACTTTGAGCACTTGGTCTTTTATAGTACAAAACATCACCCGCTGCTCTACATGGGCGTGTCTTCAATATCGTTGAGAACCAAACCTTCTGCTTTCCGAGGCAACTGATTCTTTCGTCGTTAATTCCCAAATCTTCAATGAGAATCAGTGAAACGAAAATCAATCACATGTACACACTCGCGTCCTAACCTGAAAGAAAAATCTACACCCACTTTATAATACTGAAAATGATTCAGGAAGTACAGCAAAGTACTAAAACCAGCGAATGCATCTGCATACATAAAATGTCAATTTTTCAAAAGTAAAATCTTCAGCTTTGAAAGATTGTCATCCATATATTTTCGTTTTTCTCTTTTTTTACATAACACGCTTTCGAGAAACAAACTGTCTTTTAATTAAGGCTTCATTAGAAAATGTGTATCTTGGTTTGCTAAGTTAAAATCGGCACATCCCAGTGGGCAAAAGATGTAGAATATACGACTATTAAACGCTTACCTTAGACGTGTAAATGTGCTCCGTAACTGGTCTAGAATGAAATTCTAATATACGTATATCGTTATACGTCAATTAGACATCTATGATTATATGTTTATTATACATAAATGGTTGGAGTTCTATTATACGGATAAATTTAGAAGACTATAATACATATATAGTTAAAGGTCTATTATACATCAAAGAAAGATTTTTATAGGTGTAGAAACTAGTAAAATAAAGCCAATGATTTATTTTAGAAATGTATTCTTAAAATATACAATTATTCACACCTGAAAAATATGTAGTTCAAATTATAGATTATATACAATATTGTAATCAACAAATGTCTAATCATCATAAAAAACACAACTAGTAAACTTCAGTTACAAATTCTAGTAACATGGCAATATATATATAGTAATGACAAACACAAACTAATTACATGAACACGCTAATATTTAACTCAAAACCACATTTCGATTCAAATATAAATTTTAAAATTTACAACTTCTTTATTTCCACAAAAATATTATTAATGTAGCACAAACGCTACTTTATAATAAAGACAGAAAGAAACTGTTTGTTTTGTGGCTCATGGTGATCCTCCTCTCGATACTAATGAAATGTTTAATATGATCTCTCGAGAAAAAAAGGAGTCAATTTCCGCCTGGAATGATTGATGCCCCATCAAACATTTTGTAATATCCCTGGTAGTTTATACAGTAGAATCCTGGTTCGTGGCTTAAATTCAAGGTAAACAAGACTAAGGAAACGAGTTGGAAACTTGATGTCGGAGTGGGATTTAAATCACCCGGAACATTTCACTACATTCGGCAGCATGTGCCAGAGAGCGATATCTGACATTCCTTCGATAGCTCAGTTGGTATAGCAGAAGAGTGTAGTAGAATCAGTGGCAACCCTTAGGTTGCTGGTTCGATTCTGGTGCGAAGGAAGGTGCTTTTCTGTACCTTAACCAAAGAGATAAAAAAGTGAATCTGTTTCATTCAGACATTGATCAAAAGCTCAATAAACGACGAAGCAGAAGCTCCTGTTCCGAATTCAGCCCACGTTTGATTGTTTTGTTTTGGCCAAGATCTGATCTTTGAATTAAGGGACTACAGTGCATGCGTTGTAATTCAAAAATTCATACAAATGTCAAGTTTTTTTGTAGATATAAAGGTGTTCTCTGTTTTCAAAGGATAGTTACTTAATTGGCATAATGATTTGGTATTGATTTTGTATCGTTGTATTATAAAGTTTGTGCTTTCTGTGTTTTTATCGTATTGTGAACTTATTTTTTAAACAAATGCTTACAAAAGCAAACACGGCACACATCTGTTTATACCAGCGGTGAATTGTACATTTTTATTAAGTACAAGCTACTGTGCACTTCTGGGAGTATAACAGGTTCGATATAAAGTGGCAAAAATATAAAAGGGGAAAATACCCCACACTGCGTGTAAACCCTCGTTGTGACTGTTTTAGATAAAAATGGCGTACTGTGCACGAAATGTTGCAGAAACACAATCTGATATTTTGATAATTATTATTTTAATAATTTGATCAAATTGAGGCCCAGGATCCAAATCTTCAGTTCTGATTTTTTTAAGTGATATCTTTCCTTCCTGTCGTGGAAGTCACAAGATGTGAGCAATTGTTTTTTTACGTTACGATCCAAAGAGCCTCAGACGCACTGTAACCAAACCAGGATGGATTGTGCTGGGAGCCGGACTGAGCTCATTCTCACTCCCTGTGCTAAAAACAGAATTAGCTTTTCCCCGAACACCGTCTACAGCTGCTGGATGGTGCTCTGCGTCCTACTGCTCCGGCAATTACTTTGACGAAAGACAGCTCACTCGGGCGCTTTTAACCTTCTCGCAGCTACGGGCGAGATTGACGCTCGCGATATGAAGGCGCTGGTACACATTCTCTAACTTTCACAATCGCGACAGTCTTCGCTTTTTTAAAAAAAAAGTAGATATAGCCCTGAAAAAAGCATTAGCTTTATCAGTTTTTACATTAATCTATTTTGAATCAAAGTTTGATATTTTTTTTATTTTTTATTGCATTTTACATAATAATAATAATTATTATTATTATTGCTTACACTTATATAGCGCTGTTCTGGATACTCCACTCAATGCGCTTTACAGGTAATGGGGACTCCCCTCCACCATTCTCCTGAATGATCGCAGAGAGTCAGGACCTCGGTTTTACGTCTCAGCCGAAGGACGGCACCTGTTTACAGTTTAGTGTTCCCGTCATTGTACTGGCGTATCAGGACCCGCATGGACCGCAGGGTGTGCGCCCAGCGACAGAAACCAGACGTGTGTCGGGCTCGGCTGCGAGCAGGACAATGACGTCACGGGGACAAAGTAGAGGAAATCAAAACGGTTCTATAAAAGACCTGTGTCAGCTGTTGGTTTGCAGTCTGGACTCTAAATCCTCCGATCCGATTTTAAATCTCTCTAATACCTGAGCTGCGGCTTCTTTCGAGTATTTATTCGTATACTTATTATGTGTAAGTGTATAGATGAAACCTTTCATATATTGTTCAGTTTAAATCAAAATGCTTTACTAATACAAGAGAGAAGTATAGTATGAAGGATGTGACAAATTTATGATTTCTTGAAACAAAACGGTTTTTATTTGCATTCGAAATGAAGCGGAATTTTAGCGCGACACACAAACCCTTTGTCTTTTTTAGAGTGATTTTTAAACAGACATAAATGTAGAAAACGTGTTTTTTTTAGTACTACAATTGCAGGGTCAGTGGTGTAATGAATAACGCGTCAGGCCTCGCGTCAGAAAATTATAGGTTGGACTGCCGTCTGGCTTGTTGAGTTTATACCACTTACATTCTTTTATATAAATGAACTGCACCTGAAAGCTATAGAAAACACTTTGGGTAAGTTGTCTGCAGTCTCATGCGAATTTCGACAACTTACCCAAAACACTGTACTGTCTGGAGATCAGCTCCAGCTCTGAACTCAATTGCAATGAAAAAAACATGTGTAACAAAACTGGAGAACAGCTGAACTTGTGCTCAGTTCGGTGATGAGGGTTCAGAACTGTCATTGCTGTAATTAGCACGAGCTGCACAGGCTCTGAATCAGACCATGTCAATTAGTCTGATCAGTGTAGGACACGTTAATGTAGAATTATTAATACGTTTATTAGTTAGTTCAGGTTTACCCACCTGAACTAATGTAGAATTATTACTTGGTCTGTCTCTTGTTTGTATATAAATGAATGTCTCTGACAACTTAATGTTAGTTTTACGATGTAGGTCAGGCGTTGACATATGCACGAGTATACGAAATGGCTCACTCCTGATTCAACTCATGTTCTATAGGAGATTGGCGATTCCTCCTGTTTCTCGTACAACCATATCAGAACAGAAGCCCGTGTCACCCAGCTGTGATTCAAGATCGACTCGCATCTTTATCCCTTTTTTGTTCGTGATCATTATATTCTTTAGTTATGATCAATATTGAACTTTTTCGAAATGAAATGACAATAATCAAACATGCAGGCAGATTTTTGAAAAGTATTCGGAATTGACAGGGTGCACCTTTGGAATAGTCGTCAGAAAATGTGAGAAAAGGAAAGTTATGTAAGCTCTCACACAAAGCATTGAAGATTGGAATCTTGAGTGTAAAAAAGCTACCCGTCTCCCAATGATAGGCAGGGATACACACCATGACACTAACTAGGAGCGCTTGTCAGCTGTTAGGAGGCATTTCCTCTTAACACTACTATTGTTTCGGGTTTCGGCTTTTACAACAGAATAACAAAACGGCTTCAATTACGTCGATTAGACTCAGCGAAACTTTAACACCTATGATATTACGAGTGCTTTGCACATGTCGAACTTCAAGAAGGAACTACTACAACAGTTGTGGACATAATTCAATACCACCGGCAAAGTCCAATGCCGGCAACGTCTGAGAAAATAATGTTCACTCATGGAATTTGGTCTTTGAATGGCTGGCGGGAAAATTCATTTATACTCCTGTTGCACCCTCAGCAGATTTGTTGGAGAACCTGACAAGAATTATTGGGATAGCACTGTATGTATTCTGGTTTATTAACTTTAATTTTAATATAAATGTAAACATGCATGCTGTATAATCTATTGTAATTTTAAAATATGTTAGCTGAGGATGCGAGGGGGGCTATTACACCTTGTGAAACACAGAAGGAACTGTAAAAAAGGCTGGTGAATAAAATTGGCGATCACAAGAAAACCACAATTTATGTGGTATTATCATCAATATCCTTCAAAATCGACGTTCAAATGAAGGATTTGAAGAAACTATGAAAAAAGCAACAGTAGTAGCAAAGGATTTTGATTTTTGTTCTTGCATCACCGTAGAGTTGCACCCCTACAAACAGCACAAAGGATGAATCCCACCTCCTTTGTTATTGCTACGTTTGTGCCGGTGAAAGTAGCGTTTGTGCTATTGAAAGCATTTCGGAAGATGAAGGTGCAGTCACTTCCACATGTCATGATATCATTAGATCGGACGACAAGAGCTGATGCCCCCCAGTCCAAGCCAGCAATGTGAGAAAGATGAGGATGGAGGACAGTAGTGTGGCCGAGTGGTCTAAGGTGCTGGATTTTAGGTTCCAGTCTCTCTTGGGGTGTGGGTTTGAATCCCACTGCTGCCAAATGTTAGTATTTTAAGACCTGCAATACGATCAGTAAAAGCGCTTTTTGTTAGGCTGCGGGAGGTGCTTAGAGATAGACTTTCTAAAAGACAGGCTGTCAGCTTAACATCAAGGCAGAAGAAATATTTTGTTTTCTCAACAGAAATTCTCTTTGGCATGTTCAGCTTTATGTAGGGAACAACGTCTGCCGAGATCACTTTTGAGGCAGTGCACATGATAGTGTTCCGGCAAGCACATTTAATATTGGCTGTGGCGGTGAGCTGCTTTTGTCTGTGAAACTTTTAATTCTTAGCGCCGAATCGTTGGCAGGGGAAAAGCTTATTAAACCTTTTAACAAAGCGCTCCATCAGAAATACTTTGTTCATGATCAAAAGAGATCAGAGGATTAACTTCATGAATTCACATAGCATAATTTACAGGAAAGATTTAAAAGGGGAATTGATTGTGCTTCCTGATGTTGTTCCTGTGGTTTCTTTGGATACAAAGGTGAATGTTCTTTGACGTTCTGCTAGTGTATCCACTGGGTGGGCTTTATCAATTAGCTCGGATAGGTCATCAGTGCTCCATCTCCGGAAAATAATAAGCACTGTCGTTTTTTCCTGTGCTGTCTTTTAAAACATAAAAGATCACGAGTTTATAGATTTCTCCAAATAACAACTATACATTTTAACCCAGCAGTTAGCATTCCTTCAATCCAATAGTTTTACTCTGGGTAAAAAGCAGCGCAATATACAGAGAGATGATATTCAAATATTTCAACGTTCTTATTGGATTACCTGTATGGAGATATCGCTCAGAATTCCTAATATGATTTTGAGTTCAGTTTTGCTTTACTACTTTCAGAGTCTTTTATTGACCTTGCTGAAGCAGAGAAGTGACATAATCACAAATGCGACCTACCTGTGCTGCTGTTTCTGGTTAATAATGATTATTGCGAGGAAAAAAAAAACAGCTCCTTGCATTAAGAGCAAGAGCAACCAACGCGCTCGCTTGTTGAGTTGGGTTTTATTCCGTGGTGCTCTTCCTCAGATGCAAAGTTATTTGGCGAGCAAGGACCTCTGAGAAGGAGCCTGAATCCATCAAGAACTCAGAAATTCTAATATCGCACTGCCGTCTTGTGTACAGAGATCTGCTTCTTCCTTTTTGAGTGTTTTGGTGTTTAAGAGCATGCTTCCTACCTCGAATGTTTGTTTCAGGAGATGTGTTACCAGATCACAGATCATCTTGAAAAGATTTGGGATGCACTGGCTCAGTTATTTGAAGGAACCTATACCACCAACGCACTTCTGAGAAGCACCTGCACATTTTCGCAATCCTCTCTCTCACCTACAAAGTTATGAAGACACAGACGACCAACAAAAACTGATTTGATTCACTCAAGGCTTCACTCTTCTGTTGTGATGTCGTTTTAATTAGTGTTAGCTGTGATGAGGTGTTGTTTCCGCCTCTTAAAGTTTAAGAGTCTGCTCCTTTCTTCCTGGTATAGAAATAACATGTTCCATCTTTGTTTACAAACACCACTGTAAATTATTTGTCCATCTCTAAAGCCTGTGTGTATTGACAAGGCAATTCAAAAGCACATATTAAATAAGAACACGATCCTTCTTGTTACCATTCACGTGGTTGGAGCGTTGTTTCGCCCTTTAACGTTCTTCTACAATATTTACAGACAGGGCTTTATCACTGGAGTTGTGTGCATCGGTCCATGAACATCAACTGTACTGGTGTTTTTCTATGCGTAATTTAATCGCAAGCACTTAAAAGATGCAAAAAGGTTTCAAGGAAAACATAATTGAAAGACAATCGAGTAAGGAGGTAGAAAAACGCACCCCCCCCCCCCCCCCCCCCGTTGAAGAATCAACCACCGTCGCCCATGTGACTGGATATAAAAATAAATTATTCATTTTGCCCAGTCTCTGGAAGCTTCGATGCGATTATTTTCCCTTCCTTATTTCTTCATTCCCATTAATTTACTTTGTAGTAGAAGAAACGCGAAAGTGGGAAACTGCAAGCATTCTTCGTGAAGGGTGGATTGTGTTCAGTAAACATATGAACATCTTTACGTCAGTTCCATCATCGGTAGGCTAGGGGATGTAGCTCAGTGGTAGAGCGCATCCTTCGCATGTACAGATGCAGCCATTCAAAATGTGTGAGGTATTTCGCGGCATACCCCGGTGGGCGTGTCACAGTATCACGCGGTATGACGCAGTTAACGTGGTGTCACGTGGTTAACTATCCGGCGTCGCCTTGTAAAACCACCAGGGGGAGCTTAACCTCTCATGTACAGCATTTGAGCCTTTAATTTTGAACTGTGTATTACAGCATGTTAATCATCAGTCATTAAAATGTTGGTATATTTTATGAAAGCAAGATTGCTCAGTTGGACAAAAGTACACAGCCTACCTTTATCATAAATATTTATGCATCAAAGCCTTTACTGAAGATATTACTAATAGTATTAATAATGGATGACTTTAGACAAGCTGTATACTCAAAGTATAATTTCTTTAGCACATTTGTACAAGCACTTGGAATCTGTCCAAGCCATACTTTGTCAGGCATTTTGTTTTACTTCAACGGGCATAAAAACTTCCTTGCTTTTAACAGGGCGTTTCATAATTTCTAACTACGAAAATGATTTAAAATGCGACACTTATCATTCAACTAGAGCTTAAAATATCACAAGGATCCTCAAGAGCACAGCAAAGAGTGTATTAAAAGACACTTGTATTTATCAACGCTTTCTTTTCCGTATACCAGATTTTATGGAACCACTTCAGAGGGGTGTCAGCCAGTCAGATTCCAGGATTCGGCACTTTAAAGGAAAAATACACACCGGTATTCCATTTCTCCCTAACGATTTTAAGCATCGAAGTATTTAACTAGCATGTGAAATAGCGTGTGAAAAAGTGGTAGTTTTAAGCTTTTCTGCTAATATAATATGGAATCGATATTGATTTAAATCGTGTTCTGATTTAAATCGCAAACGCGTGTTTAATTATATGTGTTTTTTAATCATAATCAGGCTAATGCAACATAAATTGATACAGTATCTTTGTCTTCTAAGCATCTTAATAAACTTTCAGCATAGCTTTCTACCCGTCAAGATTTATATTTCTTGGGATTTTGGGATCAAACGTGGAAGGATTAGATTATAATCGTTTTTATTTGTCAAATACGTGATTGTATTTCTGAATGTTATGTGACACCTACAGTAGTTCACTGCTTTAAATACATCGAATTAAGAAAGTTATGTGTAGCACTTTAGATCTTTTTTCTGAACCAGGGAAAATCTGATCATGTTTCTCTATAACAATAATAAAAAAAACTTTATTTTACATATCGCCTTTAAAAGTGGCATCTCAAAGCAATACAGTAGATCGAAAAACAGTTAAAAGGGACCAGATTAAATACCAGACAATCGCAAACGCATTTTCAATAAAATTATTTTATTCATTCAGCAGTTTGTGAGAGGAACATCCAGCAGGGAGAGACACACACACCGGTTTTCATTGACAAAATTGTTTTTTTTCAATTCCTTTTGTCTAACAGGAATGTTTTGTTTGTGGACAAACTGTTAGACAAGAGGAAAAGACCGCCTCCTCCTACGAAGCATTAATCGCGTATCTAAGGAAAATTGCAGTATACCTTTGTTCATGCACATCATTATACAGTACAGTATCTCAATTTGTATTTCGATAAAAAAAATCGTTTGCCCAGCCACTACTGTTGTTATTGTTTTTATCCTGTAAAGCGTTTTCTTTTTCTGCGTTTTCCATTTCCTTTTTCTGATCACTCGCTTTCTGGATACACATCTCACCTGTCCTGTTCTTTGTTTTCCTGGTTTGCTGATTATGCCTGCTGCGGTCCACTCCTACCCTCACACCTAAAGAATACTATTTTAAATTTCTTGGCGCAGTTCATTAACCCTTGTATGTGCTGTCCGCGCCCAAAATGCAATTAAAAAAAAGTAAAAAACCGCGCTCAAAATGCAATTTAGAGCTTAATAAGATACACTCCACAGGCAAAATTAAAGACAAAATTAAAGACGATTAAAATCTGTAATCTTTCCACTTGTACTGTGAGTCATCGGACAGTTTCTGCTTTGTGTAAGGATGGTGAGAAAGCTGTGTTCAATGTATTTAAGGGACTCAGAAGTAAAAGAAGATGCTTCATATTGCGTGACTAATTTTAAAAACCAAGTTATAAATGCAGACGCTCCCTCGGTGCCGCGCCGGGTGTAAATATCAAAGTATACATTCCCAACAAGAATTGTACCCATCTGTCAAACAAATAAAACACCTTGAATTGAATTGAGGGAGAGATGGGGGTAGTGGGACAGAGATACTGTAGACAGACTCAAGGCAAATAAGATACTTATGGGTACGCAGGCATTCACGACAGCAACATACGAAACGTTTGCACGTACTGTATAGTTAAGTTATTACTTGGTTTTCAAAGTGCAACGAAATACAATATTGTTGTTGCTGCTGTTCTGGTTGTTTTTATCCCGTAAAGCGTTTTGAGAAGCCACCTTTAAAGGCGATATATACTGTAAAACCACTGATTCTTATGGAATGTGCTCCGCAGGAGATTCAAATTTTTATTTATTTATTTTTTAATCGCGTATCTTAGGAAATCTCAGTATAACTTTGTTCATGAACAGTGGCATGTTACATTATCATTCGTTTTTTTAACAAGGCTCGCCAGCTAATGTGAATCGAAACCTGTCTTGCTAGCTTTTAAAGTCGTGCATGTGTAAACTGTACTAGAGGGCATGCAAGTTACTCTGCCCCTTTCAGCGGCAGGGAGTCCCTCTGCTGCAACACACAGCAGACAGAACGGGAGACTATTGCCTTTCATATCTGACACCAGTGAAGTAAAAGGGGTGTCTAAAGGGGTGATTTTAGACCACATTTTAGTTACTTTATTTTGTTTACTTTTAACATTTCTGTAATTTACAGTAGATGTCACAATAGAAGCCCGAAGCCTATTATACTCAGTCTAGCCTTGGATCCTCTGAGTCCCTTGACTCAGTTATTGCATATTAATTTCTTGAGATACGCGATTCCATATTATATTCCCTTTTAATCAAATTCTAAAAGTATGCTTGTTGACTCCGGTATCGCGTTACTTAAAGACTTCGATGCTTAAAATGTTTAGGGAGAAATGGAATACTGGTGTGTATGTTTTCTTTAAAGTACCGAGACCAGCCATATACTGAACGTTTAAGTTCCAAAATTAATATCGTTTATGGACTTCACACGCGTTGCAGTATGCTCCTATTCTTTTTATGCTCAGGCACTAAAATCTCCCTTCTGCTTTGTGTAAGGATGGTATCAAGAGCAATCTTAAGTGGTGAGAAAGCTGTGTTCAATGTATTTAAGGGACTCAAAAGTAAAAGAAGATGCTTCAAATTGCTTGACTAATTTTAAAAACCAAGTTATAAATGCAGACGCTCCCTCGGTGCCGCGCCGGGTGTAAATATCAAAGTATACATTCCCAACAAGAATTGTACCCATCTGTCATGCAAATAAAACACCTTGAATTGAATTGAGGGAGAGATGGGGGTAGTGGGACAGAGATACTGTAGACAGACTCAAGGCAAATAAGATACTTATGGGTACGCAGACATTCACGACAGCAACATACGAAACGTTTGCACGTACTGTATAGTTAAGTTATTACTTGGTTTTCAAAGTGCAACGAAATACAATATTGTTGTTGCTGCTGTTCTGGTTGTTTTTATCCCGTAAAGCGTTTTGAGAAGCCACCTTTAAAGGCGATATATACTGTAAAACCACTGATTCTTATGGAATGTGTTCCGCGGGAGATTCAAATTTTTATTTATTTATTTTTTAATCGCGTATCTTAGGAAATCTCAGTATAACTTTGTTCATGAACAGTGGCATGTTACATTATCATTCGTTTTTTTAACAAGGCTCGCCAGCTAATGTGAATCGAAACCTGTCTTGCTAGCTTTTAAAGTCGTGCATGTGTAAACTGTACTAGAGGGCATGCAAGTTACTCTGCCCCTTTCAGCGGCAGGGAGTCCCTCTGCTGCAACACACAGCAGACAGAACGGGAGACTATTGCCTTTCATATCTGACACCAGTGAAGTAAAAGGGGTGTCTAAAGGGGTGATTTTAGACCACATTTTAGTTACTTTATTTTGTTTACTTTTAACATTTCTGTAATTTACAGTAGATGTCACAATAGAAGCCCGAAGCCTATTATACTCAGTCTAGCCTTGGATCCTCTGAGTCCCTTGACTCAGTTATTGCATATTAATTTCTTGAGATACGCGATTCCATATTATATTCCCTTTTAATCAAATTCTAAAAGTATGCTTGTTGACTCCGGTATCGCGTTACTTAAAGACTTCGATGCTTAAAATGTTTAGGGAGAAATGGAATACTGGTGTGTATGTTTTCTTTAAAGTACCGAGACCAGCCATATACTGAACGTTTAAGTTCCAAAATTAATATCGTTTATGGACTTCACACGCGTTGCAGTATGCTCCTATTCTTTTTATGCTCAGGCACTAAAATCTCCCTTCTGCTTTGTGTAAGGATGGTATCAAGAGCAATCTTAAGTGGTGAGAAAGCTGTGTTCAATGTATTTAAGGGACTCAAAAGTAAAAGAAGATGCTTCATATTGCTTGACTAATTTTAAAAACCAAGTTATAAATGCAGACGCTCCCTCGGTGCGCTGCTCTGGTGCGCCGGCTGTTACACAGTGCCTGTCTGCCGTAAGCGTTACAATATACATACCCAACACTGCTTGTACCCATCTGTCATGCAAATAAAACACCTTGAATTGAATTGAATTGAGGGGAGAGGGGGGGAATACTAAAGCCAATACTGGCTCAATACCCTCAATGGGCTTTGACGTGCTAATGCGTTGGTTTAACAGTCCGGGTGTGGCAGGCTTCCAATGTCAACTCGACTCGATTGGAAGACAATGAACGTATTTTAGCCCTAAATGAATTAATAGCAAACATGGTTTACATAAAATACATTTTTCCAAGAAAGTTTATAATAATACGATCTATAGTTGAAATCTGAGCCTACTTTAAAAATAAAGGAAAAGCATTTTCAGAGAGTAATCATGCTGTGTTTATGTAGAAAAAGCGATTAGGTTTACGAGCAATCTAATTACCTATTCGCTTAAAACGCTATTAAAAATTTACTCTGTTGCACACACACACACAATAGAAGCAGGCACCGCTGTCAGAAGGGAAGATATGTTCAAAATATCGCAAATATCGATCATGTTGCGATATTTTGAAATATAAAAGTCAATTGATTGTCCATAATATCGCTATTCTATTTTTTCGAAGAAATGTTTGTTAAAAGAAAAGACCAGCACCAGCTGGATTCGAAAACACAACCTGTCAGCTGGTAGTCACGTCTACAAGACAGCTCACATGAACAGGCAGGCGAAACAGCCCTACACAGCCCTGTCGCAGCACACGAATACCATTATTAAATTCTTTAGATACGCGATTCCATATTATATTCCCTTTTAATCAAATTCTAAAAGTATGCTTGTTGACTCCGGTATCGCGTTAGTTAAAGACTTCGAAGCTTAAAATGTTTAGGGAGAAATGGAATACTGGTGTGTATTTTTTTCTTTAAAGTACCAAGACCAGCTATACACTGTATGTTTATGTTCCAAAATTAATATCGTTTATGACCTTCACACGCGTTACAGTATGCTCCTATTCTTTTTATGCTCAGCTACTAAGATTTCCCTTCAGTGGTAAAATTCAATACCTACAACGGGCACAGCAAAGACGTTTACTGTCTTTCTACGACAGACCAACGGACCACGAGTGCCCCTGTCGGTCAACCAATCACGTACTGCGGTGCCCCGCGTCATCTTGCGTCATACTGAGCGACGTCACCTGCGGTACGTGTCTGTAACGCGCACTTTGAATGGCTGCATCTGTATGAGGTCCCGGGTTTAATCCCCGGCATCTCCAGGTGTCTTATGTTACTGTGCTCACATCGCAATCTTCTGGTGAGTGAGAACTCTTTGCTCGTGTTCATAGAGAGCCAGGTTTACACAATTAATTTCAGTCACACACGAAGTGCTACAGTGTTGCTCTGCTGTTTTAAATGTACCTCCAAAGCATTTCGTTCTGTTAACTACCAAATGATTTGAACTAATTTAACGTCATATTCAGAAAATCCAGAGAAGGTCATCAGACTTTTAGTGGCTGTTGAAGAAAACACCTGTTGAATCTTACCAGGGATTTCTTGAGAGATCATTCAGCGAGCGAGTCCTCCCTCTGGACTCCAAATATTTTTAGTTAAACTGTTATTCACATACTCTAACGAAGAGAAACGTTAGTGTCTTCCGGTGTGTGAGCCCATTTCTCAAAAAAAAGTTATATAAATTTAATTGTTCTACTTTTTAGGCTTGCATAGTCTTATTAATATTTCAGTTAAATTTTAACTGTAGTTTTTTTCTGTAGTAACATCAGTTGATATTAATATTAGTCCTGATTTATATGTTTTTGTCATGGTTGATCTTAAGTAATTTTGTAATTAGTTTCAGTTTTGAAAAATCGCGCAGAGAAGCTACCAAACCTGGTAATGTTCATATAATGTGTAATGCAATAGCAGCATTTTGGGTTGAAAACAAAAAGTATATCTTGGTATGAATCCTAACACATCATAGGCAGTGTTCTAGGACTTCTCGCTTCAGATAAAGTTGTCAATACATCATAGATTTCTACTCAATCAATATCAGCAGTTTTATCGGTACCGAACGCTAGATATAGATCCTGGCAATACTTCGTGAGATCATTGTAAGAAAATCCAAAATACTACGGAAGGAATCAAATTTATACGTTTCTTTGGATCGAGAATATGATCATTATGAGACTCAAAACATGCCTGTCTTTTCTTTTTTCGAGGACAAATGGATTATTGAGGTGTAAAGATGGGTTCAAAACCAAAATCAGCTGCTATCGCTGCTGTTTCTTCAAATCCTTCAACTGATCATCGATATCGAGGAATAATATATAGTTTCTTCAAATCCTTCAACTAATCATCGACATAGAGAAATAATATTATACAACTTGTGGTTTTCTGTTAATTGCCAATTTGACTGTAATTACATCTTCGTTTACAGATGTCTTGCATGTATCACATGGTATAATAGTCGTCGTGCGTCCTCAGTTAAAATGTTTTAAAAAGTACGACAAAAGTACAACATTTATGGTTACATCCATATTAAAATGAAGGTAAATATACCAAGATATTAAAATACAATTGTACAGTTCTAACTTAATAATGCCTGTGAAGTTTTCCAACAAATCCGAACTGTAATTTTGAAATATTATAGCTGAGAATGAAAAGAGAGTACAAAGATCAAATTCAATGAGTGAAAATGCACCAGTAGTTCTCTAAACTGAGTTTCTTCCCTGAAATGACTCGCTAGCGAAGCACCAAGCAGCCTTGAACGGATCGCGGAAATCAAGTATACAGTACAGATGGATTCAGAGTGTGCTTTCCAACTTTTGTGCAACATTTTCCTTTGATAGGGCAGAGTTGTCTTCACAATCTGGGTTAAATAAAAAGGAGTGACGACAGTGTTAAACAGCTTTCCTTCTTGGGGAACAACGGTTGTGTTCCATATTTCTAATTATTTTGGTTTCAAGATCGCAATTTAGTGTGAAACATAAACGCCAGCTGGATAAGCTTTATTAATTTCCCTCACGGGATCAATAAAGTATCTATCTATAAATCTCTTACACGTCATTTACAATGGCCTTTCAACTAATAGCCCGTGCGGGGATCAAACTCTAGCTGTTTGTACAGTACGAGTTGCGTAAGGCTCTGTTACGCGCAGATGAGAAACTAACCTCTGCTTCTTCATTATACACACAGTGAGCTATATACGCGGGCTTACTGCCTCCTACGGGCTCTGTATTTGATTGCGGTACAAGACCGGCCGTGGAGTTAAAGTGAGACGGGTGTGTACATTAAAAGGCTCATAGCGTCCCTGGGAGGGCTCAACCCACCACCCTTTTGGTTAACAACCGAACCACAAAGACTCATGTACAGCTAACACTTCTCGGTCTCGGTGAAAGTGATACACTCCGTAAAATTTCCAGAGATTCATTTATTTTTAAATGAAAATCACCAACAGCGGCCGAGATCTACTGGAGTTTTTTCATTCTATACTGCGATTTCTGGAGGGTACCCTGTGGAAATACGAGTTTTGACGAGAAGGGATGGACATATAAGGTCAAAAGGCTTGGGGAATTGAACTTTAAGGTGAAGACTGCGGGTTCAGTAGCAGCAGAACCTGATCAGTATCAGTTGACTCCGATATACTTTGAAAATGAACTTGGGGATTTAGAGTCAGACGTGCTACCGTTGCACCATGGGGTACTTAATTTAAAAAAATAGGAAAAAAAATCAGTGTTCCTGGATCTGTAATTGAGAACAACACCTGCACAAGAGCTGCGCAGGAAGAATAAAATGTGGTCTGGGAAGAAGAGACTCTCTTCGGAAGAGCGGCGCTCTTAACGGATTTTTTTTTTGTCTCCTTTGGGGAATTCAAAGGCGCTGACAGATGTGAACTCGTGGCGCAACGGTAGCGCGTCTGATTCCAGATCAGAAAGCTGCGTGTCAGCTATTGGTTTTTCAGGTTCTGCTGGTCCTGAACACGGAATTCACACCATGCAGTTGAGTTCTATCTGTACACCACATAGATAATCTAAACAAAATAGAGCAGTACAGGACACGCAGTGTGGAGCTCACACAGCGAATAGCCTTGAACACAAGAGAAAAGGCACCGTTCACATCTGCTAAACATCACGTCCAACTTTAGAGACAGCTGCATCAGAGAATGGAATCCCGGAAGTTTCAGATAACTTCTTTTAATTCAGGTTCAATCAAACCTGAAAGTTAATGAGTTTCCGGACACTTTTGTTTTATTAAAAAAGTGTCTGAAGCCTGAAAATGTAATTTGAAAAAAAAAACGCTATTGTACATTTGCAGGTGCTTTTTGTAACGATTTGCTATTTCATGCTGGAAAACAAAGGAAACAGACCCAACGTTTGCTTTCAGGTGCGGTTCATTACATAATAGACATCTATTACTGAGGAGCTTGAATATAATTTACACGAGCCAGGTAGAAGTCGAACCTACAATCTTATGATCCGAAATCAGACGCGTTATTTATTAAACCGCTGACATTTCACATAACCTGAATTCCCCCATAGTGTGCTCAGCGCCGCTACTAGTAATGCACCGCTCCGTCTAAAATTTCAAAGTGAAAAACATGTGTTTTCTGATTTTTATGAGTTTTAAAATATAATCTCTTTAAATATGACAAGGGTTTTATGTTTCGCACTGAAATTCCGATTGATTGAGAATTCAGAGAAAGACTGTTTTCTTCCACAACACCGTATAATTATCACATCCACCAGACTCTCCAACCTCTCCAGACCTTGCTAGGTGAGCAATTGCTCCGATAAATTAGGTCACGTATCATGTTAAATCATTTCTTCTCAACACATTTCCTGGTGCACGTTTTCTCTATGAAAAAAAGTACATTTTTCCCTTTTCACGATTTTTCGTTTTTATCAAAGCGTACAGAAAGAAAAAAGAAGAAGAAATAGTGTCGCAAAAGAACTCTGTCGCCCTTGGGAGATGTCAAACGCATTGGACATGAAAAATGCCAGATTAAAGCCAGTTCTCTTCGTTTCTCAGTGTCGGGGCTGCTATGTAAAAGAGGCAATTTGCTCTGAGAGCAGGTTCAGCGCTTACTAAACGCAGATGTCTCAGAGCGGTGTGTCCAAGTGGCTGTAAAAGGTGACGGTTGTCCTGTCACCGTAGCTTGGTTGGTTAAAGCGCCTCTTTATGAAACAAAAAAACCAAATTCAAATCCCAGCCGTGTCTTTCTTCCTTTCTTGTAGTACAGAACGTACCATTTTGGGCACTCACAAAGGGCTTGTTTTCGTTAAATGCATGTGTTCATTTCCTTTCTGGAAAACTTATTTTTGATTAAATTCACACAGCTTGCGGAAAATGAAATCCAATTCTTGGTTATCACTGCAGAAGAAATATTACCGGCTGGCAAAATAAACGGTTAGAGATTTTTTTTTTTTTAATCGGGAATTTGTGATTCGAGAGAAAAACCTACATGTCAGTTTCTGTGGCGCAATCGGTTAGCGCGTTCGGCTGTTAACCAAAAAGTTGGTGGTTCGATTCCACCCAGGGACGAGTTTCTTTGGCGATGTAAATATTGTCTTCGTTCGATTGGATTTCTCAGCGAAACCATAGCCATTTTAATATTTGCAACAAATGCGAGTGTTTTACACGTGTCAGGATCACCAGGAAATGTCCAATAATGCCCAACATCGTAACTCCCCAGAAAACCATATTCACCCAAGAAAAATGATCGTCGAATCGTCATTTATACTCCAGTTGAATCCTCTGCTGAAATATATTAAAAATACAATGCAGGTTTGTTTGAGAACTTGACAAGCATTGTTACGATAGCACTGTGCAGTTGGATTTTGATATTTTGACATATTTACCTTAAATTTAAACATAAATACTATACAGTCTATTGTAATTTTAAAATATGTCAGCTGAGGATGTAAAGGGTTGAAAGGGAAAGGTCAGAGGGTATAGTAACAACAAGGTTAGGATTTGTGGAGGTGGTAGGGGTGTTGATGGTTTCTCTCTGTAGAGGATGATTGAATGTTTTATCCTTCTCTGAAGTGAGAAACTGGAAGAGTTGGGAGTTGAGAGATCTGATGAGGTTAGATATAAAAGGAAGTTGATGTGGAGCTGTTAGCAGTAAAAATTACTTAATGTCTTTGATGTTGTCATCAAAGATAAACTGTAGTCAGCAAAGATAAAAAGAAAATTATCTTTGCTTACTGCCCTGTCTTTCTCACACTTGAAGAAGGCTCCACAGCCGAAACGTTGTGATTCTTTTCTTCTCTTTTCAGCAGGAATAGTCCTTTACTTGTTCCTTTGCAGCCTACGCTTGCTGACACAGCTACTCACCTGATATTTAACATTCCTATAATCACAAATATGAATACCACTGTGGGTATTTTTTCCATAATTATTTATTCTGTCATTGAAGCATATTTTATATCATACCAAAGTGTCATAATCACTGAAATAATATTTTTTTTCATTTAGAAAATAAGAAAATGATAAATCACTATGAATTGCATTTAGCCTGTTCTGATCTAGATATTCTATATACTTTAACATGCCATGTTCACAACGTCACAACTCAGAAATGCAACAGTGAAGTGTTGTAATAACAAATGTACATACTGTTGGTGACATTGAGATGTTTTGGTAATGAGGAAGGAGGGACATGCAATGTTCACAGGATCAAATTTAAAAAACAATACAGTAAAATTTCTTGTACTTCGGGATTATGAGAGCCTGTTACATTGTGTCTCACACCTCAGTGTCACAATTTTGAGACGTTTTTATAACCAGGGGGAAAACACTTTAACCAAATCAGCCAAGGTGCTGTCAGTATTAACATCATGTCTGCGTCGGTGATTACAGCTGACTATCGCTGGAGGACACTTCACTGTGAACAAGTCAACCTCAACTGTTCTATGCTGCATTCTACCCTAGTGGTAAATATTGGTTTCCGTGCGTGTAATATTCCTTTTTTTGTCAAATATTTTCAAGCACAAAGTTTGCTGTTGAAAATAAGCCTTGTGGTTCTCAATGTTGTGATCCTTTTCCCCCAGTGTCACCCAAATTGATACATTGTGCTTTGGCAATTCTTCAGGCTATATTGTTTAGAGGAGCTCAGTTGAATTAGTTTGCGTAGATAAAGTATTTCTTTTCCCTTTAATCCTTTAAAACATATTACATTTTCAATACATTGTATCTTTCTTCCTACTAATTGTAGCGGCAATGCTTGTTAATAAGACAGAATTAAGTGTTGCTGTGCTTTCCCAAATAAGGCCCCATCTCTCTCTTCATCTCTGTGGTGCAGCCACAGAGAAACTATTCATGCAGGCTGATTTAAAGATGTTTTGTTTTGATAAGGGACAGCTCCCAAATGGGGATGCACTTAGCTAAGCCTGGCTATCATGATCAATGGTCATCCATTGGCGCCTATCTGTCTAGGGAGTGCCAGATGGACATCTGGACTGCATTCCTAAGTGTCAGGAGTAAGTGACTCATATCTCACCTTGATCAACCAATCAGGGACTGGTAGGGCCGAGTAACCCACGTGGGATTCTGATGCCCATGGAACTTTCAGCCAATGAATGAGCTGAAGTTCCTCCAGGTAAAAACAGGCAACACAGAGCTCCCAGAAGGAGAATTTCTAAGGAGAATTCCAGGGGTGCGAGACTATTCTAAAGAATTCCAGGGAAGGACAGCCCAGGAGCAGAAAGGCTCCCAAGGGCAGGACATTCTCGCAGCGCGCCTCCTGACCATCCTGAGACATTTTCAATACATTCTACTGAATCTTTCTTCCTACTAATTGTCATCATTTTTTTCTGGCTTGATCTTGTAATCAGAGATTTCAGAATATTCCTTAAAAACTAGTAAAAGAAGAGGGACAGATTCGTGCACACTAAAAAATATGAAAGGGTAGCAGGACACAGTAACCACCAAACATCTTATAGATTATGAATGTGCCTGAATTTTTTCAGTGATTTAGAGGGTTCTGCCATTTTAGATGTTATACTGTTCCTGTGTGATGTATCAAATGTGTTATTTAAATCTCCAGTCATTACTATATCAGTCTGAAGGCCTTGCAGTATAGATTGCAGTTCATCCAAAAATGCCAAGTTTCCCACTGGTGATACACACAAGGAAATTCATGTACATTTCCCCCCCAAATCAACCAATTTAAAATCAAATACCTCCCTCCTCATCTGCAGGTGGAGAGATTAATGTCAGAAGAAATACAGGTTTAAAAGTCAGGAGCATTGATAGTCCTATTTTAAAATTATGCTAAAATGCTCACAATATATTTAAAAAGTTCTGTAAAATGCAAAAATAATTAAAAAATATTAAAATAAGGTTAAAAGAAATGATACACAGTTATAAAGCTCAGGAATGATCAATTTGAAGTTACAATCCACTTACAATATGCCATTATTACAATTGGCCCAGTGGGCAAAAGATGTAGAATATACTTCTATTAAACACATACCTTAGACATATAAATGTGGTCCGTAATTCGTCTAGAAAGAAATTCTAATATATCGTTATATGTCAATTATACATCTAAGATTATATGTTCATTATACATAAATGGTTGGAGTTCTATTATACGGATAACTTTAGAGGACTATTGTACATATGTTTAAAGGTCTATTATACATCAAAGATAGATTTTATAGGCATAGAAACTAGTAAATCAAGCCAATGATTTGGTTTAGAAATTTATTCTGAAAATATAGAAATATTCACACCTGAAAAATATGTAGTTCAAATTACACATTATATACAATATTGTAATCAACATATGGCTAATTATAAAAAAACACAACTAGTAAACTTTAGCTATAAATTCTTGTAACATGGCAATATATATAGTAAAGACAAACACAAACTAATTACCTGAACATGCTAATATTTAACTCAAAAACACATTTCAATTCAAATGTAAATCTTGAAGCTTATAACTTCTATATTTCCAAGAAAATATTATTACAATGTGATGTTAAGACCAACTTTTGCTGTTTACCATTTGCAAAGACCTCTAGAATTGTCCTAACAGTTAAAACCAGCAACTTATCATTTCCAGTGTCCAGACTTCCAGGCCCCCTGCCTTGCATACGCAATCTTCAAACAAAGCATTGTGTGCTCCTTTATTTCTTTTTCTGTTGTTGTTGGGTGGGACTTCAGCACTGCAGCTAGGAGAAAATTTTATAATATTAGTACTCAAATAAATAATGATTATCTCTTCTATAAATATCTATAAACTAAATTTTGTGGATATTTTAACTTGATCAAAGTACAAATGTAACGTAAAAACATCTTAAAAATCAATAAGCAATACCTTGACAACACTGTGAACACACTCCCTCTGACATCACTGCCACCTACTCTCCAAAGTTGGTTTATTTGGAAATAATATTATATTTGAAATAATATTAGAAGCTTTTTTACTACTGGATCTTCATTAATCAACTAATCAGACATACACATTACCCATGACCACTCAATGGAACGAACACATTTTCACATATTAACTGCACTTTTCTGCAGTATTTGCTCAGTCTTAGAATACAAAGTGACCATATTTCAAATTTAAATTGTAGTAACATTTTAGAACATAGAACATTATGTAAAACACTTTATTTTGGCATTAAAAGATAAGTAATATTATACATTATAAACTAAAAATAAGAAAGTATGCCAGAGATGGATCCTATTAATCAGATGTAGGCTGTCAAATTTTGACCCATCTGTAACCTAGAATACTAGTGAATATTTTCTACACCACAGAGAGAATATACAGTAATATCATACCAGCAGCAAAGACTCGGTCGTGTGTACAGAACTCATCCATTGTGCTCAGCCTCTTGATGTGGAACTGGGAGTCCAACAGTTCTGTACACCTTCCCACACGCCTCAGTTCATCTCTGATCTCTATCAGGAGACCCAATACCCACTTCTGAAACTCTGAAATAATTCACATTTTGTATTAACATTTGAAAGGAATTGGATTCCTTGATCAGGATTTTCTTACACTATTGTTATATTAGCATTACTGTAGTGTTGCTAATGTGCTACATGCAATTTATAATCTTACAAATTTTAAGTTCCCACATTTGTAGTTGATTTTACGTGATCTTCACCTTCAAACTATTTTAGGTGCAATTTATTGCTTATTAAAGTACTATTTTTAATCAAAATAATATTCAGTAAGACCAGTAAGTAGTATAAAGCGACACCTTTCGTCAAACTTTTTGACAGGTACCATGCCCCCTTTTTCAGCCAATGGGAGGGCGTGGTTGGCGGATGTTCCGCCCCCTTTTCAACCAATGGTGTGTTGCTATGGTCGGATGTCCCACCCTCCACCGGAGCTAATGATTTATAAATAAGTGTATGAAAGCACGTATTAGCGACGAGGGTTGGAAGGCGATCATATCTGCCGTGGGGTTGAGCGCGCTCTATTATAACCCTAGGGAATCGGGGAGTTACGGCGACGTGGGAAGTCTGGCGAGAGCCACGAGTTCCCGGGGTGTGAGCGCCAGTCGCGGCCAGGTGTCAGACTGGTTGTCCGGCCAGCTGGCTTATACGCTGCACAAGCCGGCGCGCCTGAGCTTTAAGAGAAACAGGACGCTGGTACCCGAAATGGACTGGCAGTGGCAGGCCGACTTGGTGGACATGAGAGACTACAGTGAGTTCAATGATGGTTCCTGTTACATCTTATCACGTATGGACATGTTGTCTAAATATGCCTGGGCCATGCCACTGAAAAGTCTGGAGGGGGCGTGACAAGCGCTTTCCGAAATATACTTCAAGAGGGTCGTACTCCTAAAAAGCTACAAATGGACGAGGGAAAAGAATTTCTTAACAGGACCTTCCAAAATTTTCTCAAATGTGAGAATATTGAACATTTCGTTATGGCCAGCGATGTGAAGGTTAGTGTCATAGAGAGGTTTAACAGAACTATTAAAACTTGGATTTTTCCGCAGCACGTTTCATTTCATGCATGAGCTGATCGATGTTGCAGTAGTACCCTCCAGGTAAGGTACGTGTCCATATAGTCTCATTGCTGACAAACAGAAAATCTTCATCTTGATCAAACGTGTTTAGGGTATGCGGATAGTGCAGGCCAGGTCAATCGGCCAGGTCAATCGCCTTTGCTAGATACTCTGTGAAGTACATGCTGGTGTTCTTTGGAAACATTTTTGAGGATGAATTACTGGCCAGCATAACATTGAAGCCATTGGGTTCATTTTTCAGTACCTCTATATGTCTCTGACCTCGGAACCCTTTACCCAACTATTGAATTTATCGCTCCAGCTGCGCCACTTTACCAAAAGCTGTTTGTTTTTACCACGCCCCCTGGCTGCTAAAATCTTTTGGATGCGATAGACGCTCTCAGCAGTGGTGTTTATCTTCTGTAGCTCTCCCGCGTAGAAGGAGCCCTTAATGTCATCGCCTGCGTAGTCTTGCAGTTTGTAATAGGGTTTCAGAGCCGGGGTCCGCTCTTTGACAATGAAAATTTCATCTGTGAAGGTCTGTTCATACCCCTTCTCAAACACTCCCTTTATTTTGGACACCCGCACATGATCACCCACATTAAATGAAAACTTTGACGGTTTTCGCTTAAAGTGTTCGGCATAGACAGTTCTCCACATCTCGAGGGAGTTGTCAGTCGTAACAGAAGCCGGGTTTCGTTTAATAGTCGTGTGGTAACTATGATTATAAAAGTAAATAAGATCAGACAGATCGGCAATATATCGAAGTGTTTTTGTGTGTCAGGTACCTCCACATTTTTGTTTTAATAGTTCTGTTAAACCTCTCTATCACACTACTGCTCGGTGGGGGAAGGCGGGACATCCGCCCTATAACAACACACCAGTGGTTGAAAAGGGGGCGGGACATGGGGTTTTAAAGTTTTGACAGACGCTGCACACCACAGTGGGGCAGACTTGAGTTTTTCAAGTAGCTCTCGGTTACCAGCGTTGGCTAGCAAGGTGCCTGGTACATTGATTGTGAACATATCCCAACCCCTGTGAACACATCCCAACCTTTTAGCTTCTTACCGGCCGCAACTGATTGCTGTTGTGTGAGAGCTCTGACAAGATCAATCATGTGAGAGCCCTCAACGGGTGCCCCCTTGTACACACATTTTCCTTTTTAATTCCAGGCTATTAATGGTTTATTGCGTGCCATAGTCTTTAACAATATCTTGTTATTTCTCTGGAACCACTGAGACGCGCTACCTAAAATATACCCAAAGTCAGTGTCGGTCGATGACGGCTGTTGTGGTAACGCGTGTAATAGATCGGCGGGTGCATTTTCGGGTAGTACAACAGTTAAAGTCCCCTCTTCAGAAACCTCCTGGCGTACTAATGTCAAATACCGTTGGAACACCTGACTATACAATTTCACTTTTTCATATTCAGGCAGATGCGAGTTCTGAAAAATGTCTCTCATTTCGTCATCCAACCTGCGGGTTGTTATTTTTCTCACATCGCTTTCGTTGCCGGACCGGTCTCGGAGTCGATCGAGCTGTTTCTGAGGTACAAGGTACATTTTTTTTCAGTGTTGTCCATTATCGGTGTTGTAGAAGCTCCGTAATCAATGGTACTGCAATACTCAACAGTGTCCCGATAAAACTGCCGGACTGGTTCACCAAGAGTCTCTTTCCTTTAAGAGAAAGACCCTTTTGACTAAAAGTCTTTAAAAGCTTATGCGTTCTCTTCAGGGTCCCAAACTGCTTAGCAGGCTTAGCTATTGCCTGTACAAGATTATCTGAAGCCCCACAGAGAATAGCTTTCCGGTGACTGGGGCTGGCTTTTACCAGAAAATGTAAGTGTCAGGTTTCTCCGAACGCGTGAAGACATGACGACGGCCCGAACGTGTTTTTTCTACTGAGTCTATGGTTGCGAGATCACCGACTTTTAGATTCTTTAAATACATAAGCCGCAGGTTCATCTGGGGGGAAAAGACCTGTTCACAAGCGATAGTCATCTGGGGTGTCGGCATTTAAATCCACCAACAAATAACCGAAAGGTTTTTTAGTAGCGTCATCGAACGCTTTGCCGGCGTACATCTGCCGGGACAGGGTTGTAATCTGTAGTTTATCTCTAGGGTTTTTAAACAGCACCATGTACTTTGTATTTAACGCGATGGTTCTACTTTTCCGGCCTTGACAAAACACATTTTGGACGATATACATGATGCTGAGGTTTCGGTGGTGTACGTATTTGGTAAAAGCTTTTTCTATCTCATTATTTTCACACGCAGACTCCATTAAATCATCAACTATAATCAAATTTACTCTATCCGGTGGCAGTAGCTGGTCGTCGGAAAACAACGTCGGTAGCCCTTCTATAAACTGAATGTATGGAAATTTCACAAGCAACTCAGCGTATAGAGGTTGCCAGCAGCTGTAACACCAGACTATGTTTTCGGGTTTACGAGTCATAATGGTATCACCGTTCTCCAAGAGTTATTTTATAAAATAACTTTTACCGCAATTCGAGGGTCTGGACAAAATGCATGAAAAAGTGTGTTTTAACCCAACATCCATCGTGTTAATATCCGTAGGGCAACGATGTCAAATTTTCTTGCACCACCCGCTTGTCGTACACCACCTTCTGGGTTTTCATTAAGGTCCGGGTCTCACTGCGCCAATCCTTTTTAACACGCACGATCATCGGCTGTTGAATAGAAATGTGTTTAAATTCCCGGCACTCTGCATAAGGGTTAATGCCATAGTCAAAAACCAAGTCCCGCAAACTCTCAAAGTTAACTTTTTCACAATTGTTCACATTGAGTGTAATGCCTTTCACCTTTAAACAGGCTTTCCCACCAGACAGCTTGTACCCGTATGACTTGGGTCCTGTTGACACAAACTCGGTGATGTGTTGTCCAGCATCGATTTCGCTGGTCAGCTCACCCAAATAGTCACCCAGCCCCGGATTCAACTCACCCTCCCGGCTCACAAAGATAACGGAATCTGTGTCGTGGTACAGACAGCGGCCTTGCAAAGCATTTAGCAGGTTGTATAACTCCAAGCGGGCATAGGCTGATGTAAAGCTAGCGATGAAAATGTTAGTGTTTGAATGGCCCGTATAGTGGTGTTTAGTGTGTTTCCACGTAACACAGGCTGTGTCTTCATCGATAAACTCGCAGGCTGACACCTCATGATATGCCGTAAATAAGTACCTGAACAATTCATCGAGGTTTCTCACAATGGTGGTCTGTGGTAAATTGTCTCTTTGCCAATACTTGCCCCACAAACTGGCAATTTTTGAAAGCTGTCTTTTGGCCGCATTTTTTTAATGTTGCCGGGCTCCAGCCGGACACCCTCTTTTTCATAATATTCGCTGATATATCGGTGTTGTACCGGGGTAAAGTTAGCTCGAAGTTCGAAAACGATTTTGGCACGCCTGTAGCGCTTTCACGAAACCTCTTAGAGTTGCGAGAATGCTTGTTTTGTGTATAAAATACATTGTGGATGCTTTCTCAGCCTTTACTTTTTCGTTTTTATGACATTTTTTTGACCAAGCACGAATATTCTTTTGTCCATATCTCCGCAATGGAAGCACAGAACGCCGTCAAACCAAATGCATTTTAAAGACCACGACTTGTGGATATTTCCACACCCTTTACATCAAACTATCAGTGAGCTAATTATCTTTTTTTAAACCTCCGGTTTTTCATCGATGCGTAATTACGCACGAACTGGAACCCGGGGGACCGCTGTGTGCACACGTTCACAACGCGAGAAATACTGTTCAATACGGCTTCATGCGAAAAACCCGTATATGACCATAGGAAGCAGAACAGCGCAGTCTCCCATTACCCAGACTGTAAGCACGGGAATAAAGCTTTGTTTGATTTCTGAAACCCTTCCTTTACGCCCTATTTTCATTCAGGTAAGGGTCAACTATATTGAAAATACTACTGACAGCAGGAAGATTAAAATATTCTTTACTCAGCAGCTTATTAAAAACAGCTCCCATGATGTTCAAACCGATTTTTTACACAGAACACTGACACAGCTTTGCATTCTAAATCTCTTTCTCATGCTTTTATTTAATGTGGCACAATGCACTGGGATAGGGGTATTCTGTTCACAAACCAATAGCATTTAAACCACAGCACCCACAATGCTGCAAGTGTTTTGCACACTAAGCAGGTCCTCTGACTTTTCCCAGCTTTGTTTTGGGTTGTGGAACCTTTCTTTATATTTTTTAGGATTTTCTGAAGATAACACTACAGGTAATACACTGGGATAGGTGGGTCATCTTCATGGCTCAATAGCATTTCAAATACAGCACCCACACTGCTGAAACCAAGTGTTTTACACAACAGACAGGCCCCCGAACCTCGTACAACCTTGCTTTGGCTGTGGCCCCTTTCTTTAATTTTTTATGATTTTCTGAAGATTACACTACAGGTAATACACTGGGATAGGTGGGTCGTCTTCATGGCTCAATAGCATTTCAAATACAGCACCCACACTGCTGTACCCAAGTGTTTTACACACCAGACAGGCCCCCGAACCTCGTACAACCTTGCTGTGGCTGTGGCCCCTTTCTTTAATTTTTTATGATTTTCTGAAGATTACACTACAGCTAATACACTGGGATAGGTGGGTCGTCTTCATGGCTCAATAGCATTTCAAATACAGCACCCACACTGCTGTACCCAAGTGTTTTACACACCAGACAGGCCCCCTAACTTTATATAACCTTGCTGTGGCTGTGGCCCCTTTCTTTATTTTGTAATGATTTTCTGAAGATAACACTACAGGTAATATAGTGCCATAGGTGGGTCGACTTCATGGCTCAATAGCATTTCAAATACAACAGCTACACTGCTGAAACCAAGTGTTTTACACACCAGACAGGCCCCCTAACTTTATATAACCTTGCTGTGGCTGTGGCCCCTTTCTTTATTTTTTAATGATTTTCTGAAGATAACACTACAGGTAATATAGTGCCATAGGTGGGTCGACTTCATGGCTCAATAGCATTTCAAATACAACAGCCACACTGCTGAAACCAAGTGTTTTACACACCACACAGGTCCCTTAACCTTATACAACCTTTCTGTGGTTGTGGCCCCTTTATTTATTTTTTTAATAAGAATTTTAGTTTTTCAATATGGCACCATTAGACAGGCGGTACATGGGGATTGGGGGGTGCTATTCATGAGTCAATAGCTCTTCAAGCACAACAGCCACAGTGCTGCAACCAGGTGTTTTACACCAGACATTTCCCCTAACCTTATACAACCTCGCTTTGAGTTGTGGAACATTTCTTTATTTTTTAATGTTTTTTTTTTACTGTAATCAAGTGTTGTGCTCACTAGGCAGGCCTCCTGACCTTTCACAGTCATGCTTTGTTGTGTGCAACTTTAATTATCTTTTTAGGATTTTTTGAACATGGCAA
This sequence comes from Atractosteus spatula, assembly GCF_055471065.1. Classification (NCBI taxonomy): domain Eukaryota; kingdom Metazoa; phylum Chordata; class Actinopteri; order Semionotiformes; family Lepisosteidae; genus Atractosteus; species Atractosteus spatula. The sequence continues at coordinate 13,144,066 of NC_142715.1, read as the reverse complement.
CTTCCACCGAGACGGGTGGGGGGTGTGGGGGTGCTCTTCAATAGCTTTTTCATCTATTCATCTTTATTTTTTTATGAGTTTTTCAATATGGCACCATTAGACAGGCGGTACATGGGGATAGGGGGTGCTCTTCACGAGTCAATAGCTCTTCAAGCACAACAGCCACAGTGCTGCAACCAGGTGTTTTACACACCAGACAGCTCCCCTAACCTTATACAACCTCGCTTTGAGTTATTTAACATTTCTTTCAAATCACTTGGGTTCATCAATCATTTGATCATTTTTCAGCGTTGAATAAACCTATTACTTGTTCCTTGGAGATTACCATCTGCTGATAAGATATGATCGCTATATTGACCATATACAATTTCTTGCATAAGGAATTCATATTTTGCATACACCGATCCCCCCGGAGTCCCAAGTGATTCTGGTTTTGGAAAGCTAAAGGACAATGAGCTTCACGATACCAGGGGGACAGTGGGTGGTCAAGTCTCCCCTAAACAATGGATCTTGTCAGATTATGATGTCAGTGCATTTAATAATGTTGTTGAACTCTCTTTAGCCCAAATACAGAGGAGCCCAGACCCAGAATGTTACACATACTGACAGAGAGTGATCTCATTATGTGTGTTTGGATTTTAACAACTATTTTTATTGTTTGCTAGAACCAAAACAATCTATGTTAGACATTTTCATCTTCAGCCAAAAATACAAACCTGTGTACGTAGTGTGGTGCAGGGTCTTGTCCCATCCTGCTCTTGGTCCAGGTTGGAGGGTTGCACCGATTCTGAGTCTTGTTAGCTAGTATGGATGGGTTTGGGGGTGTTGATACCAGAGTGGTCCAGGAGGGGGATGCAGGTGTCTCGGGGGCATTCTTGTTTTTCTATGAGTTCAGGTTGATTCTGTTGGTTCTGTCATGAATCTCCCTCACGCAGGCAAGCGCTCCCGCATTCCCTTGAGCTCTCCCCATACCAAACGTGCACATGTCAATCAGTCCTCTACTTAAACCCTCATCTGTCCCCCGGTCATTGCTCACGATTGAGATTCTCTCCCGGAGCTTACCTACTAACTACGCCTTTGCCTTACTATGACTTCTCCCCTGGACCTCGACCCTGCTTTTCCGACAACCGCTTTAGCCACTCGATTTTGTACCTTCGCCTTTTTTACGCTTTCTCGGATCCTGACCCCAGCCTGTCTCTTCGTTTACGCCTCTGCCTACCGACGCAACTTCTACGCTTTCCCGGACTCCGACCCCTGCCAGTCCCTCGACAACGCCTTCGCCTGTCGATTCTGTGCCTACGCCTGTACTACGCCTTCCCGGACTCGGGCCCCTGCCTGTTTACTCCGACTACGCCTGCGTCTCGCGCCAACCCTACCAAGGGCACCGCATTGGATCCCTATCCTCAGCAGTCACCCCCTGCGTGACAGGTTCTGAGTGTCTTGGTTACATCCGTTTGTGTGTATAGATGAAAAAGCTATTGAAGAGCACCCCCACACCCCCCACCCGTCTCAGTGGAAGTTGCCATGTTCAAAAAATCCTAAAAAGATAATTAAAGTTGCACACAACAAAGCATGACTGTGAAAGGTCAGGAGGCCTGCCTAGTGAGCACAACACTTGATTACAGTAAAAAAAAACATTAAAAAATAAAGAAATGTTCCACAACTCAAAGCGAGGTTGTATAAGGTTAGGGGAAATGTCTGGTGTAAAACACCTGGTTGCAGCACTGTGGCTGTTGTGCTTGAAGAGCTATTGACTCATGAATAGCACCCCCCAATCCCCATGTACCGCCTGTCTAATGGTGCCATATTGAAAAACTAAAATTCTTATTTAAAAAAATAAATAAAGGGGCCACAACCACAGAAAGGTTGTATAAGGTTAAGGGACCTGTGTGGTGTGTAAAACACTTGGTTTCAGCAGTGTGGCTGTTGTATTTGAAATGCTATTGAGCCATGAAGTCGACCCACCTATGGCACTATATTACCTGTAGTGTTATCTTCAGAAAATCATAAAAAATAAAGAAAGGGGCCACAGCCACAGCAAGGTTGTACGAGGTTCGGGGGCCTGTCTGGTGTGTAAAACACTTGGGTACAGCAGTGTGGCTGTTGTATTTGAAATGCTATTGAGCAATGAAGACGACCCACCTATCCCAGTGTATTAGCTGTAGTGTAATCTTCAGAAAATCATAAAAAATTAAAGAAAGGGGCCACAGCCACAGCAAGGTTGTACGAGGTTCGGGGGCCTGTCTGGTGTGTAAAACACTTGGGTACAGCAGTGTGGGTGCTGTATTTGAAATGCTATTGAGCCATGAAGACGACCCACCTATCCCAGTGTATTACTTGTAGTGTTATCTTCAGAAAATCCTAAAAAATATAAAGAAAGGTTCCACAACCCAAAACAAAGCTGGGAAAAGTCAGAGGACCTGCTTAGTGTGCAAAACACTTGCAGCATTGTGGGTGCTGTGGTTTAAATGCTATTGGTTTGTGAACAGAATACCCCTATCCCAGTGCATTGTGCCACATTAAATAAAAGCACGAGAAAAAGAGATTCAGAACACAAAGCTGTGTCAGTGTTCTGTGTAAAACGTCGGTTTGAACATCATGGGTGCTGTTTTTAATAAGCTGCTGAGAAAAGAATATTTCAATCTTCCTGCTGTCAGTAGTATTGTGAATATAGTTGACCCTTACCTGAATGAAAACAGGATGTAAAGGAAGGGTTTCACAAAATCAAACAAAGCTTTATTCCCGTGCTTACAGTCTGGGTAATGGGAGACTGCGCTGTTCTGCTTCCTATGGTCATATACGGGTTTTTCGCATGAAGCCGTATTGAACAGTATTTCTCGCGTTGTGAACGTGTGCACACAGCGGTCCCCCGGGTTCCAGTTCGTGCGTAATTACGCATCGATGAAAAACCGGAGGTTTAAAAAAAGATAATTAGCTCACTGATAGTTTGATGTAAAGGGTGTGGAAATATCCACAAGTCGTGGTCTTTAAAATGCTTTTGGTTTGAAGGCGTTCTGTGCTTCCATTGCGGAGATATGGACAAAAGAATATTCGTGCTTGGTCAAAAAAATGTCATAAAACCGAAAAAGTAAAGGCTGAGAAATCATCCACAATGTATTTTATACACAAAGCAAGTGTTTTTGTAACTCTAAGAGATTTCGTGAAAGCGCTACAGGCGTGCCAAAATCGTTTTCGAACTTCAAGCTAACTTTACCCCGGTAACTGAAGTGGGTAGCGGTAGCGCGAAGAGTATTTCAGCTCTCAGATTACCCATTTTGATAAGTGAATAATGCCCTGTGCACTCGTCGTCGGGGCTGAGGTTGAAAGCGAACAATGTGTAACCGCGTGCGTACTCCTCACGGTCCACCAGAAGTGGTTTGTCTTTCAGACGCTTCCCGGATGTTACCACCAGATTAAAATATTCACGGACGCAATGTCCATTCTGGAAGTCTGGTTGAAGCGGTTTAGTGGGGATTTGTTCATTTCGCGTAGAGAGCCAGAATGTTAATGTTGTAGTGTTTAAAATTGAAGGGGTTTTGTGTAAAACTGCCGCTGAATGCCGCGTTGTCCACAAACCCCAAAATTACCACTTTGGGTAACTGTCCGAGAAAGAGGTTTTCTTGGTTACACACATGGCTCCCTGCAGGCAGACTGAAGACTTTCATCTGTACGCGGTCTATGGGGTATTTAGCGTTGGCCATCAGGAGTGCTTCGGCGTGTCCCAGTCTGACCCCGGGTGACACTCTGACTCTTTTCACAAACAAAGATGCAGAGAATACGCTCAGTTTGTGTTCTCTGACGTTGTTCATTAAGCAGAAAGCATCTCTGTTGCGCGTGAGTTTTATTTTCAGGTCTACGCCATTCAGTAGTAGTTTGTCCTGAAAAAACAGGTCTGCGTGAATGTGACCCAGGAGCTCCAGTTTTCGGCTTTGCGTCGTGAATGATGCTCTTTTTCGGAACCCTTGATTGGGACCATCCAAAATTGTGGACTCGTGTTCCCTGGCTGTGTCTTTGGAAAAGAGCCCTGTTGAATACTGCATCTTCAGCGTCTCTTCACTGTAGTTCAGGACAGACTCTATAAAGGCTCTGTAAGAATAGCAGTTGTTACTCTGGCTGATCAATCGGTCTCCTACAGTGATGTCAACCTGGCTGAAGATGGCTGCGATGGGGTAATTCACCAGACTCACACGGGCTGCCGCATCAATGTCCCGACCTTCTGCTTCCATTATTTTACAGGTCAAATAGAGCAGGGTGTTGTTTAAATCTAAATAATCTTCTCCGTTGCCTGCGACGTAGAACTCCAGAGGTGCGTTTTCTGTTAGGGCCGTGAGGGGTGGAACTTCTATGTAAAAGCTTTTCTCGATGCTTGTTTGGGTAGGCGCTAATTGAAGTATGTCCAGCTCCGACTTGGCGCATTCTGCAGACCTGCCATGAACAAAAGCCATATTTAAAATGTCTCGTTTCGTGTCTCGTTGATTGCAGTGTGTCACGCCCTTCTTGGTCGACCTGAAACTTTTATGAGTTGACTGTCTGCGCTTAGCCGTTCTTTTATCAGGTTTCGGAGGCCCCCGACGGTGAGATGATGACGTCTGTCTTTTTCTCTTGACACCCCTGCGGATGTATGCTAGACCCGAACCTTCCTGCTGATGTGCTGCCACCTTAGACATGACCGCGCTTTTAATGTTGCTAACCACGTCTTTGGCGATGTTTTTAGCCGCCGATGCCATGTGCGGCTTAGCTATTTCAAACCTGCGTTTCAGAAAAGGCACGGCTTTTCTAAATAGCGCTCTGAAAATACCCCTGATACCCGCGCCGTACTGAACCGGTAGCCCTGAAAATCCTAGTAATCCATAACCAGCCTGTTGTTTGTAGTAGTGCGTATACAAAGAAGGATCCCCGTACTGTAGCTCTTGATGAACGTCATCCTTTCAGATGTTTGTCGCTTTCACAGGTCTGAAATGCAGCTTGATGATGACCTTTCCAAATGCAAATGACACGTGTTCGTTTTGATCTGTCTTTATTTCAATAGTGATGTTGTTAAAATGGTCGATGCTCACCGGCACGTAATGGGGTTTGTCGTACAATACTGTGACGAATTCACCATCCACGCCTCTGAAGGGCACTCAACACAAAAGCGGTGCGTAGACGTCACCTATTAACTGGTGTTCTATGATATCGGTGTATATATACATGGTGTTAAATCCGCCAGTCATATCGACGGGGTGCGGTGATTTTACACCCCCGACACCCGATTTGAAACCCAACATCCTCGCCAGGCAGTTATGCACCTGTATAACAAACCGTTTATCACTAACAATCCTTACCGACCGACTAATGGGGTTGTATTTAAGGCTTACAGCCGTTAACTTGGATTTTTCCGCAGCCCGTTTCATTTCATGCAAGAGCTGCTCGATGTTGCTGTAGTACCCTCTCGGTAAGGTACATGTCCAGATAGTCTTGAGCTCATCGCTGACAAACAGAAAAACTTCATCTTCATCAAACGTGTTTAGCGTGTGCGGATAGTGCAGCTCGACCAGCCCCACTTCCCAGCTCCCATCCAGGTCAATCGCCTTTGCCAGATGCTCTGTGTAGCACGCGTTCGTGTTCCTTGGAAAACCGGGGTAAAGTTAGCTCGAAGTTCGAAAACGATTTTGGCACGCCTGTAGCGCTTTCACGAAACCGTTGCGAGAATGCTTGTTTTGTGTATAAAATACATTGTGGATGCTTTCTCAGCCTTTACTTTTTCGTTTTTATGACATTTTTTTGACCAAGCACGAATATTCTTTTGTCCATATCTCCGCAATGGAAGCACAGAACGCCGTCAAACCAAATGCATTTTAAAGACCACGACTTGTGGATATTTCCACACCCTTTACATCAAACTATCAGTGAGCTAATTATCTTTTTTTAAACCTCCGGTTTTTCATCGATGCGTAATTACGCACGAACTGGAACCCGGGGGACCGCTGTGTGCACACGTTCACAACGCGAGAAATACTGTTCAATACGGCTTCATGCGAAAAACCCGTATATGACCATAGGAAGCAGAACAGCGCAGTCTCCCATTACCCAGACTGTAAGCACGGGAATAAAGCTTTGTTTGATTTCTGAAACCCATCCTTTACGCCCTGTTTTCATTCAGGTAAGGGTCAACTATATTGAAAATACTACTGACAGCAGGAAGATTAAAATATTCTTTACTCCGCAGCTTATTAAAAACAGCTCCAATGATGTTCAAACCGATTTTTTACACAGAACACTGACACAGCTTTGCATTCTGAATCTCTTTTTCTCATGCTTTTATTTAATATGGCACAATGCACTGGGATAGGGGTATTCTGTTCACAAACCAATAGCATTTAAACCACAGCACCCACAATGCTGCAAGTGTTTTGCACACTAAGCAGGTCCTCTGACTTTTCCCAGCTTTGTTTTGGGTTGTGGAACCTTTCTTTATATTTTTTAGGATTTTCTGAAGATTACACTACAGGTAATACACTGGGATAGGTGGGTCATCTTCATGGCTCAATAGCATTTCAAATACAGCAGCCACACTGCTGAAACCAAGTGTTTTACACACCAGACAGGCCCCCGAACCTCGTACAACCTTGCTGTGGCTGTGGCCCCTTTCTTTAATTTTTTATGATTTTCTGAAGATTACACTACAGCTAATACACTGGGATAGGTGGGTCGTCTTCATGGCTCAATAGCATTTCAAATACAGCACCCACACTGCTGTACCCAAGTGTTTTACGCACCAGACAGGCCCCCGAACCTCGTACATCCTTGCTGTGGCTGTGGCCCCTTTCTTTAATTTTTATGATTTTCTGAAGATTACACTACAGCTAATACACTGGGATAGGTGGGTCGTCTTCATGGCTCAATAGCATTTCAAATACAACAGCCACACTGCTGAAACCAAGTGTTTTACACACCAGACAGGCCCCCTAACTTTATATAACCTTGCTGTGGCTGTGGCCCCTTTCTTTATTTTGTAATGATTTTCTGAAGATAACACTACAGGTAATATAGTGCCATAGGTGGGTCGACTTCATGGCTCAATAGCATTTCAAATACAACAGCTACACTGCTGAAACCAAGTGTTTTACACACCAGACAGGCCCCCTAACTTTATATAACCTTGCTGTGGCTGTGGCCCCTTTCTTTATTTTTTTATGATTTTCTGAAGATAACACTACAGGTAATATAGTGCCATAGGTGGGTCGACTTCATGGCTCAATAGCATTTCAAATACAACAGCCACACTGCTGAAACCAAGTGTTTTACACACCACACAGGTCCCTTAACCTTATACAACCTTTCTGTGGTTGTGGCCCCTTTATTTATTTTTTTAATAAGAATTTTAGTTTTTCAATATGGCACCATTAGACAGGCGGTACATGGGGATTGGGGGGTGCTATTCATGAGTCAATAGCTCTTCAAGCACAACAGCCACAGTGCTGCAACCAGGTGTTTTACACCAGACATTTCCCCTAACCTTATACAACCTCGCTTTGAGTTGTGGAACATTTCTTTATTTTTTAATGTTTTTTTTTTACTGTAATCAAGTGTTGTGCTCACTAGGCAGGCCTCCTGACCTTTCACAGTCATGCTTTGTTGTGTGCAACTTTAATTATCTTTTTAGGATTTTTTGAACATGGCAACTTCCACCGAGACGGGTGGGGGGTGTGGGGGTGCTCTTCAATAGCTTTTTCATCTATTCATCTTTATTTTTTTATGAGTTTTTCAATATGGCACCATTAGACAGGCGGTACATGGGGATAGGGGGTGCTCTTCACGAGTCAATAGCTCTTCAAGCACAACAGCCACAGTGCTGCAACCAGGTGTTTTACACACCAGACAGCTCCCCTAACCTTATACAACCTCGCTTTGAGTTATTTAACATTTCTTTCAAATCACTTGGGTTCATCAATCATTTGATCATTTTTCAGCGTTGAATAAACCTATTACTTGTTCCTTGGAGATTACCATCTGCTGATAAGATATGATCGCTATATTGACCATATACAATTTCTTGCATAAGGAATTCATATTTTGCATACACCGATCCCCCCGGAGTCCCAAGTGATTCTGGTTTTGGAAAGCTAAAGGACAATGAGCTTCACGATACCAGGGGGACAGTGGGTGGTCAAGTCTCCCCTAAACAATGGATCTTGTCAGATTATGATGTCAGTGCATTTAATAATGTTGTTGAACTCTCTTTAGCCCAAATACAGAGGAGCCCAGACCCAGAATGTTACACATACTGACAGAGAGTGATCTCATTATGTGTGTTTGGATTTTAACAACTATTTTTATTGTTTGCTAGAACCAAAACAATCTATGTTAGACATTTTCATCTTCAGCCAAAAATACAAACCTGTGTACGTAGTGTGGTGCAGGGTCTTGTCCCATCCTGCTCTTGGTCCAGGTTGGAGGGTTGCACCGATTCTGAGTCTTGTTAGCTGGTATGGATGGGTTTGGGGGTGTTGATACCAGAGTGGTCCAGGAGGGGGATGCAGGTGTCTCGGGGGCATTCTTGTTTTTCTATGAGTTCAGGTTGATTCTGTTGGTTCTGTCATGAATCTCCCTCACGCAGGCAAGCGCTCCCGCATTCCCTTGAGCTCTCCCCATACCAAACGTGCACATGTCAATCAGTCCTCTACTTAAACCCTCATCTGTCCCCCGGTCATTGCTCACGATTGAGATTCTCTCCCGGAGCTTACCTACTAACTACGCCTTTGCCTTACTATGACTTCTCCCCTGGACCTCGACCCTGCTTTTCCGACAACCGCTTTAGCCACTCGATTTTGTACCTTCGCCTGTTTTACGCTTTCTCGGATCCTGACCCCAGCCTGTCTCTTCGTTTACGCCTCTGCCTACCGACGCAACTTCTACGCCTTCCCAGACTCCGACCCCTGCCAGTCCCTCGACTACGCCTTCGCCTGTCGATTCTGTGCCTACGCCTGTACTACGCCTTCCCGGACTCGGGCCCCTGCCTGTTTACTCCGACTACGCCTGCGTCTCGCGCCAACCCTACCAAGGGCACCGCATTGGATCCCTATCCTCAGCAGTCAGCCCCTGCGTGACAGGTTCTGAGTGTCTTGGTTACATCCGTTTGTGTGTATAGATGAAAAAGCTATTGAAGAGCACCCCCACACCCCCCACCCGTCTCAGTGGAAGTTGCCATGTTCAAAAAATCCTAAAAAGATAATTAAAGTTGCACACAACAAAGCATGACTGTGAAAGGTCAGGAGGCCTGCCTAGTGAGCACAACACTTGATTACAGTAAAAAAAAACATTAAAAAATAAAGAAATGTTCCACAACTCAAAGCGAGGTTGTATAAGGTTAGGGGAAATGTCTGGTGTAAAACACCTGGTTGCAGCACTGTGGCTGTTGTGCTTGAAGAGCTATTGACTCATGAATAGCACCCCCCAATCCCCATGTACCGCCTGTCTAATGGTGCCATATTGAAAAACTAAAATTCTTATTAAAAAAATAAATAAAGGGGCCACAACCACAGAAAGGTTGTATAAGGTTAAGGGACCTGTGTGGTGTGTAAAACACTTGGTTTCAGCAGTGTGGCTGTTGTATTTGAAATGCTATTGAGCCATGAAGTCGACCCACCTATGGCACTATATTACCTGTAGCGTTATCTTCAGAAAATCATAAAAAAATAAAGAAAGGGGCCACAGCCACAGCAAGGTTATATAAAGTTAGGGGGCCTGTCTGGTGTGTAAAACACTTGGTTTCAGCAGTGTGGCTGTTGTATTTGAAATGCTATTGAGCCATGAAGTCGACCCACCTATGGCACTATATTACCTGTAGTGTTATCTTCAGAAAATCATAAAAAATAAAGAAAGGGGCCTCAGCCACAGCAAGGTTGTACGAGGTTCGGGGGCCTGTCTGGTGTGTAAAACACTTGGTTTCAGCAGTGTGGCTGTTGTATTTGAAATGCTATTGAGCCATGAAGACGACCCACCTATCCCAGTGTATTAGCTGTAGTGTAATCTTCAGAAAATCATAAAAAATTAAAGAAAGGGGCCACAGCCACAGCAAGGTTGTACGAGGTTCGGGGGCCTGTCTGGTGTGTAAAACACTTGGGTACAGCAGTGTGGGTGCTGTATTTGAAATGCTATTGAGCCATGAAGACGACCCACCTATCCCAGTGTATTACTTGTAGTGTTATCTTCAGAAAATCCTAAAAAATATAAAGAAAGGTTCCACAACCCAAAACAAAGCTGGGAAAAGTCAGAGGACCTGCTTAGTGTGCAAAACACTTGCAGCATTGTGGGTGCTGTGGTTTAAATGCTATTGGTTTGTGAACAGAATACCCCTATCCCAGTGCATTGTGCCACATTAAATAAAAGCACGAGGAAAAGAGATTCAGAACACAAAGCTGTGTCAGTGTTCTGTGTAAAACGTCGGTTTGAACATCATGGGAGCTGTTTTTAATAAGCTGCTGAGAAAAGAATATTTCAATCTTCCTGCTGTCAGTAGTATTGTGAATATAGTTGACCCTTACCTGAATGAAAACAGGATGTAAAGGAAGGGTTTCACAAAATCAAACAAAGCTTTATTCCCGTGCTTACAGTCTGGGTAATGGGAGACTGCGCTGTTCTGCTTCCTATGGTCATATACGGGTTTTTCGCACGAAGCCGTATTGAACAGTATTTCTCGCGTTGTCAACGTGTGCACACAGCGGTCCCCCGGGTTCCAGTTCGTGCGTAATTACGCATCGATGAAAAACCGGAGGTTTAAAAAAAGATAATTAGCTCACTGATAGTTTGATGTAAAGGGTGTGGAAATATCCACAAGTCGTGGTCTTTAAAATGCTTTTGGTTTGAAGGCGTTCTGTGCTTCCATTGCGGAGATATGGACAAAAGAATATTCGTGCTTGGTCAAAAAAATGTCATAAAACCGAAAAAGTAAAGGCTGAGAAATCATCCACAATGTATTTTATACACAAAGCAAGTGTATTTGTAACTCTAAGAGTTTTCGTGAAAGCGCTACAGGCGTGCCAAAATCGTTTTCGAACTTCAAGCTAACTTTACCCCGGTCTTTGGAAACATCTTTGAGGATGAATTACTGGCCAGCCTAACATAGAAACCATTGGGGTTCATTTTTCACCACCTCTATATGTCTCGGACCTCGGAAGCCTTTACCCAACTATTGAATTTATCGCTCCAACCGCGCCACTTTACCAAAAGCTGTTTGTTTTTGCCACGAGCCCTGGCTGCTAAAATCTTTTGGATGCGGTAGACGTTCTCAACAGCGGGGTTTATCTTCTGTAGCTCTTCGGCATAGAAGGAGCCCTTAATGTTGTCGCCTGCGTAGTCCTGCAGTTTTTAATAGGGTCTCAGAGCCGAGCTCTGAAAATTTCATCTGTGAAGGAAGGTCTGTTCATATCCCTTCTCAAACACTCCCTTAATTTTGGACACCCGCACGCGATCACCCACATTAAATGAAAACTTTGACGGTTTTCTCTTAAAGTGTTCGTCATAGACCGTTCTCCACACCTCAAGGGAGATGTCAGACGTAACAGAAGCCGGGGTTCGATTAATAGTCGTGTGGTAACTATGGTTATAAGCGTAAATAAGATCTGATAGGACGTCGATATATCGAAAGGTGTTTTTGTGTCTCAGGTACCTCCACATTTTTGTTTTAATAGTTCTGTTAAACCTCTCGACCACGCTAGCCTTCACATCGCTGGCCGTAACGAAATGTTCAATATTCTCACGTTTGAGAAAATTTTGGAAGGTCCTGTTAAGAAATTATTTACCCTCGTCCGTTTGTAGCTTTTTAGGAGCACGCCCCTCTTGCAGTATATTTCGGAAGGCGCCTGTCAAGGCCCCTCCAGACTTGGTTTTCAGCGGCATGGCCCAAGCGTATTTAGACAGCATGTCTATACACGTTAAGATGTAACAGAAACCGTCGTTGAACTCGTGGTGTTTTCTCATGTCCACCAAGTCGACCTGCCACTGCCAGTCCGTTTCGGACACCAAACGTACGCGCTCCGGCTTGTGCAGCGTATAAGCAGCCCGAGCAAATGTAAAGTTTAGAGCAGTGCTCAATAAAATCTATCAGAAACCGAAAGCGCTTCTTATGCGGATCAGTATATTCCGATACCGCTGGTTCTGCAGAAGAAATAAGAAAAGCCAAACTCCTAACACTGTATTGCCATTAAGGCTACTTAGTTAAAAAAAATGTTATCGTCGTTATAAATTATCCACCTAGCTGTTTTATGTATCCGGCCACCTCTTTCCTTTCTACTTTGCAGTGAGCACAATTCTTTCAGTTTCTTCTCTTGTATTTTCCTTGCTATTTTACTGTCCCTTTCCCCCACGTGGAGATGGATCCACAACCAAAACCCTATTTTCTTGCAGCGGTAGTCTGTATGAGGAGCGGGAGGTATACAGCTCCAGTGGCGCAATTGGTCTGTGCGCGGTGCTTATACAGCAGTGCACAGCGAAGTCATGCTGAGGTTGTGGTTTTGAACCTCACCTGGAGCAGTATGGTCTGTGTCTTTAGCTACTGAAAGCAACTGACGAGTTTAGGTGCTGGAGATGAGGTTTAAATTAATTTGGAAGAAACAAATAAAGGTTTATTCTGTATCACACCCAAAGAAGGCTCCTCTGATGTAATGTGTTTCCTTCTCGTTTCAGCATGGAATAAGTAGTTGCAAGAAAATCAGCCGCCTGAATAGGGACCCTGAGATGAGAAGTTCAATATTCTACTGACTGGACTATTCCCGTCTACTCAGTTTCTTTCTGAAACAGTGTTTTTCAAGAAATACTTACAATTTGTGAAATTTGAAATACAATCTTGCTTAAAAATGCAGATTATTTTTTTCCCAAAAACTGTAAATGGAGAAAACCAACCTGTTGGAGTCTCTATGGTACAATTGCTTAGTGTGGTCAGGTCGGGACTAAAATTAAAGTAAGGTGCTGGTTCAAGCACAACCAGGCATGCCTTTCTCACTGATCCAACATGAACATGAGCTAGAGAAAAAGTGGCATGTAATGTTTAATACCTTATTGATAATTGGAGGGAATACATATGCTTTGCATATATCGAATTACAGCACGTAACAACTGAGTACCCGAGTCGATATCACCGGGCAATTATTTTCTTAGAAAGATATCACAGAGATATCTTCTTAGACGAGAGGAGCACGATGCAGTACCAAAAATTTGAAAAAGCTCTCACAGTTAGATTCTGTGTTTTTGTTGTTTCCCAGATATCTTTTTAATGTTCTTTTTCTTTATGTTTTCAAGTTTTTTGTTTGTTTTTATAGTTGTTCAACTACTACAGGGATTTACCTAGGTTCCCAGAATACTTCTCCTTTTGTGGTTGTTGTGTTTTCAGGATACAAATATTTTTTTTTTCTATTGATAGGACCCCACGCATTACTGTGGGACTAGTTAACTTTAGTTCTTGCATTCTACCTGAAATTACCTCAATAACTACAACTCTTTTTTTCTATATTTAACTACAGTTGCTTTCCAGACACCACAACTATTCATGATGAATCTTATGAATACACATCTTTATGAATAATAGTATTATTTATTAATAAGTAACTTTAATGTATATCTTTATTAGTAGCTGTATTAGAGGTAATGCATGTACAGCCTTTAATACGCGATAGTGAATTTGCAGGTATCTTGGGGAGGGAAGAGAACTGAAATTAAGGAAATACATATTTAAAGGGGGTGTAAGTCTTACATCCGTTCTGTCACATCTGGGTGTTAACTGAATAGATTTGTGGTATTATTTATTGTGTTTTAACTCTATACTCGTGTTTCTCAGGAAACAGCAGAAATATTGGGGATTTGTGGCTACAGAAAATAGTGTAAACTTTATAGGCAAATGTAAGGTTACGCTAAAGAAAAAAAAACTTAGTCACCTTTTTCAACGTGATTATTTAAGACAGTTGTTCGGAACAGTATGTCTTCTCATATCTGTGGCTGTGGTCCAACAATAACGGTGGTGAAACAGGCGGAATGAACTGGAGACTCATCCAGTCGATAGTAAGGTTGTGTAGGACCGCACACACTAGGTGACAGTGTTGAGTAGCGTGGTTTAAAAGCTTCACGAGCCAGGCAGGAATCGAACCTAAAAACTTCTGATCCGGAATCAGACACGGTATCTATTGCGCCACTGTCCCTACTATCCTCTTACTCAACTGCATTACAGTGAGCTCAGAGCCGCTACTAGTAATACATCGCCCCGGTCCACATGTTCTCAATTAGATTCACGTGTTTTGTACGTGTCTATAATTACTACGTCTTTCATTTTGTCTGGTTTAAAAAAATGTCTCTTTTGTCTCTTCAGACAAAGGGTTTATGTGTCTCCCTGAAATTCACACACGAGGGAAGTCACAAGAGGAAGGAAAGATATCGCGTTTAAAAAGAACCCAAAGTGGAGACGCCGGCGATTGAAATCGACGCTTCATAGAGTACGTGCACGCTACCACTGACCTAAACTCCCGATAGCGAGTCTTTTCCGCAGGTCTTTAATTGTGTTAGGAAGAGTGAACCGTCAACTGCACATTTTAAAGGTCAAAGCAAGACAATCAGACGTGAGGATAGATCAGAACAGGAGCCTCTGCTTCTCTGTTTGCTGAGCGTTCGGTGAACGTAAAAGTGAAAGACAAATTCGATATTTTCACATTTTAATTAAGGAACAAGAAAACACCATCCTTCGAGCCGGATTCAAAACAGCGACATAACAATCGCTCGCTGTTCTTTGAAAGTTTTACGCTGTAGTAACTGAGCTATGGAAAGGTCAACTCAGAACGCCCACGTTTTGTCATACGCGTAGCCCAGTGTAGTGTAGTGTTTCTGTCTATTTAAATCCCAGTTCGACATCAAAATACTCACTCCCATAGTCTCTTTTAGTAGAAGAAATAGACCTGGATTCTACTGTATATTCTACCAGAGATCTTACAAAACGTTTGAAGGGATATCAGTGCAGGCAGAAATTGACTCTTTTGCTAGTGGGATCAGGATCATAGAAAACCTTTCTTTTGGATTGAGAAGAGGATCACGGTGACACTCAAAACATCCCTGTCTTTGTTTCTTTCGAGGACTAATGGATTATTGAGGTGCAAACATCGGTTCAAATCAAAACTCCGCTACTGGAGTTGCTTCTTGGAGAGTTTCTTCAAATCTTTCAACTGAACGTCGATATCTTGGGATATTAATGATAATATCGTACAGATTGTGGTTTTCTTTTGATCGAAAATTTTATTAAAATATGAGCCTCTTTTACCTTTGTCTTGGATGTTTCCCAAGGTATAATACTTTCCCTTGCATCCTCAGATAAACATTCTAAATACCACAAAGTTACAATATATGGAATAGCATTTACTTTTACATATATTTTAAAATTTACTCTTATTTAAAGCTACATTTAGTGCTAGGTAAAGATAATGTTGCTAATACTGATATAGTACAAATGTAAGATTAATTGATAGCTTTATCTGGGGTAAAAAAAAAGTCCTAAAACGCCTCCTGTAACAGGTAAGGACTCATATCTAGATTCAACTCCAAACGTTGCTATTGCTTTGCGCATTATGTAAACACGACCTGTTTCAGCTTCTGGTGAGTGCAGTTTTTCCAAATTGAAATTAACAGGAACATTTTTCAAGATGCACCATGTCCCAAAACCGTTCATCAGGACTACTATTAATATCAGGTGAAAGCAGTACAAAACATAAGTGTAACCTAAATATTAAGACCAAGTAATAGGTTTATTCCATGCTGAAAAAAAGAAGAAAGAGAACACAACGTTTCGGCCGTGGAGCCTTCTTCAGGTGTCTTAAATATTAAGAGACTATTGTCTGTCAGCTACTGTTGTAAGCCATGTTCAGCCAACGCTAGAAATATTACTGCTCTACTACAGTAGCAAAAGTGCACAAACCCGACTAAGAAACGGATCACAAGTCAAAAGCTCGAGACGACGAGGATGGGATTCGAACCCACGTGTGCAGAGCACAATGGATTAGCAGTCTATCGCCTTAACCACTCGGCCACCTCGTCGAGAAAGTCAGCCCCTTCGGACATGAGTTGGCGCGCTCAAGATCATCTTTCTTCATTCTTGATGGTCATTTTCCTCTTCCACCTGCCATTTCACTATTTTGCTTGAGTAATGTCAATCCACCAGGCGTGTCCTGTGCTTCAGTGGCGAGTATAGAGGACACCCTGTTGTACACGGAAAGCACATCGATCTCCTTGGATATGAAAAGTGCCAGATAAAAGCCATTTCTCATCCTGTCTCTTAGTATCAAGGCTGCTAGTGCATGAAAAGGAGGCAACTTGCTCGGCGAGCAGGCTCAGCGCACACCGAACGCAGATGTCTCAGAGCGGTATGTCCACGCGGCTGTAAGCATAGTGCTCTGCCGGCGCCGTGGTTTAGCTGGTTAAAGCACCTGTTTAATAAAGAGGAAATTCTGCGTTCAAATTCTAGCGAAGCCTTTCTTCCTGTCTTGTTTTACAGAACAGATCATTTGGGACACTCACAGAGGGCTTGATTTGGTTTAATGCATGTATTCATTTCCTTTGTGGAACTTTTTTAAATCATATATCTTACGAAAGATGAAATGTGAGCGAATTTTGTGTTCACCAAAAGTATGTAAATGGCAAAAAGCGGCGGGTAAGCGTTTCTGTGGTGCATTTGGTTGGCGTGTTCGGCTCTTAACCCAAGGTTGGGTGTTTTGAGCCCACCCAGGGACGCACTTCCTCCCATAGTAAACATCATCACCACAGATATTTAATTTGTCCGCAAAACCTTAACTATTTTGATATTTGCAGTAGTAAACAATCGAGGGTTGGTCAGAGGTAAAGACTGCGATAGAGTCAACATTACCGGGAATTTCCAATAATTACAGACAAGGGCAACTTCCAAGCAGATAGTATTCACCCATGGAAATTTATGTTCTAATGTGTGGCGGGAGAATTCACTTATACTCCTGTTGCATCCTCAGCTAAAATAATTAAAAATACAGTGCAAAATTATCTGAGAACTTGACAAGCAAAAACGACAGATCGCCGGAGTTATATTTTAATATTTTCGTATATTTACCTTAATTTGAATTCTAAATGTTAACCTAGTGCTGTTCAATATAATGTAATTTTGTTGTACTTTTAAAATATTTTAGCTGAGGATGCGAGGGAGGATATTACACCTTGCCAAACATCTAAAATAACTGTAAAATAGGCTGGCATTTTAATAAAACAGGCGATCAAAAGAAAGCTACAGATAGTATGGTATTATGCACAATATCCCTCGATATTGAAAGTCAGATGAGGAATTTGAAGAAACTATCAAAGAAGCAACGGCAATAGCAGAGGATGTTGATTTTGAACCAATGTTTACACGTCAATAATCCAGCAGTCCTCGCTTGCCAGACTTCTTCAAGATATTCGGTGTTCTATACAGAAAATCGAAAATAAAGCGCACATGCGGCAAGAGGGGTGTTCCGAAGCAAAGACTGCGGTACAGGAGGAAAAAACTCCGCACGATGACTCGTGTCTAATATTCAGCCCCTGAAAAGCATCATATTCGTTGAATTGCTTGTGAGCGTGTGATTTCGCAATGCCTGTGTACGGGCTCATAATTCCGGAATATCAATGGTCAGACGCTTACGATGAGTGATTGTGTTTTGTATTATTTAGATAATTGAAAATAAAACATTTTCAAATTTACAGCTCGAATGAAATAAAAAAGTTCATTTGTCTCTTTTTTGTAACAACATTTCCATAACTATTCAGATACACCAGAATAGTACCTGGACGTGACAGGACTTTATTGGATTTTAAGAGATTTATTTTTGCGCATCTTCGCCTACGATCAGGAATACCTTCCTGTTTTCAGCGTGTTTATTGTTTCTGCCTGTGATCTCGGAAAGAAAGACCCAGTAAATGTTCACCGAGTTTGCTGTGGTTTGAGAGGAGTGTATGAAGGTAATAAAGGAGGGAGGACGCGCGCATTCCTCACGGGGAGCGCAGAGTAATGAGCCGCGCCTGCAGCTCGCTGAGTCTTTTCTCATATAACCGCTCAGCCTGGACACACAGCGCCCCCAGCCTGTGTTGGAGATTTGCAGTTCAGAAAACAGCTGTGTCGAGCAGAAACTGATCTTCCTGCTTTAGTTAAGGTTATTGGACGGTTACTGTGGGGGTATAGCGCTTGTATCTCTCTTCTCTGGCTAAACACTATCTACTGTAAAGTATAGAAATAGACAGAAGCTGAAATACAGCTACAAATACTTCAGTAAGGCCAGGCACATAGGAAAGTTTAATACACATGTTCTATGAATCACTTTGCCTAGATTTTTGAACTCTGTTCGAGCTCTGATATACTGTAATCGTCTCGGCTCCTGCCGCTGTCACTGGGAGAGTGACTGCATTCCGTAGGGCTACAGGTTGATTTCACAATGCCACATTTAGTGAAATACAGGAGAAACCGCAAGGAAAACAATGTTTTAATAAATCTTCTTCCGTTTTTTTTTATTGCGGTCTTTCACATTTGAATGCATACCTTGCAGTAAATCTTTCCAGATTACAGGCAGCCCAAACAGTTCTTAAGGCAGAATTCGAAGCCTATTTGACTTTCTGCTGATCACATTGAAGAGTTCACGAAGCATTTCCCTGCCTATCATGTGCCCGCAAACTGGTTTCTCCATTTTTCCGTGTTAGCGAGCACAACAGTCGGGAAACATGTAAGATAGTAGCTGTAAGGAGTGGGATATGAACCCACCCGTCTATTCAGAGGACCGGGACACCCAAGCAAGGAAAGACAAGAGCTCTTGAGTTTGGCGCCTTAGACCACTGGGCCATCCTGACGAGCTAGATAAAACGGTCTGTTAAAAGCACCAGTAAAGTAAATGCTTTGCAGGAGACGCGCCAAGTTCCCTGTTGGAGCCTAAACGGTTCGCGGAAATCAAATTTTCGGATCGATTCAGAGTGTGCTTTACAGCCTTTGTGTAATATTTTGATCTGCTAGGGTGCAGTCGTCTTCACAATCTGGATTATCTCATAAAGAGCGACGTCAGTGTAAAACAGCTATCATTTTTAAGAACAGACGTTGTTTTGTATTATTCTAATTGGTTTATTTTCCTGATTGCAATGTATTGTGAAGCATAAAAGCCAGCTGCATAAATCTCTAATTCGCGTCTTTGATGAAGGCGTTTCAAATAGCAGCCAGTGCAGGATTTTTGCTTTTAGAGCATGTATTACATTGTAAATAGTCTTAAATAAGCTTAAATTCGCACACTGTTATTTAGACAGCGCCAACCAGTCTGACCTCCTACAACTTTCGGTGCCGGCTGACTAGGTCTTACAGCAGCTGCAGCCAGAGTAGCCGTAATGGCAACACAGTGCTTGGAGTTCAGCTATTCTTCTGCAGAACCAGCGGTATCGGAATATATTGATCCGCATAAGAAGCGCGTTCGGTTTCTGATCGTTTTTATTGAGCGCTGCTCTAAACTTTACATTTGCTCGTACTAGTTTTCCCTATGAACAAAACACATTTCCCTAATTACATGATTTCACTTTTTTCTTTTCAACAAGTAGAAATAAATAAAATATAATTCCATATAAAAGCCCCAGGCAGGATGGTTGGTGGTCTAAGGCGTTGCATTCAGGTTGCAGTTTCTCCTTGAGGCGTTTGTTCAAATTCCACTTCTGACAAAGAAGTTAGAGTAGAAACGATAAAATCCCTAGGTAGAAAACATCTCTCATTTCACGTGTTTAATGTTAATTGTCTCAGTGGTTGCCTCGGTGATTGATGGATCTTCTCTCTTGCAGGGTGACGGCAAACGTCTTCAGAGAGGGAGTCTCACACGCACGGCTTTTCTACATCAAGAGCGGAGACAACAGAAACAGACTTCAAACTGAAATGAATTACTTCTTGAGCGTTTATGACCGTCTATAAAAAGCTGAGAGCAGGTGAAAACGTCTTTTGAAATGAGGAAATGTCTGCTGACAGTAAACAGAGCTCACGCTGAGCTCCGGACAAGTGCTCCTCGTTAGTACAGTGCTGAGTACACCCGCTTGTTGCGCGGGAGACCGGGGTACGTTTCTGTGACAGGGCGCTGGTTTAATTTTTTAACAACCTGACTTCACTTAAAAAGTGTGTACTGTGTTCTAAGTTTCGGACTAGTTAGTGTGGTAGAATATGGAGATCATCCCCAGCTCTGAGCTCAAATGCAACAACATGTCATGCTGAACAAAGTCAGAGCCCAGCTGAACTCAGTGTAGTGCTCAGGACTCGGGAGCATTGTTGAGTTCTAATTAGTACGAACTGCAGGGGTTCTGAATCAGAACATTTCAATTTATCTGATCAGTAAATTAAAATGCAGGACACTGTAAAATAGGATTATTACTGTGTCTCTGTCTCGTTTGTCCCTCACAGTTTAAAAGATACCAGAAAGGACACACAACTACTAATGTGATACTTATTGGAAATAGTCCCAAAACAAGCACGTCTGGCAGCTGGTAGACTCCTGTAATTTTGCAGTGACAGAACACTTAGAAGATTTGCAATCTATTTAAATATGAATTTACTAAATTTCAGTTCTCTTCACTCCCCGGCATAACTGAACTCTCACTGTCGCATACTAAAGGCTTATATGCATTAGCTGTGATAAAGCTTCTAATAAACACATAATGAAACTTAGTTTTGTTCCTCATGATCCTCTTCTCGATCCAAATGAAATGTTTAATATGATCCCCCGAGAAAAAAGAGTCCATTTCTGCCTGGAATGATTGATGCCTCATCAAACATTTTGTAATATCCCCGGAAGTTTATACAGTAGAATCCTGGTTCGTCGGTTAAATTCAAGGTAAAAAAGACTAAGGAAACGAGTGGGAAACGATGTCGATCTGTGATTTAAATCATCCGGAACATTGCACAACATTGAGCAGTATGTGACAGAGAGCAGCACCTGACATCCCTTCGATAGCTCAGCTGGTAGAGTGAAGGACTGTAGTGGGAACAGCTGGGAATCCTTAAATTGCTAGTTTGACTCCGGCTCGAAGGAAGGTACTTTAATCAAATAGTTAAAATAGCGAATCTGTTTTATTCAGACATTGATCAAAAGCTCAATAAATGAAGCAGAGGCTCCTGTTCTGAATTCAGCTCACGTCTGATTGTCTTGTTTTGGCCAAGATCTGATCTTTCAATTAAGGGACTACTCTGTCTGCTTTGTAATTCAAAAATACATACAAATGTCAAGTTTTTTGTAGATATAAAGGTTTTCTCTGTTTTCAAAGGATAGCTACTTAATTGGCTTCATGATTTGGTATTGATTTTGTATCGTTGTATTATTAAGTTTGTGCTTTCTGTGTTTTTATCGTATTGTGAACTTATTTTTTAAACAAATGCTTACAAAGGCAGACAAGGCACACATCTGTTTATACCAGCGGTGAATTGTACATTTTTATTAAGTACAATCTACTGTGCACTTTTGGGAGTATAACAGGTTCGATATAAAGTGGCAAAAATATAAAAGGGAAAAATACCCCAGACTGCGTGTAAAGGCCTCGTTGTGACTGTTTTATTTTTAGATAAAGATGGCGTACTGTGCACAAAATGTTGCAGAAACACAATCTGATATTTTAATAACTATTATTTTAATAATTTGACAAGTATGAGGCCCCGGATCCAAATCTTCAGTCCTGATATTTTTAAAAATGATATCTTCCCTTCCTCTCATGGAAGTCACACGATGTGAACAATTGTTTTTTTTTCACGTTGCGATCCAAAGAGCCTCAGACGCACAGTCAACAGTAACCAAACCAGGATGGATTCTGCTGGGAGCCGGACTGAGCTCATTCTCACTCCCTGTGCTGAAAACAGAATTATCTCTTCCCCGAACATCGTCTACAGCTGCTAGATATTGCTCTGCGTCCTACTGCTCCAGCAATTCCTTTGACCAAAGACAGATCACTTGTGCGCTTTTAACCTTCTTGCAGCTACAGGCGAGACTGAAGCTGGAGATGTGAAGGCACCCGCTGGTGCATGTTCTCCAAATTTCACAATCGCGACAGACTTCTCTTTTTTTAAAAAAGTAGATATAGCCCTGAAAAAAGCATTAGCTTTATCAGTTTTTACATTAATCAAACATGATATTTTTATTACATTTGTTTAAACATATATAGCGCTTTTCTGGACACTCCACTCAAAGCGCTTTAGAGGTAATGGGGACTCCCCTAGTGCGCCAGAACACTCACCACACATCAGCTATTAGTGGGGAGGAGAGCAGAGTGATGAAGCCAGTTCAGAGATGGGGATTATTAGGAGGCCATGACTGGTAAGGGTCAATGGGAAATTTGGCCAGGATGCCGGGGTTACACCCCTACTCTTTCGAGAGACGACCTGGGATTTTTAATGACCACAGAGTCAGGACCTCGGTTTTACGTCTCAGCCAAAGGACGGCACCTGTTTACAGTCCAGTGTCCCCGTCATAATACTGGGGCATTAGAACCCACACAGACCCGCCCAGCGACAGAAACCAGACGGTACCGTGTGTCGGGCTCGGCTGCGAGCAGGACAATGACGTTACGGGGACAAAGTAGAGAAAATCAAAACGGTTCTATAAAAGACCTGTGTCAGCTGTCAGTTCACAGTCTGGACTCTAAATCCACTGATCCAATTTCAAATATCGCTAACACCTGAGCTGCGGCTTCTTTCGAGTAGTTATTCAGGAGAACATTATGTTAATCATATAGATGAAACGTTTAATATATTCAGGTGGGTAGCTACGTCAGCATTCGAATCTGCAAAGGAACAAGTAATACTGTAGGTTTATTCCATGCTGAAAATAGAAGAGAGAAAACAAACCTGAAGAAGGTTTCACAGCTGAAACGTTATGTTTTCTCTCTTCTCTTTTCAGCATGGAATAAACCTATTCCCAGTGGGCGGTGATTCGTCGAATATACGTATATTCACAGCGAAAATACGGCTATACGTATATATACGTCGTTGCGACGTATAATCAACGTCGAATTGCAACCGTAAAATTGACGACATTAATAAACGCATATATAACGTCGAAAACACATCTAACACAGTGCCTGGGGCTTTTTACTGTATATATCGTGTGTGCCGCAACTAGGAGTATACGGCACTCTGCATAGTGTACGAAGTAAATTTATTTTATTATTTTATTAATAAATATAATAAATTAATTAATTACTGCGAAAATAATTTACTTCGTACACTGTGCAGAGTGCCGTATACTCCTAGTTTTAAAACTGACAAAAATGTAGAAAACACGTTTCTCACTTAGAATTTAAGATGGGGGTGGGGTATTACTAGTAGCGGCGCTGAACTCACCATGGTGCAATTCATTTACGTGACGGGCTAGTGGTTTAATGGATAACGCGTCTGATTTCGTTTTATAAGATTGTCGATTCGACTTCTCCCGGGGTTTTGTGATTTAAATCAGGCTTTTTGTGCAGTGTGCCTTTTCTCTTGTCGTGTTCAAGATGATTCGCTGCATAAGCTCCTGACTGGGTGTTTTGTACTGCTCTGTTATTTCATTCAGATTACTTAAGTGGTGTACAGATAAAACCCAACTGCGTGGTGTAATTTCCGGGTTCGGCAAACACATGCAACACAGCACCTGCAAACACATCAGCTGATCTCGACGTGAGTTGAACACGCAACTTTCTGAGCTGGAGTCAGACACGCTACCGTTGCACCACTAGGTCACTCGCCGCAAGTGCTTTTAATTCCCCCAAAGAAAAAAATCAGCTTCCCTGAAAAAGATTTTTTTCATTCTCTCCTGTGAGGAGCGCCGCTCTTCCAACGAGGGTCTCTTCTTCCCAGACCACAGATTATTCTTCCCGCCAGTCTCTCTCACAGAGAGCAGACACACCGTCTCCACTAATGTGTTTACTACATCTATATATCTGACCCCCTACAGCCCCGATATACAGCCCGGATATTCGATATTCCCCAATAAAGAACCAAAAATATTCCTGGATAGGATATTTACCACCAGCCTCGTGAACATCTCATCTTGACCTCTTCAAGGAGGAGCACAATTAACACAGAATCCTCTCTCCATTTAGCAAATAACACAAAACACTGTTTACCTGTCAAGACAGAAAACCAGGCTGCTCCAGGTGAGGGTTAAACTCACAACCTCGGCATGACCACTGATGATGTCATTTTACATGGCCTGAACCAGGAAAGAGTTTGGAAGTTATGTCAAGAAGTTATGGTGTTGTTTTAATACTTGCCTACTCTTTTAATTTTTCGGTCAAATCTTTTATTTGGGAATACTTTCAATTGATGTTAATCCTTGTCCCGATGCACGATTCTGGGCCATGGTGCATCTTGAATAATGTTCTTATAGGCTTCAGTTTGGAAAAGTGGGCTCTTCAGAAGCTACCGAAACCGCTAATGGTTACATAACACTTAATGCAAAAGCAACGGTCGGGTTTGAAAAAGAATATTACTTGCTATGAATACAAACACTGTTACAGGAGGGGTGTTAGGGCTATTTTAGCTTAGATCATCCATTCATCTTACATTTCTTCTCCATCTATATCAACAGCGAAATCGCTACTGAGCGCTAAAGGCAGGTCCTGGCAATACAATCTTCTTAAGAAAACATTTTTTCAAACTATTTCTACTACCATACGTCAAGTAAAAGATACCGATTGCACGCAACTAATAAAATCTCTTTTCCAGGGACGTTGTAGCTAGATGCAAATTACAATCGAAAATGTATCAGCTTTAAAATTTTCTTTTGGATCCACAGGATGATCAGCATGAACCATCAAAGAGCCTGTAGCTGCAAGAAGGTTAAAAGCGCACAAGTGATCTGTCTTTGGTCAAAGGAATTGCTGGAGCAGTAGGACGCAGAGCAATATCTAGCAGCTGTAGACGATGTTCGGGGAAGAGAAAATTCTGTTTTCAGCACAGGGAGTGAGAATGAGCTCAGTCCGGCTCCCAGCAGAATCCATTCTGGTTTGGTTACTGTCAGACTGTGCGTCTGAGGCTCTTTGGATCGCAACATGAAAAAAAAGAACAAAAAACAATTGTTCACATCTTGTGATTTCCACGAGAGGAAGAGAAGATATCACAAAAAAAAAATCAGAACTGAAGATTTGGATCCGGGACCTCATACTTGTCAAATGATTAAAATAATAATTATGAAAATATCAGATTGTGTTTCTGCAACATATCGTGCACAGTACGCCATTTTTTTCTAAAAATACAGTAGATTGTACTTAATAAAAATGTACAATTCATCGCTGGTATAAACAGATGTGTGCTGTGTTTGCCTTTGTAAGCATTTGTTTAAAAAAGAAGTTCACAATATGATAAAAAACACAGAAACAACAAACTTAATAATATAACGATACAAAATCAATACCAAATCATAAAGCCAATTAAGTACCTATCCTTTGAAAACAGTGACATTTGTATATACTTTTGAATTACAAATCGGACAGAGTAGTCTCTTAATTCAAAGATCAGATCTTGGCCAAAACAAGACAATTAGATGTTAGCTGAATTCGGAACAAGAGCCTTTGCTTCATCGTTTATTGAGCTTTTGATCAACGTCTGAGTGAAAAAGATTCGCTATTTTAACTCTTTGATTAAAGTTCACAAAAGCACCTTCCTTCGAGCTGGAGTGAAAACAGCGACTTAAGGATTCCTAACTGTTTCTAATATAGTCCGCCACGCTACCAACTGAGCTATCGAAGGGATCTAAAATACTCCTCTCTGGCACATATTGCCCAATGTAGTGAAATATTCCGGGTGATTAAATTCCAGTTCGACATCAAGTTTCCAACTCGTTTCCTTAGTCTTGTTTACCTTGAATTTAAGCCACAAACCAGGATTCTACTGTATAAACTTCCGGGGATGTTACAAAATGTTTGATGGCATCAATCATTACAGGCGGAAATTCACTCCTTTTTTTCTCGAGGCATCATATTAAACATTTCATTTGGATCGAGAAAAGGATCACCATGAGAGACAGAACAAACTGTTTGATTCCGTCTTTATTGGGAGCTGTATCACAGCTAATGGATGTAAAGCCTTCAGTATGCGATAGTGAGTTCAGAGTTCAGTTATGCCAGGGAGTGGGAGTGAAGAGAACTGAACTGAAATTGAGTAAATTCATATTTAAATAGAGTGTAAATCATCAAAGTGTTCTGTCACTTAAAACTTATTACAACACTACCAGGAGTGGGGATCGAACCCACGTGGACTTTCGTCCATTGGATCTTAAGTCCAACGCCTTAACCACTCGGCCATCCTGGTCTACAGCAATATGCTGCTCAGTTGTTTAACATTTAAATATGATTCAACAATTAAAACAAAAAAAATTAAACCAGCGCCCTGTCACAGAAACGTACCCCGGTCTCCCGCGCAACAAGCAGGGGTACTCAGCACTGTACTAACGAGGAGCGCTTGTCCGCAGCTCAGCGTGAGCTCTGATTGCTGTCAGCAGACATTTCCTCATTTCAAAAGACGTTTTCGCCTGCTCTCAGTAATTAATGTCGGTTTGAAGTCTGTTCCTGTTGTCTCCACTCTTGACGAAGAGCAGCCTTACGTAGGAGACTCCCTCTCTCAAGAAGTTTGCCATCACCCTGCAAGAGAGAAGAGCCATCAACCACCAAGACACTTAACATTAAACACATGAAATGTGAGATGTTTTCTACTTAGGGATGTTATCGTTTCCACTCTAACTTCTTTGTCAGAAGTGGGATTTGAACAAACATCTCAAGGAGAAACTACAACCTGAACGCAACGCCTTGGACCACCAGCCATCTTGCCTGTGGTTCTTAAATGGAATGATATGTTTTATTTATTTCTACTTGATGATAAGGGAAAAAAAGTTAAATGTAATTAGGGAAATGTCTTTTTTCATGGGGAAAACAAGTCTAAGCAAATGTAAAGTTTAGAGCAGCACTCAATAAAAACTATCTGAAACCGGTAGCGCTTCTTATGCGGATCAGTATATTCCGATACCAGTAGTTCTGCAGAAGAATTAAGAAAAGCTGAACTCCAAGCACTGTGTTGCCATTACTGCTACTGTGGCTGTAGCTGCTATAAGATCTACTCAGCGGGCACAGAATGTTGTATGAGGTCGGACTGGTTTGCGATGTCTAAATAACAGTATGCGAATTTAAGCTTATTTAAATAAGAGTATTTAGAATATAATACATGCTCCAAAAGCGTTAATCCTTCAGTGGCTGCTATTTGAAACGCCTTCATAAATGACACGTAATAGAAATTTATGCAGCTAGATTTTATGCTTCACCATACATTGCAGTCATGAAAATAAATCAATTTTCTTTAACACCTCTGGAAAAAGTTCTTCTGTGGAGCAGGTTTCAGACCTCTGCGTACAGCGCCCTTGATGTCATTTTATTTTTACAGCAGCAAGCATCCTGAAAGTTTTTTTTTATATTTTTTTATTTGAACAACAAAAATACATATAATACAAAAAAGAGCACATATGACGTATCAACAACATCGTCAGGGGCACGTGCTATAATCCAATTACACTTTCTGAAAAATCTACTGTCCAGGCAAATGTACATGCTGATCTACAGAGTTCTTTTCTGCACTGAGCTGCTCATTTGAAATCCAGAAGGCAACACAGACGTGCTCCTATACCAAGAGTCTTATCTGGACCACCTGGGTAAAAAAACAGGAAACCTAAGCACTAATCTATACTGACAGCTTTTGAAAAGGAGCTCTGTAATATGCACAAATACAAAGACAAGGTATACATACTCCATAGGTTTAAAATTCAGGAATATGAATGGTCAATTGTTTACAATTGGAGTTTTTATGTTTCGTATGATTTAGCGACTTTTTTACAACATGTAAAAAAAAAACAGCACACCTAAATGACAAAGCCTTGGAGCTACAGAGAAAAACAAATTGCGTTTAAAGTAATTTTAAAGGCTCGAGATAACATTGCACTATAAACGCAAATGTTTGTTTTCTTTGTCGCACTTACGTTTTGTTTCATGCAGTTTATTTCTGACACAAGACATAACAAGCTTGTGTATTTATGACAAAAAAGCAGGGCAACAATTTTCATTGACCTTGAAACTAAAATTGTTAAAAAGTAAGTTAAATGCACATAAAGTAAATATATTTTCTCATATAATGGTGTGTTTTTTTTTGTCTAAGAATCCTTCATGAATGGTTTAACAGACACTTTGCATGATTAAAACAAATATTTACGAATTTTAACGTTTTATACAATAAAGTTTTATTGTGAACATGAGCCCTGTTTATCGATATCACCAATACAGTTCTGGATTTTATTCTGCCTTCCTACTGTATGCACAGATGAATTTTCTTTCACACAACAGCTCGCATGTGTGGTAGGGTATTAAAAGAATGATGTTGGCTTTTAATTGATAAACCATTTGCGTTTATACAAAATCACAATACGTTGTCGCAGACATTGGGACATTCTCTGTTTAAACACCTGTCGTTTTCTCTTATATTGGCTCCTGTGCTTCGGTCCATTTGAGAGAGGAGAAGACACTGAAAAAGTCTTGTGAAAGTGGATTTTGCACCTGCGCCAATGCTGTAGTGGTATCATACAGACGCTCATACAAATCCATCACACGCTGAAAGCTCCGGAAGGCAACATAAAATATTGCTCTGTCTGTTGGTGGATTAGGTATGCACGCTTTTTTAATGTAAAATGCAATGTAAAAAGATCAAATTTGATTCAAAATCGATTAATGTAAAAACCGATAAAGCTCATGTTTTTAATCTAGTTTTATCTATATCTAGTTTTTCAAAGGTCTTTAAAAAAAAATGTTTATCGCGATTGTGAAAGTTAGAGAAGGTGTACCAGCGGGTGCCTTCATATCGCCAGCGTCAGTCTCGCCTGTAGCTGCGAGAAGGTTAAAAGCGCACAAGTGATCTGTCTTTCGTCAAAATAATTGCTGGAGCAGCAGGACGCAGAGTACCATCCAGCAGCTGTAGATGGTATTCGGGGAAGAGCTGATTCTGTTTTTAGCACAGAGAATGAGCTCAGTCCGGCTCCCAGCAGAATCCATTCTGGTTTGGTTACTGTCAGACTGGGCGTCTGAGGCTCTTTGGATCGCAACGTGAAAAAAAAAAACAAAAAACAATTGCTCACATCGTGTGATTTCCACCAGAGGAAGGGAAGATATCACTTTAAAAAAAAAAAAACAGAACTGAATATTTGGGTCCGGGGCCTCATACTTATCAAATTATTAAAATAATAATTATTAAAATATCAGATTGTGTTTCTGCAACATCTCGTGCACAGTACGCCGTATTTAACAATAAAACAACAGTCACAACGAGGGCTTTACACGCAGTCCGGGGTATTTTCCCCTTTTATATTTTTCCCACTTTATATCGAACCTGTTATACTCCCAAAAGTGCAGAGTAGCTTGTAAATATAAATGTACAATTCACCGCTGGTATAAACAGATGTGTGCCTTGTTTGCCTTTGTAAGCATTTGTTTCAAAAATAAGTCCACAATACGTTAAAAACACAAAAAACACAAACTTAATAATATAACGATACAAAATCAATACCAAATCATAAAGGCAATTAAGTACATATCCCTTCCTTTGAAAACAGAGAACACCTTTATATCTACAAAAAAAAAAAAAACGTGACATTTGTATATACTTTTGAATTACAAAGCCGACAGAGTAGTTCCTTAATTCAAAGATCAGATTTTGGCCAAAACAAGACATTCAGACGGGAGTTTAATTCGGAACAAGAGCCTCTGCTTCGTGGTTTATTGAGCTTTTGATCAACGTCTGAGTGAAAAAGATTCGCTATTTTAACTCTTTGATTAAAGTTCACAAAAGCACCTTCCTTCGAGCTGGAGTCGAACCAGCGACCTAAGGATGCCTCACCATTTCCACTACAGTCCTCCGCTCTACCACCTGAGCTATCGAAGGGAAGGTGGGAATACTGTTTATCTTGAATTTAAGCCACGAATCAGGTTTCTGCAGTATGAACTTCCAGGGATATTACAAAATGCTTGATGGGGCATCAATCGTTCCAGGCGGATATTGACACCTTTTTTTCTCGAGGGATCATATTAAACATTTCATTAGTATCGAGAGGAGGATCACCATGAGACACAGAACAGTTTCATTCTGTCTTTATTAGAAAGTAGTGTTTGTGCTACATTAATAATATTTTCGTGGAAATATAGAAGTTGTAATTTTTAAAACTCATATTTGAATCGAAATGTGGTTTTGAGTTAAATATTAGCATGTTAATGTAATTAGTTTGTGTTTGTCATCACTATATATTGTAACGCAACGGGGGCTCAAGCGGGCGCCCTTGCCGCATTAGGTCGGCCCCATCCCGACTGAGGCTTGAACCCGGGACTTCTGCGTCTCTCTGCAGCGACCCAGCCCGGTGAGCTAAAGAGAGATCTCTTTTCAGCCCAGTAGCTGTAGTCCTGCTATCACAGGGAAGGGCGGTGACGTCACCTGCTCTGGTACGCCGGCTCTTACACAGTACCTGTCGGCCGTAAGCGTTACAATATATTCCCATGTTACTATAATTTGTAGCTGAAGTTTACTAGTTTGAACTACATATTTTTCAGGTGTGAATAATTGTATATTTTCAGAATAAATTTCTAAACCAAATCATTGGCTTGATTTACTAGTTTCTACACCTGTAAGACCTATCTTTGATGTATAATAGACCTTTAACTACATAGGTATAACAGTCCTCTAAATGTATCCGTATAATAGAACTCCAACCATTATGTATAATGGACATACTGTATAATCAGAGATGTCTAATTGACGTATAATGATATACGTATATTAGAATTTCATTCTAGACCCATTACGGACCACATTTATATGTCTAAGGTATGCGTTTAATCAACGTACTGTATATTCTACAGTACATCTTCTGCCCACTGGGGAGACACTACAACAGGTAACACCCCGTGTGAAAAATCATGAGCATCTGTAAAAGCTCTCTACCTGTCCGCTCTTAACAGAGACGTGACGAGGGTCTAAAGGGACATTTTGAGCCGTAGAAACATTTTATCATTCTGTACTTTCCTGTGCAGTCAGGCCAATTCCACTTCAACTGCGCCTGACAACGGAGGTCGTTTTGAAAACAACGAGAGTAAAGGGACACTGCATATCTGCAGAACATCACGTCCGAGTTTCAGGACAGTAACATCAGAGATTGGAAGCTAGGGAGTTTCAGGTCTGTTATAGGTTCATGAAAGTCATACCTTTGCAATAAATATTTCAGAATCCCAGTCAAATCCAGTACAATTGCTGCACAGATCTGCATTCTACAATAAGAAAACTGTCCGTTTAATCAAACACGCCGCATAAAGCATTTTTAAAACAGGAGATATTGTTTTGGAATGCATCTTTCTATAAAAATAAAATGATTTGAAGGGCGCTATAAGCAGAGGTGTGAAAGCCTGCTCTACAAAAGAACTATATCCAGAGGTGCCAAATAAGTCGAGGTTTCACCTCGTGAGAGAAAGCATCTCACAAAACGAAGTTGCAGTCGCTTCCATGCGTCATAACACCACTAGGTCAAACAACAAGAGCTGAAGAGCCGCTGTCGAAAGTAACGCGGCCGAGCTCTCTAAGGAGCTGGATTAAAGCTCCAGTCTCTTCATGAGCATCTGTTGGAGTCACACCGCTGCTATGTATCTCCTTGTTAAAAATCTTTCAAGGCATGGTGGCCAAGTGGTAAGGTGTTGGTTTTATAAACCCAAGTTTGTGGGTTCAAGCCCCACCTGTGTCTGCTTCATTTGTCACCACTCCCCTTTAGTTTCAAAGTCTTAAAAAAACTTGCAATGTAGGAGTCTCTATAGTAAGAAGAACATAACTGTCGCCAGTAATTAGGGTTCTTGCATATTCTGCCCTGTTTTTTATTCTACAAAGCCTGTCTCTCTTCACACCCATCTTCCAAATGATCGCCTCAGCATTGGGAAGGAACGTGCATTTGGTATAGACCCACTCCACAGTCTGATCACAAACAGATCGAGTGAGCTGTCAGTCTAGGTTGGAAGTAAGGTTCGAAAGCACTTAAAATCTGACTTAGGAACGAGAAGACTGTGTTTTTTTTCTTTAAACAAGTAAACGATAAAATTATATAAGTAGTGGGACAAAACATTGTCTGCCTGCAAGACTATGTCATGCTAAACGCCACAAATTGTTTTCGTCCAGTCGTGTCAATCGTCCTAAAGTTACGGAAAATCGGATGCAACTGGTGCATTCAGCATACATTTCTTCAGGATAGTCGTATGGTTTCAAATAATGAATTCATAGGTTCGTGTCTTTTAAGCTTTGTGTTCCGCTCTCCAAATAGAGGCTTGGGTTCAAATCCCACTCCCGACATTTTTACCCTGTCTTACACTGTTCCAGTCCTCTTGTGCTCGCTGGCAATCACAATAGGAGGCAAACGGAGAAAATGCTTAGCAAGAACATAATGGACAGGAAAAAGCTTAGTGAATGCTTGAATGTGATTAGCAGAAGTAAGGTATGCATTCAAATGTTGAAGCCCAAATTATAAAAGCAGCAGAAGAAAGGTGCAGCACAATGCAATTTGTGAGAATTTGTGGGTTTTTATGCTGCTTGGACTTCTTTCAAGCCTACGAAGGGAGTCACCCCTTTTCATTTTCATTTTCAAACTTCAGAACCGAATAACAAAAAGGTTTCATGTAAGACAGCATTCCGTTGGAAATACCGGTTCCACAATGTATTTGGCGAACCTGAATGAAATATTTTAGTGCCTGCTCAAATGCGAGGAATTAAAAAAAAACCTGGAAAATCAACTCTTGCAGTAAATGTCATAAATTTAAAGCGTGTAGTCTGCATGGACAGAGCAACCCAGCAGTCTGTAAAAACGAAGCCACAAGTCCTCTTTTATCTCGGGCAGTGCATTCCAATAAGATGGCTCTGCAGAAGACATGAGAAATGCCGAACTCGTTGTTGCCATTATTGCTACTCCTGCTACTGTAGTTTTAAGCTCTAATCAGCGGGCATGTACAGTTGTACAGGGGCTAGACTACTTTGCGCCGTCCAAATTCCATTATGTGAATTTAAGGTTTTATTAATAACAGCATTAACTATACAATGCATGCTCAAAAACCGCTACACATTAGCTTAAAAAGCAGCCGTGTTTTAACAAAGTGTGGTATTCGAACAGTAAACGCTGAAGTATTTAATACTTACTTGTGAGCAGATCTTCCTCAAAATGGAAAGAAAGCTGAATCAGGCAAAGGTCATAAGGCACCGTTTCACTGTACACTATCACGTCCTGCTTGCACTGTCCAACTAAAAGCTTAGAGGGTTCAGAAAGGACACAAAAAACCCTTGAATCCTCAATCTTGAACTTAAGGGTCACCAGGTCTCCTCTATTACAACAGTAATATTACTAGCGTTGATTCAACATAGTATAGTAGGCTGAGACTTTGAATGCAATGGGATGGTGGCCAAGAGCTAAGTTGTTGGTCTTTTAAACCTACTGTGCCTTCCTTATTCACCGCCATGTTATTTTATCTAGCTCATCAAGTAACTTGCAAAACGTCTCTACTTGTTACTCTGTCTCAAAATTGTAGTGCAAAGTTATCTGTTAAAGCCTTAACAGAATGCAGAAATCAAATATATGGGATTTGTTAAGAACTTTATTGTCTTTTCACAAATTAATACAGAATAATACAAAGAAGACATTTTATAGTCTTATATTGAAACCATGAAACCTATGCACACATTCACAAGAGATTACAATAGAAAAATGCATTTGCTCCAGAAAATTAGATCACATATGACATTAAATAATTTCTTAAAATCACACTAAATTGCGATCTTGAAACCAAAATTAGAAATATTGAAAACAACCTTTGTTCCCCAGGAAGAAAAGCTGTTTTACACTGATGGGACCCGGTTTTAGGTAATCAAGATTGGGAAGACAACTGCGCCCTAGCAAAGGAAAATGTTACACAAACTTTGGAAAGCACACTCTGAATCCATCCGTATATTTGATTTCCAAGATCCGTTCAAGGCAACTTGGCTCGTCACAAGCAAATCATTTCAGGGAAGAAATTCAGTTTAGTCAACTACTGGTGCATTCAGCACAGCTTTTGCTCTCGCTTGTCAGGATGGCTGAGTGGTCTAAGGTGCCAAACTCAAGGATGTGTGTCTTTCAAGCTGGCTTGGGTGTTCTGGTCTCCAAATGGAGGGGTGGGCTCAAATCCCACTCCTGACAGCTTCCATTTTTACCTCTCTTGAATTGTTCCAGTGCTAGCTGACAGTGAATGACTGTAAAAGCAGCAGAAGTAAGCAAGCAACTCAGTGCAATTTGTGAGTATTCTGCACTGTTAAAATCCATGGGTTTTCATACTTTTTGGAACTCGTAGCTCAAGAAGTGACTCCTGTTTCATTTTCTATTCACCAACTCGATTTGCATTCTGCCCCTCACACCTCACAACAGAATAACAAACGGCTTCATGAGCCAAAGGATTCCCATGCAGATACAGTTTGCACTATGTATTAGGTAACCCAAATGAAATATTTTAGTGTTGTCTCAAATGTAATGAATTTCATGAAACCTCAGAATGGAACGCTTGCAGAAAATGGCAGCAATTCAAAGCTTGTAGGCAGCATGAACAGACCAAGGCAGCTCTAAGTTACAGCGATCTGAAGCCACAATTCCTTATTGCGCTCGGCAGTGCTTTCCGAGTCGATGGCTCTGCATAAGAAATGAGAAATGCTGGACTCCAAATACGATCTTGCCATTCCCAGTGAACAAAAGACGTATAGTATACGTCTATTAAATGCATACCTTAGACGTCTAAATGTGGTCCGCAATTCGTCTAGAATGAAATTCTAATATACGTCTATTGTTATACGTCAGTTATACGTCTATGATTAGTTGTTCATTATACATAAATGGTTGGAGTTCTATTATACGGATAAATTTAGAGGACTATTATACATATATGGTTGGAGTTCCGGATAACTTTAGAGGACTATTATACGTATATGGTTAGAGGTCTATTATACGGATAACTTTAGAGGTCTATTATACGTATATGGTTAGAGGTCTATTATACGTATATGGTTAGAGGTCTATTATACGTATATGGTTAGAGGTCTATTATACGGATAAATTTAGAGGTCTATTATAAAATATTTTTATTTCTTGTCCAGAGTGAACAGAAGGAATCTTCACATGGGCTTCTGTGTTCGGTGGGCACTGTGTGAGTACAGTCTCCCTCTTGGCCCCCCTTTCCTTCTGTACAGAAGGCTTAGGAGCCTTGACCTGTTTCCACACTTTGCCTTTCTGGTGATCCAACAAAGGTTCCACTCTGAGTCGCATGCCCTTTTCTTTTTCTATCCGTTTGAGGTTGCCGTGTGACATCAAACATCTTTCAACCTCAGTGTCAATCAGTGTCTCACTGTGTAAGACATCTCCCATGGCAGTCTTGAGGTAAAAGCTTCTTGCTTTTCCTCTCTGTTTTACTGCCTGCTCTGTGACTTCAGGGGTGGAGTCAGCACTCGCTTGGTTGTGGCTGACCTCATCCAGGCAGGAACCCTTCCGCTCAATCAGATAGACTGAGGGAGGGAGAGGGGGCGGGTCTCCGCCTCCTCCAGTGGAGAGTATCAGCTCATTCACGCTTCCGGCAGCCTTGGGGAGCGGTTGTCTCTGTCCTAATAAAACTTGTTCAAGCCTGGTCAGGCGGGCGGCTACTGAATCCTTCTGTTCAGCTTTATCTAGCCCTTTCCCTCCCCCGGTGTTCTCATGGCACTTAGGACGCTGGTTGCGGTCCTGTGTGCCTGCTTTGGAACGGGGCTTAGCCAGCTCAGGAGCCTGTGCTCCTTCGAGCAGGAGGGAGTTAACCCTGCTAGCTCTGACGGCGAATACAGTCGCTTTAACAGCTTTTTGCTCAGAGCGACTTTGGACATCATACTCCCAGGCTTTCTGCGCGAATCTCCTAATATCAGTCATTTTCATGGTCTGTGCATCTGTATGCATTAAGATCATCTTTCTGACTGACGGGTGGAGATTCGCAATGAATAAACCCTTGAAATGTGTGTTTTAGCAACCATCGTTAAACTAGTACGAAATCACAGTTTTACCACAGAAAACCACAAGATCAAGTATGCAATCAACCCGGTAGATCGCAAAACATCACAAAACACTCAAGCACTGCTTAAAGAGCAAGGGGAACTTTTTGTCTTTCGGCTTTCAGCACACTGTATTGTCGTGTATGAAACCCACAGCGTTTTATATGAATTATTCCGCTTGGTTGACTCATTTCAGTCTTGCCACGCCCACCCAGGGACGCCAAATTAAATTTAGTGTGCTCTCTGAAGGCACCAGTTCTGTAGGGTTTTGGCATTTACTGGGACAATTATTAATTGTAGCAGTAAATCACAAAATGATTCTTTTAATGGCTTTAGAATCCAACCATGCGATATAACTCAAACAACACACACACACAGGTACTAATACACGAGGATACATTTATTAATACATAGAATATGCATGTAAACCTAACAGATCTTATCGAGAGGGTTAACAGAATACAAAAGGTATATATTCAATCAGTTACAAAGAGTTACATATATCAAGAGGAAATACGTTCAGTATATCATTCAATTAGACCGTTTCGTAAATGAACTTGGTTATAACTTCTACATTGGATACTCAAAACAAGTACATAACTCTTAGGAATTAAATTGATATCAATTGGTTGGGATAACAATTGAATTCTCGAGCTGTAATGCATTGAAGTTGAATTCTCATCCAATCTCTGGGGATTCAGATCTCTTGCGGGCTCTCTGGCTCCGTGCCAGGCTGTGCTGTGCGGCTTGCGATGGTGCGCTGCTGACGCTCACTGACCGGCTAGTTAGTGTTGGCTTTAACTACCAAAGTTTGTGCACAGGAGAAAAGATGACTGTGGGTCCCAGCAAGTCAGGAAGAGGACCGGTTCGTTCCTGATGAAGCGCTAGTTCTGAATAGTGATTCAGCTGTCCACAGTTCCGACCTGTTCACGAGGCTTACTGCTGATGCTAACCTCGGGTGGATCCTCTGGTTACTTTCTGGCAACCTCCGCTCTAGACTCTTAGAACAAAGGAAAGTTCTGGCACTCGAACCCACTGGCCGTTCCGTGGTTGTCCGGGCTGAGTCTCAGGATGGTCAGGAGGCGCGCTGCGAGAATGTCCTTCCCTTGGGAGCCTTCTGCTCCTGGGCCGTCCTGCCCTGGAATTCTCCTTTGAATTGTCCGAAAAAGTTCACAGAATTCTCTCAGGCCCTCTGTGTTGCCTGTTGTTACCTGGAGGAACTTCAGCTCGTTCATTGGCTGAAAGTTCCATGGGCATCAGAGTCCCACGTGGGTTACTCGGCCCTACCAGACCCTGATTGGTTGATCAAGGTGAGATATGAGTCACTTACTCCTGACACTTAGGAATGCAGTCCAGATGTCCATCTAGCACTCCCTAGACAGATAGGCGCCAATGGTTGACCATTGATCATGATAGCCAGGCTTAGCTAAGTGCATCCCCCTTTGGGAGCTGTCCCTTATCAAAAGAAAATATCTTTAAATCAGCCTGCATGAATAGTTTCTCTGTGGCTGCACCACAGAGATGAACAGAGAGATGAGGCCTCATTTGGGAAAGCACCGCAACACTTAATTCTGTCTTATTAACAAGCATTGCCACTACACGGGTTTGCTTAAACCTTTGATAAAAAAAGTGATCTGATCTGAAACTACCCAGCTTACAATCTCTGAGGTAGTTGTCACTAAACTCGGACGTGATGTGGCACACATGTGCCGTGTGCCTTTACTTTTGTAAAAAACTGGTATCGGGAAAAGTTTCTTAATATTTCTTTTGATTAGCATGCAAGAAAATGTGATCATTACCTATGGAATTTCCCGCCAGCGTGGAGCTTGAATTCACAACCTTGAGATTCAGTGTTCAAGAGTCACAGAAGAGGTCGGCCTGGTCTTCAGTTTGCCAACGAAAAGCTCCGGCAGTGCTCCTCTGTAAAGCAGATTGTTCGGATCGGTTATGTGGGACGGCACTTCGATACTAAGATCGTTTGCAGCACACGCATGGTTTCCCCCCTTCACGCAAAAAACATAGACGAAGGAAGCTCTCTTGTCTTGGGCTGCTGACTCCCGGATTTAAAGTGCTCTGGGTGCCAGCTAAGTCTCTAACAAGCACACTATAAAGACAGGAATTACACTTTGCTCACGTCACGCATGGAATGGCGAGGCTACTTGTTCCAATATTATCTAGTCTCACCTCATATGGTGCCGATTCCTGGTTTTCATTTAAGAAAGAGCACTGCAAACACCGTAAACAGTGCAAGACGTGTGATGAAAGAAGTCTTTTCCCCACTTTGTCTAAAGCAGAACACAGCGGAGTCATGCCGAGGGTTGCGAGATCAAGATTTCAGTGGAGCACTGTCGTCTACGTCTTTAGCTACATGAGTTGGACATCCTCTTGTACACGGAAAGCAGATTGAGATCCTCTGACATGAAAAGTGCCAGATAAAAGCCATTTCTCATCCTTTCTCTTAGTGGTGGAGCTATCGCATGTAAATGAGGCTACTTGCAAGGCAAGCAGGCTCGGTGCACACCGAACGCAGATGTCTCAGAGCAGTTGAGACGTGTCCAAGTGGCTGTCAAAGGACGGCACTTTGCCGGTGCCGTGGCTTAGTTGGCTAAAGCGCCTGTCTAGTAAACAGGAGATCCTGGGTCCGATTCCCAGCGGTGCCTTTCTTCCTGTCTTACTGTACAGAATTTATCCTTACGGGTAAATCCCATGCCTTTTAATTCAGGTGAATGCAAGTGTTCGTTTCCTTTCTGGAACAACTTGTTTTGAAAGAAATCTATACAGCTTGCGAAAGATGAAACACAAATCTTGCTTATCAGTGAAGAAGCGGTACTCCCAGCAGGCCAGCTAATACCAGCAGTGTTTTTTTTTCACCCTAACCCAGAGAATGGAGAAAAGCGAGGCGCCTGTGGCTCTGCAGTGTAATCAGTTCGCGAGTTCGGCGGTTAGCTGAAAGAGTGGTAAATGCAGCTCGCCCCAGCCCGTCCTTATTCTTTTAAAGAGGATAAAAAATTAACTTCGCCGCCATTACTACCAGCTTTAAAAGACTGCCAAGGGCACGGAAAAAACACACTACAGATGACTTTTCTGGAACTGAAGCAGAGATTCCTTTACGAACCAACTGATAAAGCTCAGCCAGTGAATACTGTTAACAGAATGTGAAAGCACGATCAACTTTGTAACTGCAACCACAGGAAAAACATCAAGAAGCAGGCTCCATTCCCCATTTAAATCTGTCGTGCGAGGCATGCTTCTTGAACGCAGGAAGTAAATCCCACGATCGCTTTTGAACTTGGACAAAGTACTTCCAAAGGAGCGCTATGCGCAAAAATTTAACAAGCTCAACCCCCGCCAACGATTCGGTGTGAAGAAGCAGAACATTCAAGTTTCACAGACAGAAGCGGCACGCCAGCACAGCCAACATTAAAACGGAGGGCACACTACGATTTGCATTGACACAAAAGTGATCTGGGCAGACGTCGTTTCCTGCATAACGCAAAAAGTGGCAAAGCGCTTTTGGGTTGAGAGGACGCAAGAAGGTTTTTGTTTTGTGCCTTGATGTCAAGCTGAGAAAGTATCTTTAAACACTTTGCTTAGTTTCTCGAGAGACTGCCGAAAAGCAGCTCCCTCCCTTTCGCCTGAAGTCAGCTGAAATGGGGTCTCGACAGAAGCACCTGGCAGTGGTGGGATTCGAACCCACACCCCCGAAGAGACTGGAGCCTTAATCCAGCGCCTTAGACCACTCGGCCACGCTACCCGCTGGGCGCTGTCTCTTTGTCTCATTACTTGCTCGGAGGAGGTCGGGTGGGTTTTGCTCTTGTCGCCCGACTTAGTGGCGTTATGACCGTGGAACCGACTGCACCTGCTTTTTCTGAGATGCTTCCCCTCTCATGGCGAGATCTCGACTTCTTTAACACCTCTGGATAAAGATCTTCTGTGGAGCAGGTTTCAGACCTCTGCGTACAG
This sequence comes from Atractosteus spatula, assembly GCF_055471065.1. Lineage (NCBI taxonomy): Eukaryota > Metazoa > Chordata > Actinopteri > Semionotiformes > Lepisosteidae > Atractosteus > Atractosteus spatula. Next base: position 13,103,982 of record NC_142715.1, on the reverse strand, counting down.
CACCCTTGATGTCATTTTATTTTTACAGCAGCCGCATCCGGAAAGTTGTGTCTTTTACGTTTTATTTGAACAACAAAACTACATACAATACAAACAAGAGCACATATAACGTATCAAGAAATTATCAGGGGCACATGCTATAATACAATTACACTTTATGAAAAACGATTACACAAGGTAAATAAAGATAAGGTCCGCACAGCTTGTTCTTACATTTCGAAAGAGTCCGTAAATACCCCTTTATGTCTATTTTGAACTGTTCAAACGTAGGACTCTTCCCAGACCATTTCACTTTATACCACATTCCTAAACGAGGATGCATCTCCTGTTTTAGAACTATTTTGGCTGTGTGGCTTATACAACACACCCACAGTATTCTAATGGTGGACTGCAGATCTGTTCTATAGTTCAGTCGAATTCGAAGTATCCAGCAATCGTACTGGATTTGACTGGGATTCTGAAATGTCTCTTGCAAAAGTATTCGGGTTTGCTTGAACCTTTGATAAAAAAAGTGATCTGATCTGAAACTACCCAGCTTACAATCTCTGAGGTAGTTGTCACTAAACTCGGACGTGATGTGGCACACATGTGCCGTGTGCCTTTACTTTTGTAAAAAACTGGTATTGGGAAAATTAAAGTCGAAACCCAAAACAGTTACATACTTAAGAGTAAATGCCTCCTAATAGCTAGTAAGCGCTCCTAGTTAGTAAAGTTTTTTGTGTCCCTGCCTGTCACGCGGGAAACTGGGGTTTGATTACCGACGGGGAGACAGCTATTTTTTTTATGATCAGATTCCAATCTTTAATGCTGTGTGTGAGAGTTTACATAACTTTCCTTTTCTCACATTTTCTGACGACTATTCCAAAGGAGCGCCCTGTCAACTCCTAATACTTTTAAAAAAATCTGCCTGCATGTTTGATTATTTTTGTTTTATTTAGAAAAAGTTCAATATTGATCATAACTGAAGAAAATAATGATCAGAAACAAAAACAAAATGTTGAAGATGCAACTCGATCTTGAATCAGAGCTGGGTGACATGGGCTTTTGTTCTGATATGGTTGTACGAGAAACAGGAGGAATCTCTTCTCTCCTATGGAGCATGAGCTGAATCAGGAATGAGACATGTCATATATCAACGCATGACCTACATCGTAAAACTAAAACTAAATTAAAAACTAACATTAAGTTATCAGAGACATTCATTTATATACAAACAAGAGACAGACAAAGCAATAATTCTACATTAACTTGTCCTGCACTGATCAGACTAATTGAAATGGTCTGATTCAGAGCCTGTGCAGCTTGTGCTAATACAACAACGCCAGTATTGAACCCTCAGCACCATACTGACTACTGAGCACAAGTTCAGCTGCTCTCCAGCTTTGTTACGCACGTTTTTTTATTGCAAATGGAGCTGATCTCCAGACAGTACAGTGTTAATTAGTCAGCAGCCTCTACTAGTAATACATCGCCCCTGTCCAAAATCTCTAGGTAAAAAAAACACATTTTATACATTTGTCTGCTTAAAGATATAATCTCTTTAAAAAAGACAAAGGGTTTGTGTGTCAATTGTTTCGATTCATTTCGAACGCAAAGAAAAGTAGTTTTATTCCAAGAAATCACACATTTGTCGCATCCTCCATACTATACTTCTCTCTTGTAGTAGTAAAGCATTTTGATTTAAACTGAACAATATATTAAATGTTTCTTCTATACACTTACGATTAACATAGGCAGCCTTGAACGGATTGCGGAAATCAAATATACATCTGGATTCAGAGTGTGCTTTCCAACTTTTGTGTAACATTTTCCTTTGATAGGGCGGAGTTGTTTTTAAAATCTGGATTAAATAAAAAGGAGTGACGTCAGTGTAAAACAGCTTTCCTTCATGGGGAACAACAGTTGTGTTCCATATTTCTAATTATTTTGGTTTCAAGATAGCAATTTAGTATGAAACATAAAAGCCAGCTGGATAAATCTGTTACACGTCATTTACAATGGTCTTTCAACTAATAGCCCACGCAGGGATCAAACCCCAGCTGTTGGTACGAGTTGCGTAAGGCTCTGCAACATGCAGATGAGAAACTAACCTCCGCTTCTTCATTATATACACAGTGAGCTATATATGCGGGCTTACTGCCCCCTACGGGCTCTGTATTTGATTGCGGTACAAGACCGGCCATGGAGAAATGAAGTGAAGAGGGTGTGTTCATTAAAAGGCTCATTGCGTCCCTGGGAGGTCTCAAACCACCACCCTTTTGGTTAACAACCGAGCCATAAAGACTCATGTACAGCTTAACACTTCTCGGTCTCAGTGAAAGTGATACACTCGGTAAAATTTCTGGAGAATCATTTGTCAATTTCCCTACGGGATTAATAAAGTATTATCTATCTATCTTAAAGGAAAATCGCCAACAGTGGCCGACATCTATTGGAGTTATTTTCATTCTATACTGCAATTTCTGAAGGGTACCCTGTGAAAATACGAATTTTGACGAGAAGGGATGGACATATAAGGTCAGCAGGCTTGGGGAATTGGACCTTATGGTGAAGGCTGCGGGCTCAGCATCAGCAGAACCTGATCAGTATCGGTTGACTCCGATATACTTTGACAACTTAACTTCTGGATTTAGAGACATTTATCTTAGTGTCGGTATACTAAGATGTTTTGGTAACGAGGAAGGAGGGACAAAGCAAATTGGCAGAATGTGTGCTATTTTGTTGACTACAAGTCCTCACATGCCAGAGGGTCAATATTAAAAAAAAACGTAACAGTATAATCTCTTGTACTTCACAATTTAACAGTGTCTGTTACATTGTGTCTCACACCTCAGTGTCAGAATTGTGAGACGAGTTTGTAATCAGGAGGGAGGGCCATAGCAATTCAGCAGAAATTGCATTCACCTTTTCCCAATGCATTCTCACATTCCATTTTCTCACATGCCATGCTCAGAGGGTCATATTTTTAAAATGGTATCATTAAATGTCCTGAAGTTCAGGATTTTGACAGTCTGTTATATTGTGTCTCACACCTTGATGTCAGAAATATGAGACGATTTTAAAATCAGGAGGGAGGGCCCTAGCAATATAGCAAACATTGCATTTACCATTTGACAATGTATTCTCTCATGCCATGTTCAGAGGGTCGTATTTAAAAAACGGTACAGTACAATGTTCTGAAGTTCAGGATTTTGATAGTCTTTTCCATTGTGTCTCTCACATCTGTGTCAGAATTTTTAGACATTTTTATAACCAGGAGGTAGGTTCGATCACCCTCTGCTCATCCTCAGTTAACCATATAGTCTCATATGCCATGTTCTAAATGTCCCATTTAAAACTGCTATATTAAAATTTCTTGTAAAATGCAAGAGTTTGAGACTTTTTATGATCAGAAGGCAAGGTCGTGGAAAATATGCAGAAAGTGCCAGTGAATTTACGTTTTGCCTTTGTCTTATTTACTCGTGGTATAACATGCCAGTTTGTTTTATTGTGAGTTGTGTTTCTGAAATGTGCTTCATACAAAAATGCAATTTGGACAGTCTCTACTTACATATTCCCCTTTACTGAGGAAATGTACAGTAATACATCCGGATAAGTATTTTTAAAAATGACTATTTAAATGACTCATTTAAAAATGAGCCATCTACAGGCGAAAGACGACATAACATCACAGCAGCAGCATTTAAGATGGAACGAAAAACGCAAAGCAGCAGCTGGCGAATAAGAAGCCAACTTCAGCCTCGTTAATGCAATAGCATTAGGTGAGGTGGAAAAATATTTCTTGCTCTGAATCTTAACATTTTTATAGGAGGTGTTCTAGGACTTCTTGCCTCAGAAAAAAAAACTGCCAGTACATCACTTATTTCTACTCCATCAATAGCAGCAGTGTTATCAGTACTGAGCCCTAAATGTAGGTCCTATCATCATATAAAAAGTCGAAAGTATCGACTGCATTCAACTGATAAAATGTATCTTCTATGAGAGTTATATCTTTATCCAAAATACATCGGAAACAAATTTGCACGTTTTTTGGGGGGGATCCTGAAGACTGAGACTCAAAACTTTTTTTTTCCTTCTTTCCAGGAGGAAGGATTATTCAGATGCAAACATTGTCCCAAAATCAATGTACTCTCCATTGATATTCAAATCCTCAAATTCTTCATCTGAACGTCGATATTGAAATATGATATCGTACAAATTGTGGTTTTCTTTTTAAAGCAAATTTTATGCTTTAAATTAAATAAATTTTATTGATTATGAATGTGCCGGAAATTTTTCAGTACTTTAGAGGGTTCTGCCATTTTAGATGTTATGCTGTTCCTGTCTGATTTATCAAATGTGTCATTTAAATCTCCAGTCATTTCTATATCAGTCTGAACGCCTTGCAGTAAAGATTGCAATTCATCCAAAAATGCCAAGTTTCCCACTGGTGATACATACAAGAAAATGAATGTATATTTTCCCCCCAAATCAACAAATTTAAAATCAAATACCTCCCTCATCTGCAGGTGGAGAGAATAATGTCAGAATAAATACAGGTTTAAAAGTCAGGAGCATTGATAGTCCTATTTTAAAATGACACTAAAATGCTCACAATATATTAAAAAGCTCTGTTAAATGCAAAAATAATAAAAAAAAATATTAAAACAAGGTAAAAAGAAATAATACACAGTTATAAAGCTCAGGAATTATCAATGTGAAGTTACAATGGGTTGATTGTGTTTCATGTGATTTAAAAAATAAAATGTTTGCAAAAAATCCACTTACAATATGCTAAAAATGGCAAGAATACTTAACCTTTTACTACCAGTGACATATTTAGCCAATGTCCGCCTGGAATTTCCTCCCCCTTAAACATTTGTTATATCTCTGCAGCAGAACATAGCAGGAGCCTGGTTCAGGTCTTAAATTGAAGCTAACCCCCTTGGCTTTGAGTGTGAATAGTCAAATTTCTTATATTTCTTAATGTGTCCACTCAGCAGACAAACATATGAAAAAAAAACAAAAAAAACAGCTGGCGAACATTTTTTTTTTGGTCTTCAGAGGTCAGATTTTTCAACTATATGCATGTCAAGGGCCTGGGAATGATTTGAAAACCTTGTTCTAGGTGGCTACTAGCTTGGATAAAAAATTGGGACAAATTGATCAATTAGAAAAAATTCTACATCATGTTTTGTGAAGACTGGACCTGGAATGAAATTTCACGCCTATAATAAAAAATCATAAAATATAGAAAATAATAAGAATAAAAACCATTGCAATTGCTATAAAAACCTTAAGACACTGCTAGAGAGCCTTTATCTGCTGTTATGCAATGAAAAAAAACCTCAGAGTTGCCTTCTGGTGTGAAAAAAAGGAGCACTGATAAGAAACTGATAAAAAAACTGATTGATTATCCCTTCTGAGTCAATGATTGACAGCTAAAAATGCAGCCTGAAGCTTCTAGAGGAAGTCTCACCCCCTAAGGGCTCTGAATGGCTGAAAATACAAAGAATGACAGCGGTTTTTACCAATCAAATCGCCTTATTTCTGGCGCTCGTTCTTCAAACATTTACTAAGTAATCAGTAACGTTTACTAGTCTCTAGCTCTTGAGATAAACTAGTCTGGGTTATTTTGGATATATATCATGCTCCAGAATAAGGTAAAAACATGGGATATATATATATATATTTGCTGGTTTTTGCTTTTGCGGTTTTGTTGGTAAAAATGTATGATATTGACATGCTGTGCTTGCCGGGTTGCCGTGTGTTTTTATTGGGATTCTGCTAGTTCATTAATTTATTGGTTTATTGCATAATAGTGTCATGTCTGTGGAAACAAACTTTATGGTTTTGTTGTGGTGATATTTGAGAATACGTGCATGTGAGAAAATTTGTGGAGCGGTTTCAAACAAACGTTGTTTATCTCGCGTTTATCTTAAAAATAAAAAGTGTCATCTGGGGAGACAGGAGTGGTCCTCGGTGACCGCGATCCGGGCTAAGTTAACAGGTGTGTAATTTAAAAAAAAATAAAACAAGTTAAAAATAAATACTAAATGGGTTTAACATTCAGGAATGTAATTGGTCAGATGCTTACGATAAGTGATGCTGGTGTTTCGTGTGATTTAGCGAATTCAAAAAAATATTAATTTTAAAAACGGCAAGAGCTCGTATGGAAAAAAAAAAGTTCGTAAGTATCTTTGTTACAACAGCCGCGCCAGAACTATTCAGATACTGTACATCAGAAAAGTACCTGAACTTGACTGGTTTATATTCAGTTATGTGCATTGGGAACGAAAGGGAGACTTAGATGGATTTTATTAGGGTTTTAGGAATCAGAAAATTTATTTTTACACGTTTATGCCTACGAGCAGAAATAACTTCCTGCTTTCAGCGCTTTTTTTGTTTCTGCTTGTAACCTCGAACAGAGAAACCCAGTACTGAATCACAGAAACACCCCGGAGTTTCTGTGTTTCTGGGATATAAGAGGGATGTGTGCAGCGGTGTTACTAGTCTGGAAGGAGGAGACGCGCATTCCGCACGGGGAGCGTAGAGCAATGAGTCCTGTCCTATATAACCGCTGAGCACGGACACACAGTCTCCAGCCAGTGTTGGAGATTTATGATTTCAATGTTTTTTTTTCCTTTTGAGCAGAAGATGGATTTCTTCCTCTAGTTAAAGTTATTGGAGTTGTGGTTACTGTGCTAGACCGTCGGGAATAGCGCTTTTATTTATTTTTTATCAAGCAGTCTGCTGTATACTGTACGTGAAATAAAGATAAGAGTGCTTTCTTGATACTTCACAAGAGTATACATAATTCACGAGCTGTATTAAAAAAAATGAACTGGAAGAAAAGCAATAGGGCTGGAGTTTATAGACTGTGATGCAAATACGAGAGTAGGAGAGGAGGGGACTAGTTCAGGAGCACAACCGGCCCTCTCCTGCCCATTCTCCCACCAGGGTCTGTTGTAACCCAGTGTGAAATTCAGTGAAATTGCAGTTCAGCTTTTGATCACTCAGCTGCTTTTCCCTGGGAATATGGGGCAAATAAAGGAGATAGCAACCAGACTAGAGGGAGAGTTTTTATTCCCAAGGGATGACTTGTTTTACAACAGCAGACAACTTAAAGAAACAAAAACCTCTGTTCTGCTGCTCCAGGTTGGTTCCACTGGGAACAAGTGTGGCCAGGAGCTCATGAACAGTAATTAGGGGTTGTTTCCACAAGGGGGGCTGGAGTAAGTTAGATGTCAAGGGCAATAAAACTCATTAGACCTAATTGACCAGTTAAAGTGAGTTGTTCTGCTTTCTGCACAGAAACCAGTGCTCTCTTCTCAATGTGTGGGTGAGTCTCTCAGTGATATAACAGCTAGGCAGGACTGCCACTGTGGTCTATTTCATCACCTGTGACCCCATCTTCCAAAGACAATAGTCCAATCTAGCATAGAGTGTCCCGGACTGCTCCGTCAGTGACAGTGAGAGGTTTATCTTGTCTCTTGTTCCACCAGAATGTAACAAATAGTGACCCCTTAATGGAGGAAACTTTAGCTTTTGTAGGTAATTATACCACTTGACAATGTTACAGGTGTTGGGGGGGGGGGGGAACCCCTAGTGATCCCACAGTCTCACATAGACAATGGCCAGTCTACACAAACCTCCAGTCAACACAGCCCTGACCCCTGTTATGTCACCCAGGTCTACACTGTGAGACAATGATTATTTAGGAAAATTGTAAGGAATGCATTCCAAAGCAGTCAATGGAAGTATGGAATTAAAATAGTCAAGTCTTGATAAATAGAGTATATTATCTATTTATTATACCTTTACATTGTGACAAAAACAAATTTCAAGTCCATTATGAGCACACACAGCATATTAAAGATGGGTCTCTGCACTGTAAAGGAATCTCAGTTCACTTATAAAAACTTTAGCTAATAAACCTGAAATGTCATTTCTTTTACTGCTTGTTCTTTAAGGTACTAACTCATTGACATTATGTAGATTAAAATAAGACTATTCACAAAGAAAAAGCATTTATCACAAATGTATCATGCCAAATAAACTCTAGTAATCAAGAGCAATTAAGAAAAGGAAACAAAACCATTTTTTGAGGATGCCAGATAGAAATGTAAACACACACTCACACGTGGGGCCAATCTTACCAGAAATCAATTAACCCACCAATGATCTTGGACTGATGTCTGAAAACCAGAGCAAACAGTACAATATTAAGGTACTAAAGCTATTAGTAGAACAGATCTAGCTTCTCAACATAATACTTATGTCTGAACTTCATTGAATAGTGACACTTCAATCTTTCATATTCAATATTTTTCACAAAATCAACAGCTGAGAACAGACCGCCATATACCTTTATCCAGTGGTTTTCAGAGCAGAGACATCCGTGTGGGCAAGAGTTCTTTCCCTGAGGTCCACTGCACGTCAGCTAGCCACGTTCTGGCTGGGTCGTGTGTACTCCTGGGAACGTCGCCTGTAATGAATATTGGGGACTTTGTACAAATTAATAACGTGAGCATATTAATATGATTTGTGTTGAAGCCAAACATAGACAATCACTGTTAAAACTTGAATTCAACCTCCAGTGTCTGCTTTTGAAATGCTGATCATCACCCGTCTTCTGGCTTCTAGATGGACGTGTTAATGGATATTTCTTGTCTTCTTTTTTTTTCCCCCATATGCTCTTCTCTGTATCATTAAGTACTTCTGGGTCATTTCATGTACCTTGTGGCATCTTGGCTGATGGTGAATGGCAGGCAGCTGCTCTAAAAATAACATGCCTATTAATATGATGTTGAAGACAAAACCAAAACAATACAACTTTGTTTTGCACTTTACAATTTATCACAAGCTTGTCATATTTACAGTCATCAACTGATTTAGGCTGCTGTTCCTGTGAAAAATGTCCTTTGTTTAAGAAAGATTCAATTTAAAATCTTTAGGTTTTAAATATAAACCACTGGCAATGTGGTAATCACTTTTACAACTTTTAAGAAGTTGCAAGATATCTCTACAACTATGTTGTCCTTAACCTATTCAGAAACTACCACTAATATTGTAAGAAATTGTTCTCTAGACTCTAGATCTTGTGGGCTCTGTTCTCGATGAATTGGAAAGGTGTCGTTCATGAAGTCCAGTACTCTGTCGATCTCTCTCTTACCAAGAGACTACCCATCTAACGCTGCAGGAAACTCCAGTGCCTGGTCTGGGAATGCCGTGCTATTCAGATTCTGTCAATAAATTTCAAGAATGGTTCACCTTTTGGTTTACACTGTGGCATTTCTTTGCAGTAACAATTGAGTGGGATAGTTATCTGCCTTCTATACTCTTTTGAAAATCATGTATCTTTTTAGCAGTCCCATATCCTTTCCTTATATCCTTGCTGATGAGAATGAGAAATAATATTTTCAAGACATTAACACGAATATAATTTTTACATTAATTCCAAGGTACAAGAAAATGAATATCTTCAAAATATGCACTTTAATAAACTTACTTAGTTTCTTTTTTGGAAATGGTCAGTGAACCAACCACTCCAGAGCTTGTCCTTCAACCTTGAAATTATTTCCTGGAAATGCTGTAATCACAGAGGAGCTCTTCTCCCCTCAACAATGTCCCTTTTTGTCACAGACAGAATTATGACAGGCTGTTCGTTGATTATAAATGACTTTCTTACAGCCCTTACATTGTCTTTTCTCTTTGATGGATTTATCCATCTTCCAATTTGCCTCCTTATCCGGGAGGCAGGCTCAGTGTTTTTCACGAGCATCAATGCACAGTTTTTGTGCAGGTTCATCTGAAAAGAAAAGACATCTCATGTCTCCCTCTGTCATCTGTGAGCTTCAGCAGTTGTCTTTGTGATGACCTTGCCGTTGTAATCACACACCACCTCTCCCTTCTGGAAACACCTGGAAGTCACAAACTTCTTCCCCTTCACAGGATCGTCAGTGATGCTCAGGCCTTCCCAGATTTGATACTTTATCAACTTTTTAATTTGCATGTCATTTGGAGGCAGTCCTGTGTTGGGCTTCCACTTCTCAAGCACTTCAGACACTGTTGATACATTGGCTGACCAGTCCATCTATTCCATCTCCTTTCACAGCTGCTGACCTGGGCATTACAGCGCAATTTAGTGAAGTAAAGATGAAATGGCTGATAAAACACAAATAAAATGCAATTAAGGTACATTCCAGATTTTCTTAAATACTGTACATGATTGGAGCTATGCAGGTGGAGGTCTTTTGTTCGGTATTAACATGGATTTTAATTGGCTTCTATGAAAATTGGCCATGGTGTGAGTGAGTCCTGTGATGGACTGGTGTCACATTATGGGTGATACAGTACTTTGCATCCACTGCTTGCCAGGATGGTTCCAGTTCTACCACAACCCTGAATTGAGTGGATGGGTATATCAATGTAGCCATCAACTTGCATGTTCCTCTTCTTCACTCAATGCAAAGGAAGCCAGCTGTTGTTTGAGGTTTTGTGCTCTTTAACAGGAATTATGACCATTTTTGTGCCCACTTGTTGAAACAACACTTTCTTTGCACCCATTCCTCAACCTGTAATAGCGAGAAAATAAAAATGAATACACCAAACTGTAATAATTTGAACTGTAATTTCTTACTTTTGTTGTATGAAAGTATTCTTACTGTCATGTTCTTTACCACCCCGGGATGCTACAGGTGCTTCAGCTGGAGAAAGGCCTGCAGGTAATACAGTACAAGAAGCTGCTCAGGCAAGGTGATGTCTTGCCCAGTCTGTGCAACACATCTCTCTTTGCAACCATCAACACCTTCCAGCAATCCTTCGTACTTGGTTCTGGACTCTGCAACTGTCTATATCTGTGGGAGAAATTAATACTCATCAACTTTTTTTGTATTCAAATTAAAAGTACAACTGAAAGAAGTTTTAAAATGAAAATGACCTATTTTTAGTAATCTCTTGGCAACATTCTTACTGTTCTTCTTCTGAATATCCTTTAGGATACTTTGGAAGTTGATGATGAGGTTAGCCAGGCTGGGATCCTCTACTTTCACACTGATATCATTTAGGATGTAGCCCGGAAAATGGTTTATGTTCTTAATATAATTAGCAATGATTTGGTGAGACAGTCCAGTGGTCTTCATTTGGTTACAATAATTGTTGTTTTGGATAGGCCCTTTACAAAGTTTAAGGAAGATGCAGATGGATCCATAAAAACAGGAATCTGGAAATATTTTCTACCTGACAAATGTAGAGTCACTATGTTTATGGCTGAGATTTCACATGGGTGAATTTTAAGCTAAGGAGTAAAAACATGTGCTATGGAAATATCACTGCTCAATTTTAAATGCCTTTAAAAATAAATACCTCCTGAGAGCAATCTGCCACTTCAAGATCCTTGGTAAGGTCCTGTTTAAACCCAGCCAGGTGAGGAGCATCCAGGGAGTGCGTTCTGTCCAGTCCAGCCTGGGTCACCGTCTTCCTGAGAGCCTGCTGATGGCTTTTAAGAACTGGGGGACAGTAGGAATACAAAATACACATTTAACATTTTTACTTCTAAGACAAACTAGAATACAAGTATAAAACAAAAGATACATTTGGAAAAAATAGAAAGTTCTCCAGAACTCACATCTTCCCCTTCCTCTTCCACTTCAGTCTCTGGCATCTCTTCCTCCTGGACAGCAGCCTCTTGCTCAGGGCATCTGGACCACTGGTATATCATTTTAACATACCCTTACATAAAGGTAAAGGTTAGAAATGAAACAGAAGAAGCCTTATAAATTATAAATATCTTACCTTGCTGATGTGTCTTCAGGATTCCACATAAAACAGTCCATGGACTCCGCCAGTCTCACATTCTCACCACACATGAGCCCTATGCTCTTGTAATCCCCGACCTGCCCATTCCTCAGGTGATTCAACAAGTCCTTCCTGGCCTGGAGAAGGACCTTGCTGATCTCCTCTGCTGAGGCTCATTTCATACACACCCTCTTTAGGTGAAGAGGAAACTGGTCAAATGTCTTCAGGCAGGTCTTGCACACCAGATGAATCCTCATGGGTCTCTTTTGAAAATAAATAACTTTTGTGTAAAGGAACAAGTCAAGACTGTTTCAGTTTCTTAACCGAGCCTTAATTTTCTCTCCAATAGCTTCACCATATTGTTTATTGTATTTTTATCAGAATTATACCTTGCTCTAAAATAATGACTTTATAAAACAACTTAACTCTTACTTGGTGTTGTTCGCAGTCTTTCCAGTAGAAGTCATTGTAGAATTTAAAAACTGCTGTGATAATTTGATCTGCCCGAGTGTCCTTCCCTAACCCAGTATTGATAGCTTGTGTACTGTAGGGTCCAAAGGTGGTGTTCTGCAATTTCCTCCCATAATGTTTCTTTGATCAGTTGGAAGCAAGTGTGAAAGCTTCCTCCCAGTGGGGAAGCTCAAGATCCTCTAGTTGTATGACAGATTTTGCTCTTCGAGGATCTGCAGTGTGGTGTGAAGCCAATTTTTGGCATTGCTTACCAGCTTCAAATATGTGAGTTTGGGTGGCTTGGCAGGTTTTATGAGTTCCTCGGTCTTCCGTCGTAGGCTGGCAGGTGCTCGGTTCTCCCGTCCAATAAAACTGCTGTGTTTTGTAAATGGTGGACTGTTTGGATCATTTTGTAGATGATCCTGGTTCCTTGTTGGAAGGTATCCTGTCTGTTTGACATGTTTGTTGTGTAGGCAGTGTGGAGGGTGACCGTACGGTTGCGTGCGTTGTCAACTCTGGATTGATCCATACTTACCATTTAAATGCCTAAAGCTTCGTTGACACCATTAGGTTTCCACTGTTAGGCAGCTTTACCTCTGTAGAATCTGTGGCTCCATAGGAAGACAATCTTGCCTTTCTGTGTGTCGCTATGTTTCTGCCTGGGTCTTCTTCAGGCATTGTTCTGGGACACTGTGTCCATGCTGGCCTGTTTTTATCCTGTTTTGTAAGGGACAGTGTGTTGTAGTTGTAGGGGGCTAGTTTGTATCCTATGGTCTGTGTTCCTTCTGTACGTTTCTGTATGAGTAGGTGCAGTTTCAGTTGGTGAATGAGTTTCTGCTTTCCCTGGTGGGGATTATGCATGGACCATTAACATCTCAATAGGCAATCGGGGTCTTTTGTTTTCCTCCCTAGTAGGACTGTGCAAGCTGTGCGAGTTTCCATAGCTGATTGGTTTCAGTTATTCGTCTGTTTGTTGCGTGTTAGTATGGTGAAGAGTTCCAGTCCCTGTAGGATCTGGCTAGTTAGGAGAGGGGAACAAAGCTCCTTCTCCCAGATTTTATCCGAGAGGGGACCATCTGGCACAAGGTGAGCACTCTCCTTCCAACGACTAAAACCCTCCCGGTTTTTCTGATGTTCAGGTCTTGTGTAAAGAAGTCTTTTGATCCACTCCCTTTCCTTTTTCTTTGTTTCTATCTCTGTCCAGTTGGGGTTGCTTTCCAGTCCCGTGGTTCCTGATGTACCTGTGTTGTGTCAGCTGGGTTCGGATGGAGTTACCCGTTCCCCCCACATAGGTCACCCCGCACTTTTTGCACTGGATGCTGTAGATGGCGTTATTGATGTTTTCTGAGAGTGCCCTTTGCAACTGGAAGATTTCTTTAGTTTCTTTGTTTTGGATCATTGTTTTCTGTTATGAAATGTTTGGCTCTTGGTGTATATGATCTGTTTTGTACAGGTTTTAGCTTGCTTTGGACTAATTAATGCTGAAGGTTTTTGTTTTTTTCTGTGTGCAGATATGATTTTGTGCTCCCTTAGTATGTTTGTGTTTTCTAATATCATGGTTTTTGGTTGGTTTTTATGCTGAGTTGAGAATATGATGTGTTGAGGGGTATTTTTCTGTCATCTGGAGTTTTTCTATTTAGAAATGTTTGTGCCACATTTTTGAGGAAACTTTGTGTGTATCTTCTCTGGCATGAAGCTGGGAAGAGTGTGTATTTGGCTTCCTCAAAGTCTTGTTGTTGTGTACAGATTTTGTGGAAGTGTAGGAGTTGTGATTTTACCAGTCCTTTTAAAGTATGTTTTGGGTGGAAGCTATCCTTGTGCAGTAAGCCGTGTGAATGTGTCTTTGAAAAATACCTTGATGTCCAGTTTGTCTGTGTTGTTGAAGGAAGAAACCTTGTATGTGGTGGTGTCTAGGAAGTCTATCAGGCTACCATGCTTGGTGTATTTGAGTTTAATGGACCTGTGGTGTGTGTTGAGGGTGTTAATGATTTCTTGTAAGGCTTGATATGTGCTGCCTATATGTTTATTTTTTATATCTTTGCCCTGGGATGGACTGATGACCTTTCCAGGGTGTAGCCTCCCATGTGTCTATTTCTTGCCACGTTTTAAAGTGGAGTTACAATCTTACTATTTTTACAGTTTTAAATTGACATTTACAAATGTATATTGAAGCAGCTACCCACCTGAACTAAACTATGTCAGCATGTGTAGTCTGCAAAGGAACAAGTAATAGGTTTATTCCATACTGAAAAGAGAAGAGAGAAAACTCAATGTTTCGGCTGTGAAGCCTTCTTCAGGTGTGAGAAAGACAGGGCAGATTACAAAGATTAAATAGCACAGAAGAACAAAAGCTGGGAGAGGGGAGGAGGCAGGAGCAGCAGAGAGGCCACACAGGAAGTGCAAAATGGAGAGAGGTGAAGAAAGGTGTGAAGTCAAAACCTGCAAGAGAATAGAGAAGATTACATTAAAATAAGTCAGTCATTGAGAGATCCTGGCTATTTGAGGTGAAAAGAAAAACTATGGGCTTGGAGAAATCTTTAACCTTCCCAGCCCTAATATGTTCTCTGAAGCATTCTCCTAGTCTCCTTTCGGTTTCCCAAATGTAGATAGCTGGGCATTTTTTGCAAGAGATACAGTAAATGAGATACAGGATGTTGTCAGGGTTATCTGGAATTGTCCTGTGATGCCCTGAATGTCGTTAGATATGTATTTGCCAGTGATGCAGCGAGTGCTATTGCAGGGGAAGGTGCTGAGTGTGAGGGAGCTGTGAACAAGAAGCTTATGTGGTGGTCAGCGATAAGAGATGATTGGGCGGTCGGAAAAAAGAGTACCAATGGAGGGATCGTCCTGTAAAATGTAGTCATTGTTAATGATGGTCCTGGGGATAGAAATTGGGTTAGGGTGGTAGGGAAGCACCGAGGGAATGCAGTTGTGAGACTGGGAGTTCCTGATTGACTTGATGATCCGAGGGCTGTTTTTGGCCCGGGAGTAGAATAAAGCGACACCTTTCATCAAACATTTTGACAGGTACCACGCCCCCTTTTTCAGCCAATGGGAGGCCGCCATGGGCAGATGTCCTGCCCCCTTATCGGCCAATGGTGCAATGTTATGGGCGGATGTCCCGCCCCCTCGAGAGCCAATGGTGTGTCATAATGAGTGTTGTTGTCCCGCCTTCCACCCCTAGCAGCCCCAGGCCTCAGGGTCCAAATGCCCACCACCGCATCCCCTTCGATTTATAAATAAGTGTGTGAAAGAGCGTATTAGCAACGAGGGATGGAAGGTGATCATGTCTGCTGCAGGTTTGAATGCAATCTATTATAACCCTAGGGAATCGGCGGTGTGGGAAGTCTGGTGAGTGCCGCGAGTTTCTGGGATGTGAGCGCACGCACGCACGCACACACGCACACTGACTGACTGACTGACTGAGTAAAGTGTCACAGAAAGAACTCGCAGGACAAATAGCATGTGAAATGTGAACCACTTTATTTCATCAGTAGGTTTTAAATTACAGAAACATCCCAGTATACACTTTTAAACTTTTCACACACATTACAGACTACTGCTTGCAATCGCCAATTAAATGTTGGTGCAGAAAATTAGTTGTAGCTATCGCCCCAACATTGTTCAGAAACTCAGCAGCATCTGAAAAAGCATTCATAACGCCCTTTCTCTCGCCATTTCTATAGCCGTGAACACCGAACTGGGCGACCCTAACAGAGCAAATAAATTAGCCTGAGTGATCAGAGGGACGGTGTTACCACAGGTTCTATGTAAAATACGTTGTAGTTTTGGAATACACACCGCTGAATCTGCCAGGCTTCAGTTTCTGATCTGAAAACATCAGAATCGCAGTAATTTCACTCATGTTCTTTACATGCACATCTATCTCTTTAACAAATTCAAGGACATTAGCATTCAGTTAATTGATTTTTATTTCAAGCTTTGCAGAAAGAAGAGTGTAAAGCACTTTTTGTAAGAATTCTTACATATACATTCGAAATTTTTCATTCTTCTCACGATGGCACACCTGTGTCTGTAAAACAGAGTGAAAGCTCTATTCACATTGCGAGTATTTCACAGCCCTGGTTTTACATAGATCTTTTTTCTTTTCTGTAAAAATAAGTATAAATAAGTATAAAATAAGTTTTGCAACGCACCAAAAGTCACGTGTAGTATTTTTCCATCTACCTTTACAAGTAAGGAGCGTACATACTCATATGGCGAGCGGTCGTCAATTATTTTTCTCAGCAAGTGCTTTATACTCCGCTCAGTATCATCTGTAAAAGTATAGGCACCCAGGCCACTGGCGATGTACAGAACAGCCGATAAAATTCGGGCTAAACTGAGACACTTATAAATTTCTAATGCGGCAAACAACACATCTTTGTACTGTAACATGACCAGGGGAAGGGTCATTCATAACAGGTATTTTCGGAATGACCTACTTAAAATACTAGATATGGACCTTAGCAAAATGGCTGCCAAAAAGAATCAGCTGACCGGTACATGGAAAGGGTCTACCCTGAGAAACAATGAGACACAGCTGAGCCGCATCAGGAACCGAAATATAAGTGCCCTGGAGGCAGTGAACAGGGCGGAAGCCGATAAGGTGAATGCGGTTTGGAGGAAAAGAGAGGAAAGAGGTGTATGTTAAAGATCGGGCTAAAGAATAACGGACTACTGAAAGGAGAAAAGGTTTATGGTTTTTGGATTACGGACACTGGATAAGGATACATCGCGGATTGGCTTTATTACGGACTTTTGGAACTCGGATCGGATCAGGATTAAGGGAACGGATTACGGACTGTATTTGGAAGATAGTTGGAGGAAGAAACGCCACGAAACTCAGGAAAGAAAAGTGTGGTGTGAGTACTACTTTCATTTACATAAACTTTCCCCCGGAGACACCACAGTACCCATCCGCGCACCCGACAACTAGGCATGTGTGACCCCGTTGACCTGGATGATTAATCAAACGGGCCGCGCATTCATCAACCACAACCCCCTTTAAACAATGGTTGAAGGTGCAACATACCACCGACTTTACAATCTGATCCATAGCATCGGGCTCATTAGAGCCATCGTTAGCTAAACTAGGTTGAACATCATCATTAATCACATTTTGGCGAACACACATGAACAGACACGAAACATTCAAGCTTGATGGTAGTTTGAAGATTGATGCGTCGACCTCTTCGTTATTCTATTAAAGGAAAAAAGAAAAGGAAGGCTTAACAAAATAAATAGGCATGCTTTTTACCTAAAATATTTACAATTGTAATGCCTCTTTTGTGTTAGAGTTTTTCGTTTGCTTCGAACTTGCTGTGGTTTAATATTTACCATTTGTAGCAACTCTTCATCAGTCGTTGACGGACCCCCAACACCTGAATCACCGTCAGAGTTCACATGACAGCCACTGTCACACACCACTGAGTGCTGGGTCAGCTTTTGCTAAAAAGAAGACAAAGTGTTGAAAACGAAATACGCTAAACGCAGATTGAAACGACAATTCCACTATCAGAAAAAATATTTTAGCAACCTACTTCTTCAGTTTGCATAGCAGAGGAATCCGATGATTCACTACTCAAAGAAGCCATCTTCGCAGCAGTCAATATCGGGGCCTGACAGCTCAGGTTTCACATTTCAAAACTGGCAAGTCGGCTAATTTAAGCATAAACTCCAAATTTGTAACCATGCCTACATAGCTCAAGACATTTTTCAAATGGTTGTGATGTTTTAGAACGCTCCACCATATCCCCCCGCCCCAAAATCACACGTGTTTTATCGAGAGTGAAAAGTAATCACGTTGAATTAAAATATGTAAGCTTATTTCAATGACAAATTCTCAACAACTTTTCAAAAGTTTGAAATGATTTTCCTCGTACCGTGAACGTAAAGTCTTTAAACCTTAAAAATATTAACATGCAACCCAAGCCTCAAATGATGTGTTTCTCTAGAAAAGAAATTACATTGAATCAAAAAATGTAAAACTTATTTTATCTTTTGAGAAGAGCGTTGTAGGGCAGGTTTTTATATTTTAGTGGATAGGTCATAAAAGTGTTAAAATAATTGAATAAGACACATTTAGCAGCGATAAAATATAAGCACGAGCAAAAATTGATATTTATAACGCTTATAGATTTTAACAATATAACAGACTTTACTAAAATGTTTACTTTTAAATTAAATATTACATCACAACATGTCCACACCCAGGCACCTGCCGTTAAAGGTTATGGGATGTAGAGATACAGTATATAAGGTTCATGATGAGAATAAAAAACGCTCACGCTAATACACAAGCACCCGTGTCTCGCCAAAGCTGACAAATAAACAGACGGACAAGCCGCACTGCACGTGTGAACAGGGGAATGAGCGAGCGAGCGGGGATAGGGCGCCTCCTGCGCTTAAAAGCTTACAGCACCTGGTATTCCCAGGCGGTCTCCCATCCAAGTACTAACCAGGCCCATCCCTGTTTAGCTTCCGAGATCAGACGAGATCAGGCGTGCTCAAGGGGGTGTGGCCGTAAGCGAGAGCAGGGCTCGCTGGCACCCTTCTTATAGAGAGGACAGCTCCGTCACCTCTTTTACGACGCTGCTTTTTTTCCCTTGCGTTTTTCTCTTCTTCCCACGTTCTCTCTCTTCACTGCCTTCGTCCCCGCTCTATTTCACTTCAGCCTTTCACTCTTGCTTCCTTCCAATGAGGACGGAGCTGCGGGAGAAAGGGCGCTATAGAGGATCGCTGTGGAGAGCTGCTGCTGTGCTTTGACATCTGAGCTCTGTGGAAAACGATCTCAAAACAATTCTGAAAAACGCGACTCCCCGAACGCCAGCCGAACAAGTCTCCACAACCGAAGCGCTGTGTCTCTTTTCAGCTGGCGATAAACCTTTCCTCGATCCTTTGCGGACTTGTAAAACTGTTCATGATCAGAATAAAAAACGCTCACGCTAATACACAAGCACCCGTGTCTCGCCAAAGCTGACAAATAAACAGACGGACAAGCCGCACTGCACGTGTGAACAGGGGAATGAGCGAGCGAGCGGGGATAGGGCGCCTCCTGCGCTTAAAAGCTTACAGCACCTGGTATTCCCAGGCGGTCTCCCATCCAAGTACTAACCAGGCCCATCCCTGTTTAGCTTCCGAGATCAGACGAGATCAGGCGTGCTCAAGGGGGTGTGGCAGTAAGCGAGAGCAAGGCTCGCTGGCACCCTTCTTATAGAGAGGACAGCTCCGTCACCTCTTTTACGACGCTTTTTTTTTTCCCTTGCGTTTTTCTCTTCTTCCCACGTTCTCTCTCTTCACTGCCTTCGTCCCCGCTCTATTTCACTTCAGCCTTTCACTCTTGCTTCCTTCCAATGAGGACGGAGCTGCGGGAGAAAGGGCGCTATAGAGGATCGCTGTGGAGAGCTGCTGCTGTGCTTTGACATCTGAGCTCTGTGGAAAACGATCTCAATACAATTCTGAAAAACGCGACTCCCCGAACGCCAGCCGAACAAGTCTCCACAGCCGAAGCGCTGTGTCTCTTTTCAGCTGGCGATAAACCTTTCCTCGATCCTTTGCGGACTTGTAAAACTGTTCATGATCAGAATAAAAAACGCTCACGCTAATACACAAGCACCCGTGTCTCGCCAAAGCTGACAAATAAACAGACGGACAAGCCGCACTGCACGTGTGAACAGGGGAATGAGCGAGCGAGCGGGGATAGGGCGCCTCCTGCGCTTAAAAGCTTACAGCACCTGGTATTCCCAGGCGGTCTCCCATCCAAGTACTAACCAGGCCCATCCCTGTTTAGCTTCCGAGATCAGACGAGATCAGGAATGCTCAAGGGGGTGTGGCCGTAAGCGAGAGCAAGGCTCGCTGGCACCCTTCTTATAGAGAGGACAGCTCCGTCACCTCTTTTACGACGCTGCTTTTTTCCCTTGCGTTTTTCTCTTCTTCCCACGTTCTCTCTCTTCACTGCCTTCGTCCCCGCTCTATTTCACTTCAGCCTTTCACTCTTGCTTCCTTCCAATGAGGACGGAGCTGCGGGAGAAAGGGCGCTATAGAGGATCGCTGTGGAGAGCTGCTGCTGTGCTTTGACATCTGAGCTCTGTGGAAAACGATCTCAATACAATTCTGAAAAACGCGACTCCCCGAACGCCAGCCGAACAAGTCTCCACAGCCGAAGCGCTGTGTCTCTTTTCAGCTGGCGATAAACCTTTCCTCGATCCTTTGCGGACTTGTAAAACTGTTCATGATCAGAATAAAAAACGCTCACGCTAATACACAAGCACCCGTGTCTCGCCAAAGCTGACAAATAAACAGACGGACAAGCCGCACTGCACGTGTGATCAGGGGAATGAGCGAGCGAGCAGGGATAGGGCGCCTCCTGCGCTTAAAAGCTTACAGCACCTGGTATTCCCAGGCGGTCTCCCATCCAAGTACTAACCAGGCCCATCCCTGTTTAGCTTCCGAGATCAGACGAGATCAGGCGTGCTCAAGGGGGTGTGGCCGTAAGCGAGAACAAGGCTCGCTGGCACCCTTTTTATAGAAAGGGACAGCTCCGTCACCTCTTTTACGACGCTGCTTTTTTTCCCTTGCGTTTTTCTCTTCTTCCCACGTTCTCTCTCTTCACTGCCTTCGTCCCCGCTCTATTTCACTTCAGCCTTTCACTTGTAGCGGCAATGGTTGTTAATAAGACAGAATTAAGTGTTGCTGTGCTTTTTCTAATGAGGCCCCATCTCTCTGTTCATCTCTGTGGTGCAGCCACAGAGAAGCTATTCATGCAGGCTGATTTAAAGATGTTTTCTTTTGATAAGGGACAGCTCCCAAATGGGGATTCACTTAGCTAAGCCTGGCTATCATGATCAATGGTCATCCATTGGCGCCTATCTGTCTAGGGAGTGCCAGATGGACATCTGGACTGCATTCCTAAGTGTCAGGAGTAAGTGACTCACATCTCACCTTGATCAACCAATCAGGGACTGGTAGGGCCGAGTAACCCACGTGGGACTCTGATGCCCATTAAACTTTCAGCCAATGAACGACCTGAAGTTCCTCCAGGTAAAAACAGGCAACACAGAGGGCCTGAGAGACTATTTCCTGGACTTTTCTAAAGGGAATTCAAAGGAGAATTCCAGGGCAGGACGGCCCAGGAGCAATAGGCTCCCAAGGGCAGGACATTCTCGCAGCGCGCCTCCTGACCATCCTAAGACTCAGCCCGGACAACCACGGAACGGCCAGTGTGTCCGAGTGCCAGAACTTTCCTTTGTTCTAAGAATCTAGAGCGGAGGTTGCCAGAGAGTAACCAGAGGATCCACCTGAGGTAAGCACCAGCAGCAAGCCTTGTGAACAGGTCGGAACTGTGGACAGCTGAATCACTATTCAGAACTAGCGCTTCATCAGGAATGAACTGGTCCTCTTCCTGACTTGCTGGGACCCACAGTCATCTTTTCTCCTGTGCACAAACTTTGCTAGTTAAAGCCAACACTAACTAGCCGGTCAGTGAGCATCAGCAGCGCACCGTTGCAAGCCGCACAGCCTGGCACCAAGCCAGAGAGCGCGGATTGGACAGCAACAGCCTGCAACTGTTTCTTTGTGCCCGCAGGAGATCTGAATCCCCAGAGATTGGATGAGTATTCAACTTCAATGCATTACAGCTCGAGAATTCAATTGTTATCCCAACCAGTTGATATCAATTTAATTCCTAAGAGTTATGTACTTGTTTTCAGTATCTAATGTAGAAGTTATAACCAAGTTCATTTACGAAACGGTCTAAATGAATGATATACTGAACGTATGTCCTCTTGATATATGTAACACTTCGTAACTGATTGAATATATACCTTTTGTATTCTGTTAACCCTCTCGTTAAGATCTGCTAGGTTTATATGCATATTCTATGTATTAATAAATGTATTTTCGTGTATTAGTACCTGTGTGTGTGCGCTGTTTGAGTTATATCGCATGGTTGGATTCTAAAGCCATTAAAAGAATCAGTTTTGTGATTTACTGCTACAATTAATAATTGTCCCAGTAAATGCCCAAACCCTACAGAACTCGTGCCTTCAGAGAGCACGCTACAATCAATATCAGCAGTGTTATCAGTACCGAACGCTAAATATAGATCCTGGCAATAATTCATGAGTTGTTCGTTAGAAAATTGTTTAAGTTTTTTTTTAATATATTTTCAATACCAGACAAAAAGTCGAAAGTTTCAATTTCATGCAACTGATGAAATCTCTCTTCGATGGAAGTTATAAGTACAGTACATCCAAAATACTGCGGAATCAATCAAATTTACATGTTTCTTGTGGATCCAGAAGATCATTTTGAGACTCAAAACATGCCTGTCTTTTCTTTTTTCG
The DNA here is from genome assembly GCF_055471065.1 of Atractosteus spatula. Classification (NCBI taxonomy): domain Eukaryota; kingdom Metazoa; phylum Chordata; class Actinopteri; order Semionotiformes; family Lepisosteidae; genus Atractosteus; species Atractosteus spatula. The sequence goes on along the minus strand of NC_142715.1, from coordinate 13,081,408 downwards.
AGGACGAAGGAGTAGCAGCAGGAGTAGCAGTAATGGCAAGAACGTGTTTAGAGTTCAGCACTTCTCATTTTTAAAGCAGAGCCTCGACTCAGAAAGCACCGCCCGCGATAACAGAAATTGCAGAATTGGTCTGTTCATGCTGCCTACACGCTTTGAATTGCTGGCATTTTCTGCAAGTTCCTTTTTGAGGGTTCATGAAATTCCTCACATTTGAGCCAACACTAAAATATTTCATTCGGGGTCGCCTAATTCATAGTGCAAACCGAATCTACAGGGGAATGCTGTGGCACATGAAGCCGTTTGTTATTCTGTTGTGAGGTGTGAGGGGCTGAATGCAAATCGAGTTGGTGAATAGAAAATGAAACAGGAGTCACTTCTTGAGCTACGAATTCCAAAAAGTATGAAAACCTGTGCATTTTAACAGTGCAGAATACTCACAAATTGCACTGAGTTGCTTGCTTTCTTCTGCTGCTTTTATATTTCAGTCATTCACTGTCAGCTAGCACTGGAACAATTCAAGAGAGGTAAAAACAGAAGCTGTCAGGAGTGGGATTTGAACCCACGCCTCCATTTGGAGACCAGAACACCCAAGCTAGCTGGAAAGACACACATCCTTGAGTCGGGCACCTTAGACCACTCGGCCACCCTGATAAGCAAAAGCAAGTGGTGTGCTGAATGCACCAGTAGTTGACTAAACTGAGATTCTTCCCTGAAATTATTTGCTTGCGAAGAGCCAAGTTGCCTTGAATGGATCTTGGAAATCAAATATACGGATGGATTGTTATTCGGTTGTGAGTTTTGAGGGGCGTATTATAAATTGAGTTGGTGAAAAGGCGCTTTTTGTTAGTCTGTCGGGAGGCTGCATAAGGTGTTTAGAGGGAGAACTTCTAAAAGACAGGCTCTCTATGTTTAACATCAAGGCAGATTTTTTTTTTCTCAATGGAAATGCTCTTTGGCGCTTTCAGCTTTACGTACTGTAGGGAACAACGTCTGCCGAGATCACTTTTGAGCCAGTGCACATGGTAAAGTGCCACCAATTACATTTAATATTGGCTGTGGTAGCGAGCTGCTTTTGTTTGTGAAGCTTTTACTTCTTTAAGCTGAATCATCGGCAGGAGTAGCTTATTAAATCTTTGCTCATAGCGCTCCATCAGAAATACAACGGAGGCATTGGAGACCCACTTGGTGTTACCACACCCTGCCAATCCCTGATTGGTTGATCAAGGTGAGATGTGAGTCACTTACTCCTGACACTTAGGAATGCAGTCCAGATGTCCATTCGGCACTCCCTAGACAGATAGGCGCCAATGGATGACCATTGATCATGATAGCCAGGCTTAGCTAAGTGCATCTCCGTTTGGGAGCTGTACCTTATCAAAAGAAAACATCTTAAATCAGCCTGCATGAATAGTTTCTCTGTGGCTGCACCACAGAGAGGGAGAGTGAGATGGGGCCTCATTTAGGAAAGCATAGCGACGCTTAATTCTGTCTTATTTATAAGCATTGCCGCTACAGCTGTAAAGTTATTTGGCGAGCATGGACCTCTGAGAAGGAGTCTGAATCCATCAAGAAGACAGGAATTCTAATATGGCACTGCCGTCTTGTGTACAAAATATTTGTTCAGCTCTAACGTCTGTGTGCGTTGACAAGGCATCTCAAAAGGACGTATTAAATAAGAAAATGATCCTTTCTGTCACCATTCCTGTGGATGGAGCGTTGTTTCACCCTTTTACGTTCTACAATATTTACAGACAAGGTTTTATCACTGGAGTTGTACAGAACAAGTGTGCATCAGTCCATGAAAATCATCAGTACTGCTGTTTTTCTATGCATAGTTTAATCAAGAGCACTTAAAAGATGCAAAAGATGGATTGTGTTCTGTGAGCACCTGCACATCTCTAAGTCACTTCCACAGCCTTCTAGGTCGGGGATGTAGCTCAGTGGTAGAGTGCATGCTTTGCATGTATGAGGTTCTGGGTTTAATTCCTGGCATTTCCAAGTGCTTTATGGTACTGTGCTCACATTGCAGTCTTCTTTTAAGTGAGAACTCTTTGCTCGTGTTCATAGAGAGCCAGGTTTACACAATTAAACTACAGTGTTCTCTGCAGTTTTAAATGTACCTCCAAAGCATTTAGTTCTGTTAACTACCAAAGAATGTGAACTAATTTAAAGTCACATTCAGGAAATCCAGAGAACGTCTTCACACTTGTCGTGGCTGTTGCAGAAAAACCTCACCTGGGATGTTGAATCTCACCCGGGATTTCCTGAGAGATCATTCACCAAGCGAGTCCTCCCTCTGGACTCTGCACTGAGCTGAAAGCTGCACGAATTCCTCACTGCGTGTCCTGTACTGTGTAGCACAGTGACAAGAACGCCTTGAGTTTTTTTCCGTATGTGAAGGAAAATGCAAAAGAGCATGAAAAGTATAGTATGGTATAAAATATCCATGGTACAACTCAAGAAAGAACTGACGGACAAAACAATGCCATTTGATGATTACAAGAGAAACACAACCGTCCGAACATGGGCTTGGATCCTGAACGCTTGCCTTAAAAGACAAAGCAAAGGATATAACCTGTAAATGTCTTCATGTCTTACAGTTTATGAAATAACACAATTTCATCCTTTCTTAATAATTTCTTACTATTGATAGATGCTTTTTTGAATTTTAACAGAATCACAATTACAGACATTTGGGGTTAAACTGTTATTCACATACTCTAACGAAGAGAAAAGTTAGTGTCTTCCGGTGTGTGAGCCCATTTCTCAAAAAATAAAAAAATAAGTTATAAATATTGAATTGTTCTGTTTTGTAGGCTTGCATAGTCTTATTCATATTTCAGTTAAACATTTTCTTCTGTAGTAATTTCATTTGATATTATATTAATCCTGATTTACAATTTTTGGACATGGTTCATCTTAAATAATTTGTAATTAGTTTGTGTTTTGGAAAATTGCGCCCAGAAGCTACTAAAACTGGTAATGTTTGCATAATATGTAATGTAATAGTAGCATTTTGGGTGGGAAAACAAAAGGCATTTCTTGGTATGAATCCCAGCACTTCATAAGCGGCGTTCGAGGATTTCTCGCTTCAGATAAAGCTGTCAATACATCATAGATTTTTACTCAATCAATATCAGCAGTGTTATCGCTACCAAATGCTAAATATAGATCCTGGCAATACTTTGTGAGATCTTTGTACGAAAATCCAAAAAACTACAGAAGCAATCAACGTTTCTTTTGGATCGAGAAGAGGATAATTATGAGACTCAAAATATGCCTGTCTTTTCTTTTTTCGAGGACAAATGAATTATTGAGGTGTAAAGATGGGTTCAAAACCAAAATCATCTGCTATTGCTGCTGTTTCTTTGATAGTTTCTTCAAATCCTTCAATTGATCATTGATATCGAGGAATAATATTATACAAATTGTGGTTTTCTGTTAATTGACAATTTTATTGTAATTACATCTTCGTTTACAGATGTCTTGCATGTATCACAAGGTATAATAGTCGCCGTGTGTCCTCAGCTAAAATGTTTTAAAAAGTATGACAAAAGTTCAATATGCTTAACATCATTTATGGTTATATCTATATTAAAATGAAGGTAAATATACCAAGATATTAAAAAACAATTTTACAGTTCCAACCTAATTATGCTTGTGAAGTTTTCCAATAAATCCGAACTGTAATTTTGAAATATTATTGCTGAGAATGCAAAGAGAATACAAAGATCAAATTCAATGAGTGAAAATACAAAAGTAGTTCACTAAACTGAGTTTCTTCCCTGAAATGATTTGATTTGCTTGCAAAGCACTAAGCAGCTTTGAACGGATCGCGGGAATCAAATATACAGATGGGTTCAGAGTGTGCTTTCCAACTTTTGTGTAACATTTTCCTTTGATAGGGCAGAGTTGTCTTTACAATCTGGGTTACATAAAAAGGAGTGACGTCAGTACAAAACAGCTTTCCTTCTTGGGGAACAACGGTTGTGTTCCATATTTCTAACTATTTTGGTTTCAAGATCTCAATTTAGTGTGAAACATAAAAGCCAGCTAGATAAATCTCTTACACGTCATTTACAATGGCCTTTCAACTAATAGCCCGTGCAGGGATCAAACCTCAGCTAATGGTACGAGTTGCGTAAGGCTCTGCAACATGCAGATAAGAAACTAACCTCTGCTTCTTCATTTTATACACAGTGAGCTATATTTGCGAGCCTACTACCCCCTGCGGGCTCTGTATTTAATTGTGGTACAAGACCGGCCGTGGAGATGAAGTGAGACGGGTTTGTACATTAAAAGGCTCATAGCGTCCCTGGGAGGGCTCAGACCACCACCCTTTTGGTTAACACCCGAGCCACAAAGACTCATGTATATCTTAACATTCCTCGGTCTCAGTGAAAGTGATACACTCCGCAAAGTTTCCGGAGATTAATTTGTTTTTAAAGGAAAATCACCAACAGCAGCCGAGATCTACTGGAGTTTTTCATTCTATACTGCGATTTCTGAAGGGTACCCTGTGAAAATACGAGTTTTGACGAGAAGGGATGGACATATAAGGTCAGAAGGCTTGGGGAATTGAACTTTAAGGTGAAGACTGCGGGTTCAGCAGCAGCAGAACCCGATCAGTATCAGTTGACTCCGATATACTTTGAAAATTAACTTCGGGATTTAGAGTCAGACGTGCTACCGTTGCACCATGGGGTACTTAATTAAAAAAATATAGAAAAACAGTCAGTGTTCCTGGATCTGTTATCAAGAACAACACCTGCACAAGAGCTGCGCAGGAAGAATAAAATGTGGTCTGGGATGAAGCGACTCTCTTCGGAAGAGCGGCGCTCTTCACAGGAGAATTTGTTTGTGAAGCTGATTTGTCTCCTTTGGGGAATTCAAATTAGCTGATAGCAGTGACCTCGTGGCGCAAAGATAGCATGTCTGACTCCCCATCAGAAGGCTGCGTGTTCAAATCACATCGAGGGCTGCTTTTAGTTTTTCAGGTTCTGCCCGTCCTGAACACGGAATTCACACCATGTAGTTGAGTTTTATCTGTACACCACATAGATAATCTAAACAAAACAGAGCCCTACTGGACATGCAGTTAGGATCTCACACAGCAAATACCTCTTGAACACAAGAGAGAAGGCACAGTTCACATCTGCGAAACATCACATCCGTCTTTAGAGACAGCTACATCAGAGAATGGAATCCCGAAAGTTTCAAATAACTTCTTTTAATACAGGTTCAAGCAAACCTGAAAGTTAGGGAGTTTCCGGACACTTTTGTTTTATTAAAAAGTGTCTGAAGCCTGAAAATGTAATTTGAAAAAAAAATCTATTGGACATTAGCAGGTACTTTTTGTAACGATTTGCTATTTCATGCTGGAAAACAAAGGAAACAGACCCAACGTTTGCTTTCAGGTACGGTTCATTACATAATAGACATCTACTACTGAAGAGCTTGAATACAATTTACACGAGCCAGGTAGAAGTCGGACCTACAATCTTATGATCCGAAATCAGACGCGTTATTTATTAATCCGCTGGCATTTCACATAACCTGAATTCCCCCATAGTGTGCTCAGCGCCGCTACTAGTAATGCACCGCTCCGTCTAAAATTTCAAAGTGAGAAACATGTGTTTTCTGATTTTTTATGAGTTTTAAAATATAATTTATTTAAATATGACAAGGGGTTTATGTTTCGCACTGAAATTCCGATTGATTGAGAATTCAAAGAAAGACTGTTTTCTTCCACAACACCGTATAATTTTCACATCCACCAGACTCCAACCTCTCCAGACCTTGCTGGTTGAGCAATTGCTCCGATAAATTAGGTCACGGATCGTGTTAACTCATTTCTTCTCAACACAACATTTCCTGGTGCACGTTTTCTCTATGAAAAAAATACATTTTTCCCTTGCACGATTTTTCGTTTTTTATCAAAGCGTACAGAAAGAAAAAAGAAGAAGAAATAGTGTTGCAAAAGAACTCTGTCGCCCTTGGGAGATGTCAAACGCATTGGACATGAAAAAATGCCAGATAAAAGCCAGTTCTCTTCGTGTCTCAGTGTCGGGGCTGCAATGTAAAAGAGGCAATTTGCTCTGAGAGCATGCTCAGCGCTTACTGAATGCAGATGTCTCAGAGCGGTGTGTCCAAGTGGCTGTAAAAGGTGATGGCTATCCTGTCACCGTAGCTTAGTTGGTTAAAGCACTTGTCTATTAAACAAAAGAACCTAGATTCAAATCCCAGCCGTGTCTTTCTTCCTTTCTTGTAGTACAGAACGTACCATTTTGGGCACTCACAAAGGGCTTGATTTCGTTAAATGCATGTGTTCATTTCCTTTCTGGAAAACTTATTTTTGATGAAATTCACACAGCTTGCGGAAAATGAAATCCAATTCTTGGTTATCAGTGCAGAAGAAATATTACCGGCTGGCAAAATAAACGGTAAGAGATTTTTTTTAACCAGAAATTTGTGATTCGAGAAAAGGACCTACAAGTTAGTCTCTGTGGCGCAATTGGTTAGCGCGTTCGGCTGTTAATCGAAAGGTTGGTGGTTCGAATCCACCCAGAGACGGATTTCGTTTGCGATGTAAACATTGTCTTCGGTCGATTGGATTTCTCAGCGAAACCATAGCCTTTTTAATATTTGCAACAAATGCGAGTGTTTAACACGTGTCAGGATCACCAGGAAATGTCCAACAATGCCCAACATCGTAACTCCCCAGAAAACCATATTCACCCAAGAAAAATGATCGTCGAATCGTCATTTATACTCCAGTTGAATCCTCTGCTGAAATATTTTAAAAATACAATGCAGGTTTGTTTGAGAACTTGACAAGCATTGTTACGATAGCACTGTGCAGTTGGATTTTGATATTTTGACATATTTACCTTAATTTTAAACATAAATACTATACAGTCTATTGTAATTTTAAAATATGTTAGCTGAGGATGCAAAGGGGTGAAAGGGAAAGATCAGAGGGTATACAGATGCAGCCATTCAAAGTGCGCGTTACAGACACGTACCGCAGGTGACGTCGCTCAGTATGACGCAAGATGACGCGTGGCACCGCAGTACGTGATTGGTTGACCGACAGGGGCACTCGTGGTCCGTTGGTCTGTCGTAGAAAGACTTACAGTAAACGTCTTTGCTGTGCCCGTTGTAGGTATTGAATTTTACCACTGAAGGGAAATCTTAGTAGCTGAGCATAAAAAGAATAGGAGCATACTGTAACGCGTGTGAAGGCCATACACGATATTAATTTTGGAACATAAACATACAGTGTATAGCTGGTCTTGGTACTTTAAAGAAAAAAATACACACCAGTATTCCATTTCTCCCTAAACATTTTAAGCTTCGAAGTCTTTAACTAACGCGATACCGGAGTCAACAAGCATACTTTTAGAATTTGATTAAAAGGGAATATAATATGGAATCGCGTATCTAAAGAATTTAATAACGGTATTCGTGTGCTGCGACAGGGCTGTGTAGGGCTGTTTCGCCTGCCTGTTCATGTGAGCTGTCTTGTAGCCGACTGGTCTAGGTGCGTGACTACTAGCTGATAGGTTGTGTGTTCGAATCCAGCTGGTGCCGGGCTTTTCTTTTAACAAACATTTCTTCAAAAAAATAGAATAGCGATATTATGGACAATCAATTGACTTTTATATTTCAAAATATCGCAACATGATCGATATTTGCGATATTTTGAACATATCTTCCCTTTTGACAGCGGTGCCTGCTTCTATTGTGTGTGTGTGTGCAACAGAGTAAATTTTTAATAGCGTTTTAAGCGAATAGGTAATTAGATTGCTCATAAACCTAATCGCTTTTTCTACATAAACACAGCATGATTGCTCTCTGAAAATGCTTTTCCTTTATTTTTAAAGTAGGGTCAGATTTCAACTATAGATCGTATTATTATAAACTTTCTTGGAAAAATGTATTTTATGTAAACCATGTTTGCTATTAATTCATTTAGGGCTAAAATACGTTCATTGTCTTCCAATCGAGTCGAGTTGACATTGGAAGCCTGCCACACCCGGACTGTTAAACCAACGCATTAGCACGTCAAAGCCCATTGAGGGTATTGAGCCAGTATTGGCTTTAGTATTCCCCCCCTCTCCCCTCAATTCAATTCAATTCAAGGTGTTTTATTTGCATGACAGATGGGTACAAGCAGTGTTGGGTATGTATATTGTAACGCTTACGGCAGACAGGCACTGTGTAAGAGCCGGCGCACCAGAGCAGCGCACCGAGGGAGCGTCTGCATTTATAACTTGGTTTTTAAAATTAGTCAAGCAATATGAAGCATCTTCTTTTACTTTTAAGTCCCTTAAATACATTGAACACAGCTTTCTCACCACTTAAGATTGCTCTTGATACCATCCTTACACAAAGCAGAAGGGAGATCTTAGTGCCTGAGCATAAAAAGAATAGGAGCATACTGCAACGCGTGTGAAGTCCATAAACGATATTAATTTTGGAACTTAAACATACAGTATATGGCTGGTCTCGGTACTTTAAAGAAAACATACACACCAGTATTCCATTTCTCCCTAAACATTTTAAGCATCGAAGTCTTTAACTAACGCGATACCGGAGTCAACAAGCATACTTTTAGAATTTGATTAAAAGGGAATATAATATGGAATTGCGTATCTCAAGAAATTAATATGCAATAACTGAGTCAAGGGACTCAGAGGATCCAAGGCTAGACTGAGTATAATAGGCTTCGGGCTTCTATTGTGACATCTACTGTAAATTACAGAAATGTTAAAAGTAAACAAAATAAAGTAACTAAAATGTGGTCTGAAATCACCCCTTTAGACACCCCTTTTACTTCACTGGTGTCAGATATGAAAGGCAATAGTCTCCCGTTCTGTCTGCTGCGTGTTGCAGCAGAGGGACTCCCTGCAGCTGAAAGGGGCAGAGTAACTTGCATGCCCTCTTACTAGAGTGTACAGTTTACACATGCACGACTTTAAAAGCTAGCAAGACAGGTTTCGATTCACATTAGCTGGCGAGCCTTGTTAAAAAAACGAATGATAATGTAACATGCCACTGTTCATGAACAAAGTTATACTGAGATTTCCTAAGATACGCGATTAAAAAATAAATAAATAAAAATTTGAATCTCCTGCGGAACACATTCCATAAGAATCAGTGGTTTTACAGTATATATCGCCTTTAAAGGTGGCTTCTCAAAACGCTTTACGGGATAAAAACAACCAGAACAGCAGCAACAACAATATTGTATTTCGTTGCACTTTGAAAACCAAGTAATAACTTAACTATACAGTACGTGCAAACGTTTCGTATGTTGCTGTCGTGAATGCCTGCGTACCCATAAGTATCTTATTTGCCTTGAGTCTGTCTACAGTCTCTGTCCCACTACCCCCATCTCTCCCTCAATTCAATTCAAGGTGTTTTATTTGCATGACAGATGGGTACAATTCTTGTTGGGATTGTATACTTTGATATTTACACCCGGCGCGGCACCGAGGGAGCGTCTGCATTTATAACTTGGTTTTTAAAATTAGTCAAGCAATATGAAGCATCTTCTTTTACTTTTGAGTCCCTTAAATGCATTGAACACAGCTTTCTCACCATCCTTACACAAAGCAGAAACTGTCCGATGACTCACAGTACAAGTGGAAAGATTACAGATTTTAATCGTCTTTAATTTTGTCTTTAATTTTGCCTGTGGAGTGTATCTTATTAAGCTCTAAATTGCATTTTGAGCGCGGTTTTTTACTTTTTTTTTAATTGCATTTTGGGCGCGGACAGCACATACAAGGGTTAATGAACTGCGCCAAGAAATTTAAAATAGTATTCTTTAGGTGTGAGGGTAGGAGTGGACCGCAGCAGGCATAATCAGCAAACCAGGAAAACAAAGAACAGGACAGGTGAGATGTGTATCCAGAAAGCGAGTGATCAGAAAAAGGAAATGGAAAACGCAGAAAAAGGAAACGCTTTACAGGATAAAAACAATAACAACAGTAGTGGCTGGGCAAACGATTTTTTTGATCGAAATACAAATTGAGATACTGTACTGTATAATGATGTGCATGAACAAAGGTATACTGCAATTTTCCTTAGATACGCGATTAATGCTTCGTAGGAGGAGGCGGTCTTTTCCTCTTGTCTAACAGTCTGTCCACAAACAAAACATTCCTGTTAGACAAGAGGAATTGAAAAAAAACAATTTTGTCAATGAAAACCGGTGTGTGTGTCTCTCCCTGCTGGATGTTCCTCTCACAAACTGCTGAATGAATAAAATAATTTTATTGAAAATGCCTTTGCGATTGTCTGGTATTTAATTTGGTCCCTTTTAAATGTTTTTCGATCTACTGTATTGCTTTGAGATGCCACTTTTAAAGGCGATATGTAAAATAAAGTTTTTTTTATTATTGTTATAGAGAAACATGATCAGATTTTCCCTGTTTCAGAAAAAAGATCTAAAGTGCTACACATAACTTTCTTAATTCGATGTATTTAAAGCAGTGAACTACTGTAGGTGTCACATAACATTCAGAAATACAATCACGTATTTGACAAATAAAAACGATTATAATCTAATCCTTCCACGTTTGATCCCAAAATCCCAAGAAATATAAATCTGGACGGGTAGAAAGCTATGCTGAAAGTTTATTAAGATACTTAGAAGACAAAGATACTGTATCAATTTATGTTGCATTAGCCTGATTATGATTAAAAAACACATATAATTAAACACGTGTTTGCGATTTAAATCAGAACACGATTTAAATCAATATAAATGTTTATATTGTAACGCATACTGTCCAGCCTCCATTTCTCTATAAAAATTTACTCTGTTGCACACACACACACAATAGAAGCAGGCACCGCTGTCAGAAGGGAAGATATGTTCAAAATATCGCAAATATCGATCATGTTGCGATATTTTGAAATATAAAAGTCAATTGATTGTCCATAATATTGCTATTCTATTTTTTCGAAGAAATGTTTGTTAAAAGAAAAGTCCAGCACCAGCTGGATTTGAACACACAACCTGCCAGCTAGTAGTCACACACCTAGACCAGTCGGCTACAAGACAGCTCGCATGAACAGGCAGGCGAAACAGCCCTACACAGCCCTGTCGCAGCACACGAATACCGTTATTAAATTCTTTAGATACGCGATTCCATATTATATTAGCAGAAAAGCTTAAAACTACCACTTTTTCACACGCTATTTCACATGCTAGTTAAATACTTCGATGCTTAAAATCGTTAGGGAGAAATGGAATACCGGTGTGTATTTTTCCTTTAAAGTGCCGATTCCTGGAATCTGACTGGCTGACACCCCTCTGAAGTGGTTCCATAAAATCTGGTATACGGAAAAGAAAGCGTTGATAAATACAAGTGTCTTTTAATACACTCTTTGCTGTGCTCTTGAGGATCCTTGTGATACTTTAAGCTCTAGTTGAATGATAAGTGTCGCATTTTAAATCATTTTCGTAGTTAGAAATTATGAAACGCCCTGTTAAAAGCAAGGAAGTTTTTATGCCCGTTGAAGTAAAACAAAATGCCTGACAAAGTGTGGCTTGGACAGATTCCAAGTGCTTGTACAAATGTGCTAAAGAAATTATACTTTGAGTATACAGCTTGTCTAAAGTCATCCATTATTAATACTATTAGTAATATCTTCAGTAAAGGCTTTGATGCATAAATATTTCTGATAAAGGTAGGTTGTGTACTTTTGTCCAACTGAGCAATCTTGCTTTCATAAAATATACCAACATTTTAATGACTGATGATTAACATGCTGTAATACACAGTTCAAAATTAAAGGCTCAAATGCTGTACATGAGAGGTTAAGCTCCCCCTGGCGGTTTTACAAGGCGACGGCGGATAGTTAACCACGTGACACCACGTTAACTGCGTCATACCGCGTGATACTGTGACACGCCCACCGGGGTATGCCGCGAAATACCTCACGCATTTTGAATGGCTGCATCTGTAGTAACAAGGTTAGGATTGGTGGAGGTGGTAGGGGTGTTGATGGTTTTTCTCTGTAGAGGATGATTAAATGTTTTATCCTTCTCTGAAGTGAGAAACTGGAAGAGTTGGGAGTTGAGAGATCTGATGAGGTTAGATATAAAAGGAAGTTGATGTGGAGCTGTTAGCAGTAAAAATTACTTAATGTCTTTGATGTTGTCATCAAAGATAAACTGCAGTCAGCAAAGATAAAAAGAAAATTATCTTTGCTTACTGCCCTGTCTTTCTCACACTTGAAGAAGGCTCCACAGCCGAAACGTTGTGATTCTTTTCTTCTCTTTTCAGCTTGGAATAATCCTTTACTTGTTCCTTTGCAGCCTACGCATGCTGACGCAGCTACTCACCTGATATTTAACATTCCTATAATCACAACTATGAATACCACTGTGGGTATTTTTTCCATGATTATTTATTCTGTCATTGAAGCATATTTTATGTCATACCGAAGTGTCATAATCACTGAAATTTTTTTTTTTCATTTAGAAAATAAGAAAATGATAAATCACTATGAATTGCATTTAGCCTGTTCTGATCTAGATATTCTATATACTTTAACATGCCATGTTCACAATGTCACAACTCAGAAATGCAACAGTGAAGTGTTGTAATTACAAATGTACATACTGTTGGTGACATTGAGATGTTTTGGTAATGAGGAAGGAGGGACATGCAGTGTTCACAGGATCAAATTTAAAAAACAATACAGTAAAATTTCTTGTACTTCGGGATTATGAGAGCCTGTTACATTGTGTCTCACACCTCAGTGTCAGAATTTTGAGACGTTTTTATAACCAGGGGGAAAACACTTTAACCAAATCAGCCAAGGTGCTGTCAGAGTATTAACATCATGTCTGCGTCGGTGATTACACCTGACTATCGCTGGAGGACAGTTCACTGTGAACAAGTCAGCCTGCATAATGAGGGGGAAGAGATTGACCTCTGTGATGCACTATAGAGTTACACTAACCTTCAATCAACTGTTTTATGCTGCATTCTACCCTATTGGTAAATATTGGTTTCCGTGCGTGTAATATTCCTTTTTTTGTCAAATATTTTCAAGCACAGAGTTTGCTGTTGAAAATAAGCCTTGTGGTTCTCAATGTTGTGATCCTTTTCCCCCAGTGTCACCCAAATTGATACATTGTGCTTTGGCAATTCTTCAGGCTATATTGTTTAGAGGAGCTCAGTTGAATTAGTTTGCGTAGATTAAGTATTTCTTTTCCCTTTAATCCTTTAAAACATATTACATTTTCAATACATTGTACTGTATCTTTCTTCCTACTAATTGTCATCATTTTTTTCTGGCTTGATCTTGTAATCAGAGATTTCAGAATATTCCTTAAAAACTAGTAAAAGAAGAGGGACAGATTCGTGCACACTAAAAAATATGAAAGGGTAGCAGGACACAGTAACCACCAAACATCTTATAGATTATGAATGTGCCTGAATTTTTTCAGTGATTTAGAGGGTTCTGCCATTTTAGATGTTATGCTGTTCCTGTGTGATGTATCAAATGTGTTATTTAAATCTCCAGTCATTACTATATCAGTCTGAAGGCCTTGCAGTATAGATTGCAATTCATCCAAAAATGCCAAGTTTCCCACTGGTGATACACACAAGGAAATTAATGTACATTTCCCCCCCAAATCAACCAATTTAAAATCAAATACCACCCTCCTCATCTGCAGGTGGAGAGATTAATGTCAGAAGAAATACAGGTTTAAAAGTCAGGAGCATTGATAGTCCTATTTTAAAATTATGCTAAAATACTCACAATATATTTAAAAAGTTCTGTAAAATGCAAAAATAATTAAAAAATATTAAAATAAGGTTAAAAGAAATGATACACAGTTATAAAGCTCAGGAATGATCAATTTGAAGTTACAATCCACTTACAATATGCCAAAAATGGCAAGAATATGTAAAACAGGTGTATAAAATTAAAAAGAAATTAAAAATAAATACTAAATACTTTTAAAATTCAGGAATGTGATTGGTCAGATGCTTACGATGAGTGTTGCTGGTGTTTCGTGTGATTTAGCGAATTGAAACAAAATATTCAATTTAAAAACGGCAAAAGCTCGTATGAAAAAAAAGTTCGTAATGTAAGTATCTTTGTTGTAAGAACTGCGCCAGAACTAGTGTATTCATATACATCAGAAAAGCACCTGAACTTGACTGGTTTAGATTCAGTTATGTGCATTGGGAACAAAAGGGAAACTTACATGGATTTTATTAGGTTTTAGGAATCAGAAAATTTATTTTTACACGTTTATGCCTAAGAGCAGAAATAACTTCCTGCTTTCAGCGCTTTTTTTGTTTCTGCTTGTAACCTCGAACAGAGAAACCCAGTACTGACTCACAGAAACGCCCCGGAGTTTCGGTGTTTCTGGGATTTAAGAGGGTTGTATGAAGACAGTAAAGGGGAGTTTTTTTTCGCCGCTGTAGAGTATGAAGGCGGTGTGACGAGTCTGGAGGGAGGAGACGCGCATTCCGCACGGGGAGCGCAGAGCAATGAGTTTCACCTGCAGCTCGCCGAGTCCTGTCCTATACAACCCCTGAGCCCAGATACACAGAGTCTCCAGCCAGTGTTGGAGATGTACAATTTCAATAGTTGTTTTTTTTAAGCAGAAGCCGGGATTTTTTCGCTGCTATTATTATTTTATTATTATTATTTTATTATTATTTTATTATTGGAGTTAGTGGTTACTGTGCTAGACCGGCGCGAATAGCGCTCCTATTTATTTTCTCTGCTCAAATACTCTGCTGGGCAAAGCTTAAATTAAAACCTTTTTCTGAAACATTGAGTGTGAGGGGTAACAGGTGGAGTTTAAAGCCAAATAAAGGGCTGTTTTGGATGAAAGCAGTAGATTGGGTCTGATCGAGCTCGTTACTGACCTCACTCATGCAAACTCCATACGCGGTGTTCGGGGCTACGTGCGATAAAGAGAACAGTACCTCCTTGTGATGTATCAAGAATACACATAATTATGGAAGCCCATTTCCGCCAGGGAGTGGGGAAAAAAAACCCGCACAATGGTATCTCATATTTGCGATTTCGAAATTATCCCCATATAATTCTGTCCTTTTGTTATTGTAACGGATTTGGGTTCTAGGGCTTGTGCCCTTGTCGCTCCC